>NC_134500.1:16120629-16433129 GCF_040206685.1 Ascaphus truei
AGATCTCTGTGATGGTCGTTATAGTCTGGGCAGAAGAAGGAGTGCCCTTCTCCTACAGACGCGGGGACCAAAATAAATGGAACAGGCTGAAATGACAGTCAGCATCCTGAAGATCAACAGACTCCAGGAGGCGGCGTGCAATGCAGCCAGTAAGAGAGAAGGCCAAAGGAAAGGAGTTTGTGACACCTGGGGTCTTGCAGATTGCTTTGCTCTAGAGCAGGAGTGGTCAACTCCAATCCTCCATGGCCACCAACAGGACAGGTTTTCAGGGGTGCCTCTGTCATTATGACAGCCGCCTTTGCTGAAGCAGGGATATCCTGAAAACCTGCCCTGTTGGTGGCCCTTGAGGATTGGGGTTGGCCACTCCTGCTCTATAGCCACTCAATGATTTTTATGTAAAGGCCTCTCAAAATAATGTGTTTGGAGATGTACAGTATCTATATCTGATGTATTACTAGTTACATGTGCCATTCTAATTAATATTGTTGCCTCGATTGAAAGATTCGTAAGGACTTCCAGCTGGAAAGCTGCTGTTGCTGTGTATTCAGACTAGTAAAAGGAGGGTTGTGCTCTTAAAGTCTAGCTCAAAGGCACTCTTCATATGATTACAGGAAGCGTGTGCTATAACATGAAATGATGCCATGGCTTAATTTGAGTTTTATTTTAACATCTGCTTCTGGAAAATTACAAGTTGGTTTCAAATGACGCATCTTAAACTTAAGCCCCGAAATCAACGGAAAACGGGGATTTTGTAATTGAAAGATCAGTTATCTGAAAGAGATGATGGGGTCTGTAGTCATCCCGGCTGCAAAAATAGGGTAACACCAGTGCAAAAAACAAAGCCATATTCATCCAAGTAAAGGAATCCCATTGAAAGCAGCAGTGCAGCTGCATTTTTATTTATTTTTAATATTTTTATTCCCCCCCCCCTTTAATATGTGCATCAGTACAAGCCACACAATGATAAGTAATTCGCTAAGTTGCCGATCGATCCGTTCTCCTGTGATCGATGGGCAAAGATTCAGCTCGGGGGGTTCACTAAATGGCTGCAGAGGAGTATTAACTTGATATCTCTATCTTTGTAAATGGTTGCTATAGAAACAAAAAAGCACGACATTATAATACATTAAAAATGTCATTCAGAGTTGTTTAAAAAAAATGCTACAAGTATTTTCTCATAGTACAGAACTAATTTATATATAAAACACACATGTACAGTAGGATATTGCTTGGTCTGCAGCTTGAAAGCAATGGGAGTTTTTCCTTAGATAAATCTGGTGCAATCCATTTGCTTGGACTTTGTCCCAGTTTTGCAACCAGAAGACTTCGGTAAACAATCTCCTTAGGGTGAGGTTGATCAAAGTTTTCTAGCTACAAGGTTTTATAACTTTGCTTCCAGCTCTTTCAATAATTGGCGTGTCGCTCAAGTATTTACGTGCAGCATTTGGGATTTGCACAGATAGCTGAGAGACCTTGCTCAACCTAACAATCGTAACGTGGGTGCTAACGAGGAGATAATTGAGAGCAATTGAGACGTGAAGATAGTTGAACACACCAAAAGAACTATTATGTATGGGGCACACCACTATGCAAAGAATGTATAATGAATTGATGAATGACTAATAAAATATAACCTTTATTAAGTATATGTACATATCACTACTGTAAAATAAGGTATTAATACTCCTTGAAGTCTGTTATTTTCAATAAATGTGTTTTGAATGTTCATAAATAAAATGACCACCACGGGAGGTTAGTGTGCCTGGCACAGACATCCAGGCACCTTCTTCACCGGGAGATATCCGGCCGGCCAGTGGAACAGTCATCATATCCCAGTCCCATAGGTGCTGTTGCGATTTACCGGTTTGAAGTTCCCACACTGATTATCCAACACGGGTGAGTCCTCACACTGTGATTGGCCCACACACAGCATCCGTGCTGCGACTGGTCGCCGTTCCATTTCCCATGCATTTCAATGGAAGCCGGAAAACTATGTAAAGGGGGTCCTCCGATCTGAGCTCTGGGGTTTATTCTGCTGCTGGCGTGGAAGCTGACTAAGCGGTGTGTGCTCTGACGGCCCCCCCTGGAAATTCTCCTGCCCCCCCTGGGGGGCGTGCCCCCCACTTTGCGCACCGCTGTTGTAAGGAACCCCAACCATCTCTAATAGCGCGTCTGAGATCAGATGCACTGTAAGGAACCCCCAACCCTCTCTAATAGCACGTCTGAGATCAGATGCATTGTAAGGAACCCCAACCCTCTCTAATAGCACGTCTGAGATCAGATGCACTGTAAGGAACCCCAACCCTCTCTAATAGCACGTCTGAGATCAGATGCATTGTAAGGAACCCCAACCCTCTCTAATAGCACGTCTGAGATCAGATGCATTGTAAGGAACCCCAACCCTCTCTAATAGTGCTTCCGAGATTTTTAATTCTTCTGTATTTGATACAATTTTCAAATGACCAGAAAATTGGAGGGATCCCCTTAGGGATGCCCAGGGAACCCTGGTTGAAAAACACTGCTGTAGATCTAGGTTGTCAGTTGCAATGTAATGAATCAGCTTTTCCACAAATCTCTCAATTCTGCTCTATCAATCTGTTTTTACATTGTTTAAATTTGGGGATCCCCCAGTGCAAAACCCTCACCTTCTAAAAATGGCTTAAACGTGACCTCATCAGAAACTGTGACCTAGCAGGTCAATGTCTGCTTCATAGTGATTCAGCGACAGAACGCTGCCCTGTAGTCATTGCAGAAGATGGCAAATGCCGTCTTTTAAAATAACTACAATGGAATCATAGCATTTATGGTTGTAAGATTGCCGCTATTGTAGACTAGGGGAGCCTCTGATTTATTCTCCATAACAGGGCTGACAGCAACTAAGGCTACGCTTATAGTGCTGGCGACTGTGACGTCAGGCTGCAGTCGCTGTAAAAATCAAATTGAGATGACTTCCAGCAATCGCGACCAAGTCGTCGCTCCGTTGTGCCGCGCTTACTATAAGCGCACACGACGATGGCAATGTATTTGTTTTGCCGTGACGCCACTATAAGCGCAGCCTTAGGCCACGCTTATAGTGCTGGCGATGGAGACGCGACCGATGACGTCACCCGTCATCGTCGCCACCAGCGAAAGTTATAATTTGATTTGAAGCGACGTCGCTGGCGACAAGGCCAAGGGGGCGGGCCGCGGTCTCTGGTTTAGAGACAGTCACATGTGGCGACTGTCTCTAAATAATCAAACAGACCCGGCTTCAAAAATTTTGGTCGTGACGCCACTCCATCGCGCTTACTATAAGCGCTTGCGATGGAGTCAATGTATTTGTTTCGGAGCGACGTCGCGTCGCCAGGCACTATAAGCGCAGCCTAAGAGTGACGAGAGCTGGATCTAGCTGAAAATAAAGTCATGGATTTTGTTGAACACGGTATATTTTGCATTGGCTAAACTACTGCTTGTTTGGTGCTTCCCATGTAACAACATTGAGTTTATAAGACGCCAGTTCTATGGTCACTATCAACGCAGTGTTAAAAAACCTTAGACTCCAATAAAACAAAACAGGGTCACTTTTAAATCAGTGTATACCCCATTGAGAGATGATAGTCTTTGGAATTGTTGAGTGGAATTCAGACAACATTTGCACAAATGACTAGGATTGAGTGACTCATACTCTGTTACATAATAACCATTACATTTCTCCCCCCATTCTAATGTCTCAGCAGCCATACCATGACTTCTCATTTTAAATTGTATGGCTGAGATCTTATAGACATTTTTCAGCAATGCTGAATTTTTTTGCAATGAGACATTATGAAGTAGGGGACATCAAATGGCAGATTGCAAGTCAGTCTGACCATTCTCAGAGGAGATATGTGATGATGGTGCACCTATTCCTTACGATATTGTTATAGAATTACATAATCATACTTAAGGAGGCAATTCGAGCTGGCGATTTTTTGGGGGGCAATATTTTTTCATTTTTAACATAAGAGTGAAGCAGGGCCGCCTGGCAGTTTTGCGGGGCTTCGTGCAGGGGCTATTGCAGGGCCTCTTACCTTGCCTGGTGCGGCAGCTCCTCTTCCAACTACGCAGCGTCATGACGTCAGGGGGTGTCATATGAGGTCGCTGGGTCATGTGGCGTCATTTTGTCATGGCAACGCGGAGCTATGTGGCGTTGCCTTGTAATGGCAGCACGGCGCCATGTGACTTCATGTTGTCATGGTAACATAGGTGTATGTTTGGACTGGGGCGCTCCCTGCAATGTGTGTCTAGAAAATATTTCAACGCCTAGGATGTATTAAATAATTAAAAAATGTAAAAATTATGTTGTGGTGTAAAAGAGTGTAAAAAATGTATACTGGCCCTTTATGTTGGTTTTTTAGCTGCTGCTTGACCTTGAAGAAGGGAACCCCGAGTCCTTCTTAACGTTGCAATAGGAGTGTGAAGATGGTCAGCGCAAACTCATGGACCTCACGATGTTGATGGAACAGAGTGGAGTTGAATAAAAGATGAAATAAAAATGGAATAAAACACAGTATTAGTGCATGCATCCACATGTATGGGGGATGAGGGGGGGGGGAAGGATTTGAAGGGTGGGGTGATAGTGGATTGCCACTAGATATACAGTAAATGAAACTTAAACAGTTAGTTTCAGTGACTCACACGGGCTTGTGTGAGACTTCACCCTCAACACTGACTGTAGTTGGTAAATGCAGACTCCTATAGCGGAGTGACAATAAACAAAAAACTCACAAGGCCTAATGTGAGTTCGTTCCCTCAGTGGGTGATGTCAGCCTGTATTAACATGGCATAGTGTGACTTCACATTGTCATGACAATGCGGCACCATGAGAATGAGACGCTGCAGGAGGAGATGCCACCGGACAAGGTAAGAGTCACTTACAGAGGCCCCGCGCTCTCCCACGGCAATCAGTTTCATTGTTGTGGGGAAGACCGCTGGACCTCTGTAACTGCAAGGCTTAGTGCCGTGGCATCAAGCCGGCCATGGATTAAATGCATGGGGTCTCGGGAGGTGAACCCCATTAATTTCATCTCTCTGGACCCCTTACTTCCAGAGATACTTGCCTCCGTAGGGGGTGCCAGTAGCCGCTTTGTTTGCAGGGTTCATGAAATGGCGGAGTTTCAAAGCTCCCATGCCCTGTGAGCCAATAGGAATCCGTAACGTCATCAGCTTCAGCTTCCTATTGGCCCGCATGACGCGACAGCCTTAAACTTTGCTGAGATACCGGCACTCCCTTTGGAGGTCTGTATCTCAGGAAGCAGGGGGTCCCGGAGCTCAAATGAATGGGGAGACTCCCTGCTTCAATCATATGTAAAAAATATACAAGAACATAAAAAACGACTTGAATTACTCCTTTAATTGCTCAAAAAGGCACAGAAGGCACACACAGTCTCAGTTCTATCTGTATAAAAGTACCAGACAGCTAGAAAATGTTAATGTTTTTTTTAGGTCATGTTCCGAGAGCAAATGTCAAATCACTGGGTGAATGATGAAGATATACCATGTGACAGAGCAGATAACGGCGGTGTAGGATCATTAAACAGAAGGAGAAGCTGTATTGTAGGAGATACCACCTACACCAATGAATCATCCGCACATATTCTATCTCCCTCCCCCAGTAAAAAGACCCACAAAGGCCAGCAAAAAGGAAACACACATTCAGTAGCAGTACAAGATACCGCTTCCAGGATGCAAATCTAGTAACATTTATCACATGCCATGGGTGTTGTAAGATTTAATACAAATCTATTAAAATCTTGTTTGTGAGCTTTAGCACCTGTTCCTGGGAGACTCCGAAGTATTTGCTTAATGTAGTGTTTCCGAGAGCATGCTCGCGCCAGGCTCGGTTTTATGGCATTGTGGCAACTTCTCATAAAAAATTGCCTTTTTGTTTTATTTTTCTATTGAGAATCTCAGATTTGATCTATTTTGCTCTTCTGTTGTTCATTGGCTGGTGGTAAACAGTAATATGCGTCAGAAGTATAGGAGAAGTAAAAATCTGCTTTTTTTCCCTTGAATTTCTCTGTTTTTTGGGGTGATTAAAACCTTAACATTCTCACATCAATAATACTGCAGACTGGGCAGTCCTGTAGCATATCTTCCAAAACAGTACAAAAAGCAGTGCTATAAAATAGCATTTCACTTAAATGAGTGAGTTCAGCAATAAAAAACACTACTGACATTCTTGGGGCACAGAAATAACTATTACATTTAAACCACCTCCCAATCGGTGAAGGCTTTGGATCATGGTGGAAAGCATAACAGAATATGTATAGATTTTGTGCAATATGCTTCATGACATGGAGCATCTTTTGCTGCAGTTTGCGACACATGTTGCCCCTGTGAGTGTGGTGTTAATAATAATGGGAAAACATAAGATGATTAATGACACATGTTGGGTTTAAATTACACTGCAGGGGGGCCTCTCACAGGGTGTTCGTGGAGGTGCCTGTCAGAGAGTGTCCACGGAGGTGCCTATATCAGTACCACCGGCCTCCAGCAGGCCCCCTCTGAGAGGCGCCTCTGCGGATCTGGCACGTTAGGGCTTCTGGCATGGTGCCCGGACTCCATCACTCACTGGGCCCAGTACATTAGTCCCAGGTGCTCTCCCCTCCCCCCCCCCCCATCGGCAGTCCTGCTGCTACATGCAATCCAGTTTTTTGCCGTCCCCAACATTTTGCAGCTCTAGATAACCATCTAGTTTAATGTATTTCCCTGTACAGCCGTACATAGGGTTGCCTATTTTAAGGCCTCATACACACGTGGGCAGTGACCATATTACTCTCATGTTTGTATATCACTCTCATGTTCCTAATCCTAGCCAAAACTATACTGTACAGTCTAGAACAGAGGTGGGCAACCAATGTTTCAATGTAGCCACAGGTGTGGTGAATGAGAAGTGAAAATCGCCACACTATGCTTTTCGTTTACTTGTGTCACTACAAATGTTAGCTCCCATACAAAATAACAGCTCATGGTCAGGTCTAGATGCCAACTGAAAACAGAGAGGAGTATTGGATGGCTGTGCTGCGTCAATGACTCATTCAGAAAGCGGAAACCATCACACACCATCAAGAAAAAGCTTATTTTACTGTGGGAGGTGGCAAACTCAAATTCACCACACTTTCATGGCCAATTCGCCACTTGTGGCGATTGGGACAGGGTTGCCCACCTTGGGTCTAGAACAACACAGCTGTTTAAAATACTGAAACATATCAAAGAATAAGAAAGCCCCGAGCTGTATGTTGTGAGGCATGATCGCAAGGCCCAGGCTCCCCTTCCCCTCTTGGTCACCAGTGTCACTCCCGAGGGGGGAGGGTCAGGCTAGGGGATACAGGCAAGCAGTGGGGGGTGAGAGATCCTTCTGCACATCACTGGGTTTTTGCAGTATGTCTGTTCCGGGCGCAGGAGCTCTTCTAGAAGCTCCAGGTGGAGGTTCGTTCCCTGGACAGAGGTGGGCTGCAGCTGCTCTAAATGCCGAGCAGAGGGGACTGCGGGATGCAGAAGCGAGGCTGAGTCTGAACCCTCCGGGGTGCTAGAGCAGTGCGCATTTAACGCGCAAAGCCCCCGGAGAGTCCGAGGCTTGGTGCAGACCCTGCAGTGTCAGCTGGTCACAGCCTTGGCAAGACCGGCTAACGGGGTGGGAGGGGGAGTAAGATGAGGAACCCAGGTCCACCACCTCCCTCCTGGATAGGTTAAGTGTCTGACGGTGGAATAGTTATGCTGAGGATCACAAAGGCAGCGCATGCTCTGCTGCCTGTTTATTACGTGTTACAGAAGGGAAACAAGTCTTTGTAGTGAAATCACCAGTCCTACTCAGATCTTTACTTTAACACACACATGACAACAGAGAAAATTACAGCAAGAGATGAATACAGTATATTGACTTGTACAATTATAATTTGTATATGAAGCACCTCATCCCCTAACTCCGCTGCTTCCTCCATCTCTGTCTAGCAAACAAAGTGAAACTGCTCCTGTAGCTTTAGGCTACAGCCCCAGTATTTATTGCTGCACGCGCGCCTGGCGGTGCATGCACAGATAAAAGCTGCGATCGGCGGTCTGTAGGCGAGCGATGAGATGTGCGGGGGCGGGGCCATTATGGGGGGTCACGGGTCATAACGGGCCACATCTGCCCTTCTATTGGCTGCCCACTGACAATATGATCATGTCGCGGCACGGGAAACCAAAAGTATTGTCTTCCCTGCCAGCGTACGCGTCATCGCGCTTTGCGCACCCACACACACATGGCCACTGGGGCTTGCCCCATAGAGGGCTATGCTGTAGTGTGTGGCGCACGCGCCTCAGCGGCCACTGGGGACCTAGCCTTAGTGTGAAGCTGTTCTGCCCAGGCATAGGGTCTTTACGTGACCCTCCCCCCCTCCCTCTAATATTAATGTCCGAGGAGGGGGAAGTTGGGAGTCCATTATTGGCCCCTATGCGGGGTTGAGATGGGGCCAAATCGGTTATCCCAGGTGGTGGGTCAGTTCCCCCCAACTATTTAATCCAGTGCTCCTAACCTCCCAGGCACAATTCAGTACATTACAGTGGCTTGCACATTAAGCATAGTTGAGGTATGAGCTTTAGTGGTACGGACTTGATTGGCTTGTACGAGGTACAAATGTAAACACATTTCCCAAGACACGTCACATGAACTTTCATCTCCTGTAGCCAAAGGGAGGAATGTATGACCAGGATTTCCTTGGTCAGTACCCACTCCTGGGGCTTTCATCTCTCGTGTGGCAGCAGGATGGGAAGGCGCACCACCTTTGCGGGTGGGGGCCAAGCCTTGCCCTGTTGAGCTGGTTGCAAGCATCTGGGCTGCTTCAGGGCGGAAGCAGGGTTTGCTCCTCCTGCCCCTACGGTTGTCAGCTGGAGCTTGGCAGGTTTCTGAAGTTGGCTCAAGTGGGCAGGGTTCATTGGGCCTTGGGTGCCTTGGGCCCTGTCACTGGTACTCCAGGAGCAGGTAGGACCTTGATGGCCGGAACAGCAGGGAAGGCAAGGATTGTTGGGGTCAGGGGCTGAGGTCGGTGGCAGGTGGCAAGCAGGATCGTCAGGGTCCAGACAGTGGTCGGCAACAGGAAGGCAGGAGCATGAACTGGGCAGGGGAGCTGGAACTGAGACCATGGACTAACAAGCAGGAGACAGACAGGGGGACAAGCCACTACATAGGCAAGGACCTTTAATAAGTATCGGGATTCCACACAGAACAGAAGCATGGGCATAAGGAGTCAGGACACAAAACAAAGGCAAGGGAGGAACAGGGAACAGGAAACTATAAGGATAGAGGACAGGAGCATCAAGAGGAGACAGACAGACAGAAGAACCCCAGAGCAGACAGAAACAGCAGCACACCGGTGGACAGACAAGGAACCCAAGGGGAGAGGGAAAACTAGGAAAATATGTCAGGGCTTATTCCTGACAGGCCCATCTCACAGCTGACAATGAGTTAGCTTAGCGTCCGGGCCGGTGTGGCGCCGGGCTTTAGGTTAAGGATGGTTATAAGTGCGTCAGCAGTCCACTGGCGTTAACGTAGAACCGGTTAATGTTCTTTCAGATCGGGTATGGAAGTTTACTGCGGATCAGGCGATCCAAGGCTAGTTTAAGGTCTTAAATAGCCCTGTTGGTGGCGGATGGTTGATGGGTAAGTGCAGGGTAACCTTGCCAGACGGCGCTCAGTTACGATAATGCCTGGTGTTTGCATGGTTGGTGAGTGGGCAGAGTTCATTGTGCTTCGAGTACCTGGGGCCCATCTCACGACTGATGTGGGGTCAGCAGAGTGGCTGGGACTTTGGCCGATCATTGGCCTTACCTGTGAGTGGAGCACTTTGTTAGGGTTCGCACTCCCCCCTCCATGCTGTATTTGAATAAAAGCTGCGAACCTTGTACCTCCAGACCTTTGTGAGTGTGCTTTATATGCGGGATGTTTCGGGGGAGGTGTTCGGGAAGCAGCATCGCAGGCTCTGAGGTCATGTACCTCGGAGTATTCTATTAACTTTCCTCTTGCAGTAAAACTGGCAACGTGATCATATAAATAGCACATGTGGCAAGAAGTAAAGAACAAAGCATTGTTAGCTGAACCAAATGAACACAATGTTACATTAATCAAATATTGTTATACTGTTTTTTCACCAACAATTACAGTGTATTATTTCATTCGCTGATTTCCAGCATTGCGTTAGTCTCTGCTTAGCTTTTCCTAGTCAGTCATTTTCCAAGGCTCCTAAAATACATCACATTGCTGAAAAACAGATGTTTAACGTCACAATTTCCACGTAAACATTCAGTTCTAAGAACTAACATTTTTCTTTTGGCCAGATATTTATTTGTAGGGAAATACGTGGCTATTGCTCTGAAATTACTCTTTTTCTGTAAGCATATATATTTTTTTCAATATATACAAAAACAACTAAAAATCATTATTGTTAACAATTCTTTCTGAATGGTTCTATACATGAGCGTTAGTGTGTGTTTTGTCCCACTATAGACATTGATAGAAGCAATAAACACATTAAAAATATACTTGTGAGTGCCTCCCCATCGGGAGATATCGGCCAGGGGAAGCTGTTGCTGAGTCCCTCCGGTAGGCGCTGCTCCCATTGGCTCGTTTAAATATTCTTCCACAAAGCCTTTTAACTCATTAAGCCTGCCCGCAGCCTCGATTAGCCAATGCAAGCGAGCCTTCGGTTCCTGATTGGTCCATGAGCAGCATCCGGGCTGTGATTTGTCGTCAGTCCTTCTACCATGCTTTACTATAGAAGCTGGGAAGCTGGAAAAAGGGAACCCGATCAGGCCTCCATAGCTCATTCGAATCCTAGTGCAGGTGATCTAAGCAGTGTGCTCCGGGGCTGTGTCGGAGACACCCGAAGGAGGATCAGAGAGCCCTAGCAAGCGGGAAATTTGCAACTGCTTTGTGCTACGAGACTGTGAAGCGGAGAGCAGGACTTTCAGTGGGAGATTTAAAAGTGCTCTGTCGTGAATTACACCAGAGAGGTCTGGACGGAACCAGCTAGAGTTCTCCCCATATGCTCTGTTTTTTGTGAGTATAACTCTGACTGTGTTTTTGTGCTGTGCTTGCTGAGTCCGGGTGGAATAAAAATTCTTTATTGATCTGCTTGACCTGTCGGTGCCTTGATCCTTGGGTTAAGTTCTGGTCTTCGTGACACCCCGTTCCCCCTTTTCTGATTGACAATGATTTGTACCATGTTACATTTTCATTACCTTGATTTTATCATATCCCTGGAAACAATAGATTCTTCATTGATTCTGATACCCAATGCACCACTTTAGGGATTACACAAAAACTAGCTCAAGCTTTCCACACTGATTTAGATCTCTCTTCAGGTTTCACTGCATTTGAAGGTACTCAACGTAATTTGTGTGTTTCCTAAAAAGCATTTTGTGAAATCTTCTGAAAAAGAAGTAGCGGTCATTTGTTTGCGTGTGTGTTGAGAGGATTGAGGAAACAAAGTGGGTAAGACTCAAGCCAATAATAGACAACAATTTTGTAGTTGTCTAGCAACCGGTACAAAGAACTACGAAAACGTGTGTATATATATATATCTCAAAGGAGACTACCAAAGAGGAGCAGGTGCATCAACTCATTGACCTGAGCTGTGCTAAGATATCACGTTGTTTTGTGGTTGTTTAGCCCTGGTGAAGGTTCTTGTTGAGACTTTATTCAGAAATTAAGATTAACTTGCTTGTCAAAGAGCTGGTGCAGTTTTTTCCATTGAGTTCCTACACTCTTCTTATGCACTGTACAACATTCATGTAATTTATCTTATTTTATTTTGGCTCCCGAGTGGAGCCTTTATTAAGAGCTCTTGATGTTGGCTTCAGTGGGTCGCCAAAACGTTGGGCCAATAAAATACATGTTTGCATATTTATGGTGGGCCTATCCCTTTGTTATTTTTGTACAGCACCTTATTGTTACTCTGATAGCAGCACCCTCTCCAGTAGTCTGGTTTAGGCTGGGATTATAGTCCATGCTATGGCACTCGCGCGACAGGAACTCATTGATGAAACCCTATGTGGCCGCCCCTTGTGTGCGCACGACGGAGCGCGATGCTGGGACTGCGTTTTGAAAATACAACATTTTTTGTCTTTTAAAGTGACTGCCTCATCACGGCCAATCACAATGAGGCTGAACGTGAGCGGTTCAGCCAATCACAGCGAACCAGCCTCTAAACGCTTCCGCCACACCTCCCCCATCGCCTCCAGCTTATATTCACACATCGCTCAGGCGAGAGGCGCCCGTGATGCAATGAGCACGTGCAGGCACGCACCAGCGCAGACTATATTCCAGGCCTTATATTAATTTAGTGTGTGCCCCAATCCCTTCACACTTCAACCTCCATGTATCATATATATGTTGGATTCATTAAAACATATGACTTCGTAGACAAAAAAAATACAATATTGTTATCTCTGGAAGAAAACTGAAGATAACACCAAACACTATTTCCAAGATGAAAACGGTGTTTAATCCCATACACGAAAAGACCTATTTGTTTTTCCCCTACAGTACTGACAATATGCAGAGGGGTGTACCGTACAGGTACATTTTGCAGACACAACAAGGCCCTGTTTTCAACATATCCTGCGCCAGGTGAGAAATATATAGTTAGTTCTGACATGCATAGGACTACAACGCAAATCAAATATTAATCCTAATTAGTGCTAGAAGGTAGGAACAAAAGAACAACATGCAAAAGGTACCAAAAGATAGAAACATATCACTTTACTCCTCCTATGTAATAAAAACGATCAACAAATCCCAGTACAACCTCCAAAAACATAAAATAATTCATACAGCAAATCGGCATCAGCCGCCCATATAGAACCCTCAATGTCACATGCAATACTTACTGCCCATATCACAGAAGAGAAATAGCAACAGCCAGTTCAGACTCACTGTATCCCCCCGAGTGCTATTATGTGCTTTTTCTCTTTTGAACAATGCGTACCTGTGCAAAAAGACCCTACAATTTATCATGTTTTGGTGGCCTGAAGCAGACGGAGTGCAGCTGGTCACAAGGAGCTGGTTCTTGCTTTGAGCTGCTTCCCAAGCAGTTTTCTTTCCCCCCACATGCCTTCTTTCAAGGTAGCTCTCTGCAAGGTGTTACAGGAAAATGTGTGGTGACCTGCAAAAAATGTACAGCTGCACAGTAGGGAATAAGAAAAACACAAAGGCTTGTTCACAATAACAAAAAAAGACTGCGTTATTACAGAGTTAGCAGTAAACTGGGCCAGGAAAGAAAGCAAAAGATGATTGTCAGTTAGAAATCAATATCTTCTTTGTAAGCTTGGTTTAAAGAAAAGTAAAATACAATGTGAATGTGTTTAAATGTATGTAAGATGTACATGTATGTAAGATACTTTGTAGGCTGTGATCATTTTGAATGGACCTTATTGACTTAGACTGTAAGCTCCTCGGGGCAGGGATGCCTTTTCCTATTGTTACTTTTATGTCTGAAGCGCTTAATATGTATGTTATATTATTATGTCACATGTGTTACTGCTGTGACGCGCAATGTACATGGATGGTGCTATGTAAATAAAGATATACATACATACATGGACCAACATAGTATTCGTACAATTGATACAGTATGTTGGGCTATTAAAAGTATCAAAGAATACAAAATATTACTCTTCTAATAGCACCCTTTAATTTAACCCTTGCGTACCAGAGGGGCTGCGACACCAGCGTGTCACAGCCGCTCTTTCACTTCGCAATAACGTTTGAGGCATCACTGATAATGCGAACGGAAGAGCAGGGAGTCCACCTCTGTCCCCCTGCAAGCCAGACCTCCCATGGAAAAAACAAGCTTAAAAGTCTGACGTAGCGACTACGTCACCCCCTGAGTGCCAGACCCCAGGACGTAGCGACTACATCACCCCCGGATTGCCAGACCCCAGGACGTAGCGACTACATCACCCCCTGAGTGCCAGACCCCAGGACGTAGCGACTACATCACCCCCTGAGTGCCAGACCCCAGGACGTAGCGACTACGTCACCCCCTGAGTGCCAGACCCCAGGACGTAGCGACTACGTCACCCCCTGAGTGCCAGACTCCAGGACGTAGCGACTACGTCACCCCCGGATTGCCAGACCCCAGGATGTAGTGACTACGTCACCCCCGGAGTGCCAGACCCCAGGACGTAGCGACCACGTCACCCCCGGATTGCCAGACCCCAGGCCGTAGCAAGTACGTCACCCCCGGATTGCCAGACCCAGGAAGTAGCGACCACATCACCCCCAGAGTGCCAGACCCCGGGATGTAGTGACTACGTCACCCCCGGATTGCCAGACCCCAGGACATAGCGACTACATCACCCCCGGATTGCCAGACCCCAGGACGTAGCGGCTACGTCACCCCCAGAGTGCCAGACCCCGAGATGTAGTGACTACGTCACCCCCGGATTGCCAGACCCCAGGACGTAGCGACTACGTCACCCCCGGATTGCCAGACCCCAGGACGTAGCGACCACATCACCCCCCAGAGTGCCAGACCCCAGGACATAGCGACTACATCACCCCCGTATTGCCAGACCCCTGGACGTAGCGACTGCGTTACCACCAAAGTGCCAGACCCCAGGACGTAGTGACCACATCACCCCCAGAGTGCCAGACCCCAGGACGTAGCGACCACATCACCCCCAGAGTGCCAGACCCCAGGACGTAGCGACTACATCACCCCCGGATTGCCAGACCCCAGGACGTAGCGACCACATCACCCCCCAGAGTGCCAGACCCCAGGACATAGCGACTACATCACCCCCGTATTGCCAGACCCCTGGACGTAGCGACTGCGTTACCACCAAAGTGCCAGACCCCAGGACGTAGTGACCACATCACCCCCAGAGTGCCAGACCCCAGGACGTAGCGACCACATCACCCCCAGAGTGCCAGACCCCAGGATGTAGCGACCACATCACCCCCAGAGTGCCAGACCCCAGGATGTAGCGACTACGTTACCACCGGAGTGCCAGACCCCAAGACATAGCGACTGCGTTACCACCGGAGTGCCTGTCCCAGGACGTAGCGACTACGTCACCCCCAGAGTGCCAGACCTCATGACGTGGTGTCTACGTCACGGGCACTCAAACGGTTAAATGCTTCGGAATCGGACATTTGGTAGAAGCTGTCTCGCCACTGGTGTTTGGTCACAAGGGGACCCTTCGCTGCAGCTGCTGGACACTCAGCCACGGCCGTTTCTCCAATAAGGTAAGTTCATTTAAGGGGTTTAAGCAGTTAGGGTAGGGAAGAAAGAATAGGGGTTTTAGGGGAAGGGGAAGGTTCATAAGGTAGGGAATTAAAAGGTTAAGATTTTAGGGTAAGGGATTATGGTAAAGGGTTAAGGTTTTTAGGGTAGGGGATTAGGACAAAGGCGTTAGGGTAAGGGGTTTCAGGGTAATGGGTAAAGGTTTTTAGGGCTGGGGGTAGCGTTAGCATTAGGGGTTAAGATTAGGGCTTTTTAGTGTGAGGTTTACCTTGGAAGCAAAACGTCCTAGAATGTAAATGCTTAGCTTTACTGAAGGTGTTGCAATTGGCACTGTGCAATGTATTGTACGTCTGAGTATTAGATATGCATTATATATGTACAGTACATACAGAAGCCCTGCAACACACAGTATACAGTATATCAGACTTAGTATTTCTCGCGCTACACATATTGCATTAAGAAAAGTCATTCGCAGTCTCATGGCCAAAAACCCTAATCATACTTGTTATGGTGATGGCAGATCACAAGGCGTAACACCCTTGCCAGCAAACACACGTCATTTTGGGAACAGGTGTGCGCTGAGAGGCCAGATGGGAAGACAATGTCAAAAGACAAACATACATAGCAGGTTTCTTCCTCTGATGCATCAATGAGGTTACTCATGTACTAGATTAAGGTGTTCATGTAAACCCTGGTATTTATCATGTGTACAGTGCAAACAGGGGTTTTTCACATTATGAGTTGCTTTCTTAATTTTCTAATTGTAATGTATCCATATATTATTTTTTTAAACTTGTGTTTTTAACAGCCCTTTTTCCTTTTGATATTCCTCTCATGCCTTCTAACCTTGTGTCTCGTGTTAATAAAGGTTATTTTTTTTTATTGCATTTGTCTGAATGTGCCAACAAGTATAATTCTGTAATGAAATGTGGAACAACATAATGGGTTAAAGGCCTTAGGAAAATATGACTCTAAAAAGATTTGTCATGGGAATAGAGCCTCAGGAATTTGCCCTCCCCCTCCCCCCCTTCCTTTCTCTGCTACTCTTTTGGCTACTGTAGTATGCAGTATGCTGTCGTATGTCTGCCAACCTGGTTATCACTTGTATCCTCCTAGCCCTGGAGTCCACATGACAAAGGGAAGTCCCTCCTAGAACCAAAAGGCACTCATGGCATATTCTTTTCAAGGTTCAGTCCCATATTTACTAGGCAGTGCTACTTCATAAGACGCCTTCCAGCACTGTCACGGTGTCTTCTGGCATAGTAGGTGCTTATGGAGTAACACTACTCTATGGTCTATTCACTTGAACTGAAACGGTGTGAAGGAGTAGCACTTCTTATGGACATTAATGTCTCCATCCTTTGTAGTGTTTTCAGGAGCTTTACCTAATCTATTTTAAGACTGTTTGTAAACTGTTCTATATACAGGTAAAATATCCATCCATGTTTTTTTCCTTTTGCTGTTTTGTTTACACTAGATATGCTGCTTCCAATAGCTAGAGATAGAGGGGGGAAATATAATTACCAGATAACTTCACGTGGAAGCTGAAGAAAACAAACGTATACATTTCAACCTTTGTTTAACCATTCTAAGCAAGATTATGACATCAATAGATTGTTTAAAAAAAAATAGCAGGTATTTGAAATTAGATTGAAAGAGAATTAATATTTTGCATTTTTTTTAACCCCTTGTGCATTTTCATGCGGTTTCTTAATCGCCCTCCCTGCAACGCTAGCGGTGCGAATGGGTTAGGAAGCATAAATAGAGCAATTCAAAAGGTATCAGACTAAAAATACGAGTTGAGATGTTTTCTGCTAAGTTTCACATGAACAAGCTTTCACAAGCTAACATTCTCTTTGCTTCAGCTCCTGGATACTTACAAAAAAACTCAACTACTACAGTAAGTAGAAACCAGTGCATACAGAAAACACATGCATGAACTTTTGTGCTCTCTGGATGATTATGTAATGTAGGCTGTTGCCAGCTTAATCATGTGCCCTGAATTTCAGATTGAATGATGATAATTTTTTCGGCTTTGTTGTGTAGAGCAGTGGTTTCCAACCTTTTTTTGGTTAAGGAACCCCAAGTGAAATTCTGAGGAACCCCCAACCATCTCTAATAGCGCATCTGAGACTAGATGCATTGTAAGGAACCTCAACCCTCTCTAATAGCAACTCTGTGATCAGGTGCATTCTAAAATCTTCTGTATTTGATACCATTTTCAAATTACCAGAAAATTGCAGGGAACCCATTAGGGATGCCTGGGGGAACCCAGGGGTTCCTAGAAACCCTGGTTGATGACACTGGTGTAGAGTGAAATAAGATGAACCATTACTTACTATTTCTACATCTGATAGCCTAGCTCTCTAGCACATGACTATACATATATATGTGCAGCCCGGGGGATTGTGACAGGATTTTAAGTACAATTTAACTATAAGGATATTACTTAATTTACCTGAACCTCAGATTTCAAATCAAATAGAAAGCATTGGCAAGTCTGACATCTGTGTAGTTCTTCTACTACTTACAACTGTAACTACTATTGGCCGCCTGACCCTGCACCCATATTGCGTCCACTGGGCAATTTGTTTTGCTTGGTACCAAGGGAAATGGCATAAGGAGGAGAGGGATCCCTTTAGTTAAGGAAAGAACACAAATGTAATATATATATATATATATATATATATATATATATATATATATATATATATATTATATATAGATAGATAGATATTATATATATATAGATAGATAGATACATCTCATGAGAGATATCGTTACCAGCGTTGGACAAGACAAAACATAGATGTGAAAAGAATGTGTTATTAATGCATACACCGCCAGGGAAGATGATTTTAAGATCCCCAAAGGGGACCTTGTTCAGGGGATATAATGTATCTATCAAGCAGCGAGGATTGCATTTTATTTTAAAGTGGCAACATTGGACAAAAGTGAACTAATGGCATTTTAATAGGTTAAAATTAGGTGATTGGCACCTTTAAAATATTTTTTTTAAAGTTGTAATGTCCCTAGATCAATGTTTTTCAACAGGGGATCATAAGAATCCTTGCGTTCCCCTGGTATCCCTAAAGAGTTCCCTGCAATTTTCAATTTGAAAATTGTACCAAATACAGAAGAATTTTCAATGCTTCTGATCTCAGACGCACTATTAGAGAAGGTTGGGGTTCCTTACAATGCATCTGATCTCAGACGCGCTATTAGAGAGGGTTGGGGTTCCTTACAATGCATCTGATCGCAGACGCGCTATTAGAGAGGGTTGGGGTTCCTTACAATGCATCTAATCTCAGACACGCTATTAGAGAGGGTAGCGTTTCCTTACAATGCATCTAATCTCAGACACGCTATTAGAGAGGGTTGGGGTTCCTTACAATGCATCTGATCTCAGACGCGCTATTAGAGAGGGTTGGGGTTTCTTACAATGCATCTGATCTCAGACGCGCTATTAGAGAGGATTGGGGTTCCGCAGAATTTCACAATATAATTATAGGGTTCCTTAACTAAAAAAAAAAGGTTAAAAAACACTGCTCCATAGTAACCAAATGTTTATAGAGTTTATGTTTTTTACTTGATTTCTTTTGTAACTGTTAATCCACACACACTCTTGTCCCTATGTTTATTTGTATAAAGTAATTATGCTGTCATCAATTGCTAAAGAGATCAAAGAGAAAACAAATCCCACCAATTACCAGATGGGATGAAAAAAAAAAACCTGAAAATAGAAATGTATATATTTTTACAGAGTACTTGAAGGAAAATGTGATTTAATCTTTTTAAGGAAGCCAATTACATTCCTAAGGTTAAAAAAAAGAAGTGATGTTGTGCCTGTTATACGGGATTGCCCTTTAAGCCTTTGGCTGCCATTATTGGCCCTCCGGGGGTCCCATGATGTAGTGCAGTCCTGCACAACTCGTAAAGTGAGAAGGGCCGAACTGCTCCAAGGAAAAAAATTTGGGCCGCACGGGTAAAATCATCATCATCTCTCCTCCAGCACCTATCATCATCATCTCTCCTCCAGCACCTATCATCATCCTCAGATATCTCCCCCAGCACCCCTCATCATCATCCTCATATCACCACCAACACCCTTCATTATCATCCTATCTCCCCCAGAACCCCTCACTATCAACCTTTGCGATACTCCCCATTTCTCCCCCTCACCCACACACATAATACTCCCCCTCCACGTCAAACACACAATAACTCCCTGCACATCACACACATCCCACCCCCCCTGCACCTCACATCACTCTCCCCCTGCACCTCACAGCACTCTCCCCCCCTGCACCTCACAGCACTCTCCCCCCTGCACCTCACATCACTCTCCCCCCCCCTGCACCTCACATCACTCTCCCTCCCCTGCAACTCACATCACTCCCCCCCCTGCAACTCACATCTCTCCCCCCCCCCTGCAACTCACATCACACTCCCCCCCCTGCAACTCACACCACTCCCCCCTCTGCAACTCACACCACTCTCCCCCCCCCCCTGCAACTCACACCACTCTCCCCCCTCACAAGGAAAACAGAGTCGGGGCCCACAGCCCATTTCAGCAGCCCCCCACAGCCCATATCAGCAGCCCCCCACAGCCCATAGCAGCAGCCCCCCAGCCCATTTCAGCAGCCCCCACAGCCCATTCCATGTCAGCAGCCCCCCACCCCCCTCCCATGTCAGCAGCCCCCCACCCATGTCAGCAGCCCCCCACCCCCCTCCCATGTCAGCAGCCTCCCACCCATGTCAGCAGCCCCCAACCCCCCTCCCATGTCAGCAGCCCCCCACCCCCCTCCCATGTCAGCAGCCCCCCTCTCATGTCAGCAACCCCCTTCCCATGTCAGCAGCCCCCCCCCCTCCCATGTCAGCAGCCCCCCTCCCATGTCAGCAGCCCCCATCCCCATGCTTACCTGGTGATGGTGATGGCGGTGGCGGCGGTGGCAGGGAAGCGTGAGGGAAGCGCGCTTTAGCAGCAGACCCGGAAGTTCCGGGTCGCGCTACTCTGCTAGAGCGCGTCCCCGTGCTGGAGGAGAGAGGAGGTTAGGGGAGAGCGCGCACAGACAATGCTGGGGGGGGTTGAAGGGGGTCCGTCGCAGGCCGCACGGGGTGCCCCGGCGCGCCGCATGCGGCCCGCATGTTGTGCAGCCCTGACGTAGTGGCTACGTCATACCTTTTTAAAACACACCTGCTTAATGAAGCATGTGAGCATGTGAGTAGCTCTGTGGCTAATACTATACACCTGATACATAAAGCTTGTCCCCCTGCAGACGCACTTACCAGAACACCCTCCTACTGTCTCTGTAAGTTCTTCCTACTTACCAATTAGATTGTAAGCTCTTCAGAGCAGGGACGCCTCTTCCTAAATGTCAATTTTTATGTCTGTAACACTTATTCCCATGTTCTGTTATTTGTATTATCTGTTATTTATATGATTGTCACGTGTATTACTACTGTAAACCACTATGTATATTAATGGCGCTATATAAATAAAGACATACATACATGCTCGTTTTCTAGAGGAGATTACGTTCAGCGCGACCCGAAATGTGGATTAAGCGTTGCAGCGGTCATGTGATCGTGAGTTGCCGGAGGGTCCATGGCACTCCGGTTCCGCGGCCCCCTACAGCAACCAAAGGGTTAAGGAGTTACCATAGTTTAGAGCCGGGGCGGCCAACTCCAGCCCTCAAGGGCAACCAACAGGTCAGGTATTAGGGATATTGCTGCGTCGGCACAGGGGGATCAGTCATTCTAACTGAGCCACAGATTGAGCCACCTGTGCTGAAGCAGGGATATCAGGAAAACCTGACCTGTTGGTGGCCCCTTGAGGACTGAAGTTGGCCACCCATGGTTTGGAGGAAGCAAGATGAAGGATTCCATTCCAACTTCAATACATATTCTTGTTGAAACCATCATGAAGAGGAAAGACACAGTTGATAATCAGTGCTGCCTTCTGTCATTATCTGATTGTTTCGTCATAGATTTAGACCAACATCTGAATGTATCTTTGTAGCGCACAGAGAGAAAGCAAATCTTCATGAAATATCTGTACCTAATTGCATTTGTCATGATGTAGAATGCCATGCTTTCTCTCCTATCATGATCACAGCTGCATCCTTTCCATTTAACTGCAAATAACCAAATAAGACACAGAAAACTAATGGAATCTGATACGCATGCGAGAAATTGGCATTTCCACTTGGAAACTATATACATGGACCAAGATGTTTAGAAAAAGTCAAATTCAAATCAAAATTGTTTTTTTTTTTAAATGAAAGTATATGTGCCAGTCTTACATTTTAAATGATAACCTGTGGTGTGAATGCCATTTGAGTCGCGTAGTCAATGAAGATGTGGGCATGTTACTGATCAGTCATATAACTGTTCATTGGATAGCCTTGTAACCCTCTTATAAATCATTTGAAAGGGAATCAGTCTGCACCGTCTGCTACAAATAGAGCGAAATTGCTTTCTGTCATGTGTGCCTTCCTGGCTGGTTAGAATGCAGACCATGCAGTGGTAGCTTTGGACTGCTTGGCAGCATGGACATCTCGATGAAGCATGTGCTGAAGTTCTACCCTTTGTACTGATTAAAAAAAAGAAGGAAAGAGTTTAAACTCAGAGATCACCATATAGAGTGTATGTATATACATAACCGCCATTGCATGTTCAGAGGTATATCCACAAAGACTGTACAAATGATTAACACCATCCAGGGCCCTGTGGCTGCAAGGACAGCCCATAGAAGAAAGTAGAACTTGTTAATATCCTACTCCTCCCAACAAAAGGTATGAGATCACCTGTCTATATAAAGCCTTAATGGTGTGACATCTCTCACCTTCTGGTCCAGCGCAGCGACCTAACCTTTAGTTATATTTCTATATGTTTATATAGTACCAACAATGTATGCAGCTTTCTACGAAATACACTGGAATACGGGAGAATATAATACAATAAGTTCATTACGCAATGAAAAAAGGAATCCCGCTCCCCAAAAGTTTACCTTTCTGTTATCCAATTACCACAAATTCTCTGTACCATGATCAATATGCGATGAAGAGGTCTTCCCTGTACGGCAGACTCCAGCACCATTCCAATGAATGGGTTTAAAACCTTTTACAACACTAGAAAGATGTCTTCACGGCAGATTGAATAGGGGCATCTTCACTGTACTTTACCTTTTGGGAATATAATCCCTCCATTATGGCTACAAGAACTGAGATTTTGCTGCTAATATAACTCTGCTGTCTTTAGGTTTTTCCTCTGGACACCACCAATATATTAGTTTTATTTTACCATCTTAGTGACAGTCAACCTACCTTACAAGGACCAATCCACCCTAACTGACCTCCAATTTTTTTTTTACATGATTGGCCCTCCAGAGCTGTACCCCATTATTTTTAGCTCCTGGACCCCCTAGGTTCCCGAGATACTTACTGGTGAAGTTACCAGCATTACTTCCTGGTTTTTAAAGGGAATGGCCGTCCAATAGGAATCCCTGACTGATGATGTTGCAGCTTCCTATTGGCCGAGATGTGACACCAATTTAGTTTTGTGGAAAACAAATACAAACACCCTGCCCTCCTCCCAAATAAGCTTGCAATTTGTTAGTGAACTTTTACATTTTGATCCATAGGGGCCTATTCACTAAATCTCGATAAAATCAGTGCATAGGCGAGCAACTAAAACGTGTGTCAAAATGGTATTCACTAGGAAAAAACACAATTTTTTTAAAGTGCGGTCAGAAAATAGAAACCACCTGCTTCCCGAGTTACAGGCCCTAGTATCCCCTGTATGTTTAAATCTCCCGTGTCACGTGACGCAGAAGATGTAAACATTGCGGAGCACCACAGATGCGGGGACCCCCGGGCCCAATGGAGATGTGGAGGCCCGCGGGAACCCCCAGGGGCCCAGACCCTCTCTTGCATCAATTCTATGCAGTAAAACAAAAAGAAACTGCTTTTATCCATCTTTCAATATCTTTAGAACCAGCCGTTAGCTGGCGAGAAAATATTGCAAGTACAATATGCTTATCACTGGTTAGCGAATAAAAGTTTCTGCCAAAAAATACAATTTCGGGCATTTTTTGGCTTATTGTACGGCTTTTTTTGCCCGAGTGTTATAGCACTATAAAAAGCCGTTTCAGTGCGATATTGCCATGTTATCGGAGCTTTGTGAATAGCAACACAGGCAATATTGCACTTTAAGGGCATTTTTAGTGCTATAAGCCACTTATTGAAGTTTAGTGAACAAGCCCCATAGTATTTTAACATGAAGTCTTTTAGTTGCATATTTTGATCAAATAATTATTTAAGCCTGCTAACCCCGTCAAGATAAACTCCATTTCAACAGGTGCCTACATTAAATATATAATATTTCCTATTGTCCTGTGTTCTTCAAGAGGTCAGGGGAGCGCCAGTGTTTATGTAACTGAACACTTCCAATGGAATTGTGGCCATTATTTTTCAAGAAGATTATAGATTGCAAATAAGTCTACTGTTGAAATGGAAAAAAAAATACTTTTTCAGCAGTAGGTTCAATAGTTTCGTTTTTATCCAGCTGTAATGTTCATCTCACTTGGAAATCTGTTTGAGAAAGAGCTGTGGAAGTTCTTACATGCAGAGCCAAAGTGTTTAGCGCCCTAGATTCACAAGGATGCTGCGCTTATAATGAGCGGAGTCTGATTAGGATAACAAGAACTTGTGACACTATAAAAGTAACGCCGGAAGAGTTTGAAAAGAAAAAAAAAAAAGGTTGTTGTTAGGGCAAAGAAATTAATGTGTCAGGCTAAGTTTAGAAAGGTACGCCTCTCCTGGTGGGTGGCAAAAACACGCAGTTAATGAGAAAACTGAGCGTGCCCCAACAAACTATGCAGGTGAACGATAATTAAACTTAATAATTATTTCGCTGTTTATAGCAGGGGTGGCCAACTCCAGTGCTCAAGGGCCACCAACTGGTCAGGTTTTCACGATATCCCTCCTTCAGCACAGGTGGCTCAATCAGTCTCAGCTTCAGCACAGGTGGCTCAATCAGTCCTAGCTTCAGCACAGGTGGCACAATCAGTAGCTCAGTCTTTGACCTGTGCTAAAGCAGGGATATCCTGAAAACGTGACCTGTTTGTGGCCCTTATGGATTGGAGTTGATCAGTCCTATGCTACGTTCTTACTCCTAAATTATGCATAAGTACTACACCCTTGAGAACTGGAGTTGGCCACTCCTACTCTATACGGGTTCTTTATCTATTGGTTTTGTAAAGAGCTTTATGTAATTGGTATCCTTTAACAAAAGTAATCATGCATATAACAAGGACTGCTGGGGTTTCTTTGGAAATGGAAGGGGCAGTCCTACATAGGTACCAGGTAGGCCATGGACAAATGCTCACTTTTGTAGGGGCAAGTCTGGCTGACTGCTCCGATCACTTTGCAAACAAAGAACGGAGCTTGGAGTCTTATCGCCAAAACAGGAGATAAAGATTGTAAGAGATATCTAAAGCATGTGTTGACCACGGGACGTTACATGTTTAAAACATTATATCAAAATACTTACAGTTCTCTAAATGTTTTTTTTTAGTCTCACATTTACCTATTAAAGAGGCATTTAATATTGACCACTTGTTCTGTTTTAATGAATGCAGCAGATTCTTGTCTGTGCAGCAATGCAATTATCTAAGCAGCCGATCGATCCGGTCTTCCGTGATTGATCAGCCAAGATTGTGCTTCCCAGGGCACGTAACATGGCCGCCTATTCCAAACGAGGAAGTGGTGTAGCTTCCTAAATACTTGCTATAGCAACCCAATGAAGCTTAACACATTAAAAATCACTAAAAGGGACAAAAAAGTGCAGTATTATCTCATTTGTAAAACAAAAACTTTGTCACCTTGTTTGAACAAAGAATGAATGAATTTGATTTGCTATCCCTTGTCCCACTACAGTTTCCAGTTCTGCGACGGAAAGCGTTAGAGAGGACTTGAATGGTAGGGAAATGGAGAAGCTGCAGGGCTTTAACATTCCCCGCACCTGGAAGCCTCTGCACGGTCTAGAGAGAATCAACGCTTCGGAAAGTTTATTAAAAAAAAAAACGCATATATAAGATTTTGAATGACATGCTGCTTGCCACTTTCCTTTGTTTCCCGTTATCTGAAGAAGGGTTGTCCCTTTAATTATGGCAGGTTATCTTTTGTCAGAAGGCAAATAAAGATTAAAGGGGAGAGGGTATAGAGAGGGACATGGGCGCCACACGAAAAATAGCGGCAAGAAGAAATCAAAGGCCTATCAAGTTATAGCTTACTGTGTTTACAAAAAAGATATACTTTTAAAATACTTATAGGTATGTCACCCATTAGGTCACCCCATGTTACTAGCATTGGTTCAATTCAGGGTCTGCAGCTTTAAGTATTGTATTTTTTTTTTTTAATCCTTCTGCCTATAATTTGCTGTCAAAACGGCCTAATGTGCATTATAAATCAAATGGCAGTTTTATGAAGCCCTACATAGAATGATTGGATGTTTGGCCCGCATTGTTTAGATGTACAGTATATCAGCTGAACAGACACTTTTGTGAATTATTTAGTTTCTACCATTAATACCGTACATCACATTTAACCAACTCGTTGCTGAATGGACACGCAGTATATCATTGATATAGTACAGTGTGCTTGTTATTGTAATCTTTTTCAAACGCAAAAATGTTTCACGCAATAATATGATAAAGCCCCTTACAGCCTGTTAAAGCTGTCTGATCCTATAATACAATGCAGTCTTTGTGAAGGGTTCTGCATTGTGCTGCTCACTCGGTTATAATCATTGGAGGCTTTTACCACATAAATGAGAACAGCCAGGGAGAATTTGTTCACTTTGGAGAGTTCATAGCTGACCCTTAACACATTACAAAATATTATGGTGCATATATAACATTTTTATGCGATTCAAATCAAGCTGAAAATAATTACATGGCCAAAACAAACCAATTCAGCAGAAATATCACATCTGCAATGTATTGCTATAAAACCCATGAAAGGCGTCTCTGGCACTCATATGAGGTTAAGAATGTATGTAAACAAAAAGTCTCATTGCTGTAAAATATTAAATGACTAGTACCTGTAAATTGTTATTCTGCAATACGAATAATTACTGTATTTGTCAGATACCATAGGATAGAACAACTAGAACATCTAGCATCAACATAAAAACTAAGTAAATAAATTGCTAGTGTTATTACTTGGGGAAAACAGCAACAGTATTTTTACCAACAGTATGTGGCACTGTGTTTATTGATACAAAGATTGGGCTAACCAATCACTTTAAACGTATGTTTTCCCTTATGAAGAAAACTAACACAAATTCTTCATAGATTAAATGATAGTGTATTGTATGTATTGTATGTCTTTATTTATATAGCGCCAAAAGTGTACTTAGCGCTTCACAAAGAATACAGTACAGGGAATTATAATTATACAATAAGTGCAGCAAAATCAGACAATAGGAAAGGAAATCCCTGCCCCGAAGAGCTTACAATCTAAGAGGTTTAATGGGAAACTTACACAGAGACAGCAGGTGAGGGAGTAGGTGCTGTAGATGGCAGTGCTTGGTCACAATGGGTGGTGGGAGTGACTGAGTGTGGGACATTAGCCATGAGTGCAGGCTATTGGGATGCTTGATTTGTGGGGTAAAATTTAAGGAATGTCAGTGTTAAATGAAAAGGTTAACACCATTTACAGGGGAAGAGGTGGCAGGGAGGCATGAGTGAGATCAGGTGTGTATGTCTAGCTTCAGGCTTAGGGGAGATCAATAGCAGCAGAAAGGAGTAGATAGAGGGTGTGAATAGAGGATTTGTGTGGGTGTTTTTTATTGAGGGGTAAAGAAGTTGTTGGGAGAGAGGTGTATAAATAATGTTGCAGTGGGGAGTGGGGATGTTGTAGAGAACATAACTGCTCACAAAGGAGTGAGGAAACAGTAAACAGAAAAATAAATAGGGAGGGCATAGTGAGATGCAGGAGGAGAGAGTTCCAGTGTAGAAAGCTTTGGAAGCCTCAGACGTCTCTTTTCCAAATGTACTGTCAACCTGTGAGATTTTGAAAGCTCTTATATTTTCATCTCATATTGATCCCCTAAAAGATATCACAACCTACAACACATCTACATTAAAGTGGACTGTAAACCTTCCAGTACTAAAGATGCGATCCCAGGACCAATGCTACATTTTTAAAATGCTTTTCCAAATCGGTAATTTCGACAAAGGAATGTTTAGTTATATAGACGATATTTTGTTGATCTGGGAGGGCAGTGTTGACTCTTTAGACCAATGAAATGGACATCAGTAATGCCTTGGACACTATAGGTTTTTCAGTGGTACATGACACAAAGGCTGTGATTTTTTTGGATACGACGATCTATTTTATAGGATAGGCAACTTGGAATTCAATATTTTCACTAAGAGCACAGACATAAATAATCTTCTTCAGTACACTAGCCACCATCCACCAAGCACAACAGATGGGCTCCCCTACAGCCATTTCGTAAGGGCTAAGAGAACCCATAGTATGCCTGATCATGTACCAGACACGCTAGATAGTATGCAATTGCAATTTGCAGATAGGGGCTACCCAGAGCTGCTACTGCTAAAACAGTGCTGTAAAGCACAGACAAGGAGGTGATCCTCCCTATTGTCCATTGTAACAACACCTAGAGACCAAAAGGTATACTCCGTGCCATTCATATCCACTTTCAATACCCTAAGTGTAACGATGCTTGGAACACGCCCCCTGCGGCGTGTTCCTTCCTTACCTGTTTACTTCTGATCGCCGCCCTCTAGCTGCGAGTCAAGATCCTGTGTCTAAGGATTCAGAAGCAAGCAACGCCATCTTGCTTTCTGGCAAACCCTGCCCTCTTCCTCCTGACAGGAAGTAAGCCTCTCTTTGACTTTCTCTTTGCATTTAGTCTTTTGCTACCAGCCCTGGTGTCTGCTAGTACTCATCGCATACTGTTCCTGTCTGGACCTCCTTAGGACCTTTACTTATCTCCTGTGGATTCCGGAAGACTGGGACAGTCACTCATACTACTGAGGTTAGTTTATCGTCAGGTAGTGTAGGTACCTGCTTAGTAGGGTTCACCTTGACGTGGTAGCAGGCTTATAATTCCTTGGCCAATGGATTAGAATAAGAACCCTTATGTTATGTTTAGTTTCGCTGCACCTTACTGTTTCTGTCACTATGCCTTTAAGAAGTCTGGACGTTCTCCAAGAAGCAGTCCTTCTCTGGATGTTACCTTGTGCTCTGGACTCCATGTTCCATGTTTCCTGGTTTCCGTTTCCAGACTCCTGTGCTGAAGCATTGGCTTCCCGCAACCCCCACGTTGGTGCCTGAGAGCGTGCGCACTTCCGCTCTGCTGTCAGAGCGTGCGCGCGCGTGCAGCTGGAACACTTATGTCTCTGAGCAGGCACCGCACCTCCGGATGCGTCGCGCATTCTCATGCGCGCGGCGCGGTCACGTGATTGCGTGCACCGATCCCCAGCTGCACGGCAACTTACTCCCTTCGTATCCCCTGCGGCCTCCCCACCTCGCTAGCGGGTCCTTCCCTTTCTTCCCTGCGCTTGTGAGGAGAGCACAAGAGTGGCACTAAGTGGTCGAGCGAAGAATATTATTTTATGTCATTGGCATCTTCTCTCTCAAGACAAGTCTCTCAAAAGGTGCACTCAGAGCACAGCCCGTCGTTTCATATAAAAGGGGCAAGAATATCAAAGATCATCTGGTAAGGGCTGATATAGGAGGTACAACCTCCACACAATCCTTTTTAAGTACACATAAAAAAAAGGTTCCTTTCGTTGTTGCAGTTGCTCACAATGTGGGAGTATCCAGGAGACGGAGGAGATGTCTATCCAAAAATATCATCTATTTGATCAAATGTCCATGTAGACTGGTTTATATAGGTGAGACCACTCAGTGTGTCAAGGACCAGATTCGACAGTGGAATCTGCAATCCGAAGGGGTGGTTCCGAGGTCGAGGCAGGCAGTAGGCAAGGGGTAGTCAGGTCCGTTCCGAGGCAGGCAGTAGGCAAGGGGTAGTCAGGTCTGGTTCCTGAGGTCGAGGCAGGAAGGGGTAGTCAGGTCCAAATGAGATCCAAGCACAGACACAAAACAGAGGCAAAGGCAGAGCTCAGACTGAACAAGGTACCAAGTACTTTGCACAAGCAAACTGCCTGCTATTTAAAGGTCAGATGCAGCTGCTGACAATGAGAACCAAAGAGGCTGATTTCCTGAGGGCAGGAATGCCAGGCAGCAAAATGACCACTGTAGCATCAGTGAGGGTGTGAGGTCATATTCTGTCAGCATCCATCTTGGATTTTTGGACAAATCCCTTATCCCGTTGCTCATGTCAGCATTGCTGTTTGCTATCGTTTTATACACGTTGCACTGATGTATTTATCATATTTAAACTAGTAAAAATCCATTCTGATGGATTCTTGTTATACCTTTTTTCTTTTGAGTGCTGTGAACATCCCCTGTATTTGTAAGAAATTTTTAGTATTCCAACGACTTTTTGCAAATATTATTGTAACCCTCCTTGCTCGGAGTTTAGATCGAATTGACTATTGTGGCAGGGTGGCCTCCCGGCAGGGTCAGTGAAACTCTTAGACAGTGGTTTAAGCTGTAACTGCAGTGATTTATTCTGTACAATAACAACTAAAAATAGGCACACTGTCCCTTTAAGAAAACCAAACCATAAAATAAATTCCTACTCTTTGGGAGGCTAACTGCACAGCAGCTACTTTCTACATGGCTGGCCAGCTAAGCTGGTAATCAGCCCAAAACATATAATACAATTCCAAAACGACTAGAAAGGTCAAAGTCCTTATATGTTGTTGTGGAACTCGGTCCCAGGATAGTCCAGGAAATCCCTCTGGGCACAGCAATCTGGATAGGACAGCTCTGTACCCTCAGCAGTCCATGGAGCGACAGTTCCTTGTAGTCAAACCCCACATCCAGCAGGCTTGTTCAGTTTCATGGAGTCTTGACCTGGGTGTGCATCCCACGAAGACCCAGAAGGCCCTGTGTCCAGCAAGTCTGGGGAACTGTACCAACCAGCTTCCTTGCTGGTTGGGGAAAAGTCTCTCCCACTCTCTCTGGGAAAAACAAATCTCTCTTTGTGGTTGCTTCCTTCCTGCATTTAAACCCGTTCATTCTGGTCTGTTTAATTAGCTCCACCTGCATCTAGCCAGGGGAGGTTAACTGCCTGCATGCTCGAACATACACACTGCAAGCTCTTTCCAACCTGTAGAAAGTGACTTCGCCACACTATATACATGGCAGTGCTCCGTCTCTCATACCTGTTCAGAGTGCTAGGTCTTGCAGGCTATGGGCGTGGATATAAAGATAGAATAAGGATGGGCGCCGGGAAGGTTTATAGTACAAAAAGGAACTTTATTCATCATCAATTTCTAAGACTCGCCATACAAAGACGGACTTCCCATTAGACATATTAACTGGTGGCAAATCATAAATTTACTCTGTGTTTCTTCAATTGGTAGCTTAGTCCTATGCTGGGGAGGTACCCATGCTCGTTTCGCTTAGAATTGGTTAGATTGGCAATCTCCTGCATAGCATCAGTAATGCCCCAGGGAATACGCTCTGCGATCAGTATCCCATTACTGAGTACTGCACACCTTGTCCATGCATATTGAATCAGGAGTTCACTAAGGAACTTCTGATGGGGCAGATTTGATTATGCTCCGGCGCTACTACTCATAGCTCCTGCTGAGCACATGCTCACTCCTCTTCCCGCATGAGAAAAATCTTGGGCCATTACTATAGGTACTAACTTTATAGGGCACTTTCCTTAACTGAAAATAATAAAGAATCCCCCGAGGAAGCTCATACAGGATCGAAACGCATAGAGCGGAGTCTTCATGGATCGTTTGCATCGCTGGGAGGGCGTCCGCTATTGGTGAGCTGCAGCTGATTTTTGGTATCTTTCACCATTTGGTTACATCACCTGCTCTGACAGCCATGAAGCCGGAGCAACGGTGGAGGAGCGCTGCTGTTTGTTCTCCCATATGACCCAGGGTGGTCTGAATGCTCTTCCCAAAGCTGCTTATGTAAGTGCTTTACTGTGTGATATCAATTTCTAAAGCAATCTTTACTATTACTGCTTTGTCTCCTTACATGTGGGATCCCCCTCCTCCCCGCCCCCTCTCTTGAACCTACTATGCTGTGATGGTTATCTGGAAATAACTCTGAGACTACTACAAGAGTTGGTTACGCATAATAACCTGAACGCCTGATTTTGATTTGGAGCATGTGAGTTAAACAATCAAACATTCCAGCTTCTTGATATCAACAATACAATATTGCACTGTTTTCCTTTTTTTTTTCTTTTTCTTTGTATGTTCTTGGATATATTTGTGCCCCGTATCCTGTTGCTCATCACACTCCTCTTCCCGCATGAGAACAATCTTGTACCATTACTATAGGCACTAACTTTATAGGGCACGTTCATTAACTAAAAATAATAAACAGGGACAGGACACTCTTAAAATACATATCCATACACTTAAACATATTTAAAGAGGGAATGTTAAGAAGAAATTAGAAGGTGCTTCTGTAATGTGATTATTGACTTCAATTAGTCAGTGAATATACATACAGATAAACAATAGTGTTGCAGCTCAAAACCCCCCAAAATAGTAACTGTTCAAAATTTCTGTAAAAATAGCAGTACGAGAGTGAGTGAAGTGCCCAACAATCAGACAAGGTTCCGTTTGTACAGTATATACAACATAAATGTCCAGATGGTAATGGAGTATCCACAAAGTAATGAAGTAGTTGGACTGGGAGGGATAAGTGTCTAGTGGAGTCCATGTGACACCCACATCAATTGACACTTCAATAAACACCCAACCGGTCTATGAATATATAGGACTAGCTGAGAGCCCCGGCGTTGCCCGGGATGTTTGTGGTGTGGGTGTGGCATTTGGGTGAGGAGTGGTCAACGCGGCCCATGTGCGGTGGTAGTGCTGCTGTGTCTGTACTGATGGTGATTGTATCGGTGTGCTGATTTGGGAGGGTTTGGTGCTGATGTGGGGGTGCGGATGTGGGTGTGCCGATGGGGGAGGTGCAAAGGTGCCGATGTGTGGGTGCTGATGGTGTTGATGGGGGCTGGGAATGGCGGGGAGCCGAGAATGCCAGTGTGCTGGGGGGGCATGGGATAGCGGTGTGCTGATGTGGTGGTGCTGGGGATAGTGTGTGTGCGTGTGTGTGTATACGTGTGTGTGTATACACGTGTGTGTGTGTGTATACACGTGTGTGTGTATACATGTTTGTGTGTATACATTGTATGTGTGTGTGTGTGTACGTGTGTGTGTATACATGTTTGTGTGTATACATAGTGTGTGTGTGTGTATACATGTGTGTGTGTGTGTGTGTGTGTACATTTGTGTGTGTGTATACATGTGTGTGTATACATGTTTGTGTGTGTGTATACACGTGTGTATACACATGTGTGTGTGTATACGTGTGTGTATACATGTGTGTGTATACATGTATGTGTGTATACACGTGTGTGTGTGTGTGTATACGTGTGTGTATACATGTGTGTGTGTGTATGTCTCCATGTGTGTGTGTACGTGTACATGTGTGTGAGTAAGCGTGTACATGTGTGTGTGTGTACGTGTCTACGTGTACATGTGTGTGTGTGTGTCTACGTGTACATGTGTGTGTGTCTACGTGCGTGTGTGTCTACGTGTGTGTACGTGTGTGTGTGTACGTGTGTGTGTGTGTCTACGTGTGTGTCTACGTGTGTGTATACGTCTGTGTACGTGTGTGTGTGTGTGTGTGTGTGTGTGTGTGTGTGTGTACGTGTGTGTGTGTGTGTGTGTACGTGTGTGTGTGTCTGTACGTGTGTGTGTGTGTGTACGTGTGTGTGTGTGTGTCTACGTGTGTGTGTGTGTGTGTCTACGTGTGTGTGTGTGTGTGTCTACGTGTGTGTGTGTCTATGTGTGTGTGTGTCTACGTGTGTGTGTGTGTCTACGTGTGTGTGTCTACGTGTGTGTGTCTACGTGTGTGTGTCTACGTGTGTGTGTCTACGTGTGTGTGTGTCTACGTGTGTGTCTACGTCTACGTGTGTGTGTGTGTGTGTCTGCGTGTCTACGTGTGTCTGCGTGTCTACGTGTGTCTGCGTGTCTACGTGTGTCTGCGTGTGTCTGCGTGTCTACGTGTGTCTGCGTGTCTACGTGTGTCTGCGTGTCTACATGTGTCTGCGTGTATACGTGTGTCTGCATGTATACGTGTGTCTACGTGTATACGTGTGTCTACGTGTGCCTGCGTGTATACGTGTGTCTACGTGTGTGTCTACGTGTGTCTACGTGTGTGTACACGTGTGTCTACGTGTGTGTTTGTACGTGTGTCTACGTGTGTGTGTCTACATGTGTGTGTGTATACGTGTGTATACGTGTGTGTGTGTGTGTATACGTGTGTGTACGTGTACGTGTGTGTGTGTATATACGTGTGTATACGTGTGTGTATATACGTGTGTCTGTGTGTATACGTGTGTCTGTGTGTCTGTGTGTATACGTGTGTCTGTGTGTATACGTGTGTCTGTGTGTCTACGTGTGTCTGTGTGTCTACGTGTGTCTGTGTGTCTACGTGTGTCTGTGTGTATACGTGTGTGTGTATACGTGTGTGTGTATACGTGTGTCTGTATAGGTGTGTGTATGTATAGGTGTGTGTGTGTGTGTCTGTCTACGTGTGTGTGTGTGTCTGTCTACGTGTGTGTGTGTGTGTGTGTGTCTGTCTACATGTGTGTGTGTCTACATGTGTGTGTGTGTCTACATGTGTGTGTCTGTGGACGTGTGTGTGTCTGTCGACGTGTGTGTGTGTGCCTACGTGTGTGTGTGTGTGTGCCTACGTGTGTGTGTGTGTGTGTGTGTGTGTGTGCCTACAAGTGTGTGTGTGCCTACATGTGTGTGTGTGTCTACATCTGTGTGTGTGTCTACATGTGTGTGTGTGTGTACATGTGTGTGTGTGTGTGTGTGCCTACATGTGTGTGTGTGTGTGTGTGTGTGTGTGTGTGGTCTCTGTGTGTGTGTGTGTCTCTGTGTATGTGTATGTATATATATATAGATATATACTGCCCTCCGGCTCGAGGTGAGGCCTCCTGCAGGGCGGGAGCCCCCCCGCTGCCCTCCGGCTCGAGGTGAGGCCTCCTGCAGGGCGGGAGCCCCCCCGCTGCCCTCCGGCTCGAGGTGAGGCCTCCTGCAGGGCGGGAGCCCCCCCGCTGCCCTCCGGCTCGAGGTGAGGCCTCCTGCAGGGCGGGAGCCCCCCCGCTGCCCTCCGGCTCGAGGTGAGGCCTCCTGCAGGGCGGGAGCCCCCCCGCTGCCCTCCGGCTCGAGGTGAGGCCTCCTGCAGGGCGGGAGCCCCCCCGCTGCCCTCCGGCTCGAGGTGAGGCCTCCTGCAGGGCGGGAGCCCCCCCGCTGCCCTCCGGCTCGAGGTGAGGCGGCGGTGCCGAGGAGCGTTGCAGGCTGCGCCGGGTAGGCTGGTCTTTGCTGTGAGGGGGGGTGGGAGAGGTGAGCCGGTGCCGAGGAGCGTGCGACGCTGCCTCACCCGTCCTGCCGCTGCCTCACCCGTCCTGCCTCTGCCTCACCCATCCGGCCGCTCCCACGTGGATGTGAGGCGGGAGGCCGCGTGTTGTGGCCGCTCCCCCGCGTGTGTCCCGGGCGCTCGCTCCGCTCCCCCGCTGACTGTAGCGGCGCCGGGGTGTGAGCTTGGGGGGGGGGGTGTGAGCTTGGGTGGGGGATGAGCTTGGGGGGGGGGTGAGGTGTGTGTGAGCTTGGGGGGGTGGGAATGTGTGTGTGTGTACACGGGACTCTGGGTAAGTTCGGGCACAGGGAGGGTGGGGGGGGGGGGTGTGGAAGTTGAGGTGCGGTCCAGCTGACGGGGGAGAGTGAGGGGCACCGGGAGGGGATTGTGTGTGTGTGTGTTCCTGTGTGTGTGTGTCCCTGTGTGTCCTTTGGCCCGTCACTCCGCCTCAGGCCAATGAGAGGTGTGCGGGGGCGGGCCAAGGGACCAATGAGATTTCCCCTAGGGACACCGGACATCCAGACAGGCAGGCATACAGTGCTTTCACTAATATAGTATAAGATAATGTCCAGTGGGTACAGGATATATAATAAGGCACTGCGGCTCTTTACCTGTACACTCCGAGGGACACTCCAAACATCTGTGGCGTGCGTAGGTGCGTTCATGTAGTCCGTTTTTATTGTTTTCTAGCCTGCAATAAATTTGATCAATTATTCTTAGTTTGGAGTTGCCTGGACATTTTTTCTTCCTCTGGATATAACGCATTAAACAACCAAGTTGGTAAAATAACCAAAATTGACTGCTTGTAAAGTAAATCCTTCTGTTACCTACAGGTTAAAATTGCAGCCAGGTGTTCTTGGTTGATTTTCAGTAGATCTTGTAATCAGCAGAAGGATGTGCATCTCAAAGGAAACAAAGAGCAGGATATAGTGCAGACGATGTAAAAATATTTATATATACTGTAATTCAAAGTAAAGCATTGTGCACTCACAATGTGAAACAACGTTAAAAGCATTGGTTTAGAGCAGGGCTGCACAACGGCCCGCCTGGCCTCTCTGTGTGGCCCTCGATGAGATTTAAAAAAAAAAAAAAAAATTTGAAAAAATTTTTTTTTTGAAAAAAAAAAAAAACCTTTGAAAAAAAAATGGCGCCAATTCCCTGCGGTCCCGGCGCACATGCGCTAGGCCCGCTCCGTCCCCCCCCCCTTCCCTGCTCCCAACGTGGGCCGGAGGGGGAAGCAACACACAGCTCCTCTGCGTGCCCGCTCCCCTCCCCCTTCCCTGCTCCCAACGCGGGGCGGAAGGGGAAGCAACATGCAGCTCCTCTGCGGGCCCGCTCCCCCCCCTGCTCCCAACGTGGGCTGGAGGGGGAAGTAATAATTAAATAATTCAGCTCCTCCAGCGGCCTGCTTCTCACCGCTTCCCTCCGCGGCCAGCTTCTCGCGTCCCCCACGAGCTCACCTCCCGTGCCCTCCTCCCCCCCCTTCCCCCAACCCGCGCCCCCAAGCCCACCTCCCGTCCCAGGCAGCTGCCGCAGGGATATCGGGGGCAGGAGGAGCAAGCGTCCGGCGGCAACCTGCACCCACCCGGGTCAAGGTAAGTCACTGTCACCCAAGTCACTGTCACCCAAGTCACTGTCACCCACCCAGTCACTGTCAAGTCACTGTCACCCACCCAGTCACTGTCACCTACCCACCCACTGTCACCCACCCACCCAGTCACTGTCACCCAGTCACTGTCAAGTCACTGTCACCCACCCACCCAGTCACTGTCACCCACCCAGTCACTGTCACCCACCCAGTCACTGTCACCCAGTCACTGTCACCCACCCACCCAGTCACTGTCACCCACCCACCCACTGTCAGTGTCACTGTCACCCACCCACCCAGTCACTGTCCCACCCTGTCACTGTGTCCCACCCTGTCACTCTTCCCACCCAGTCACTGTGTCCCACCCCGTCACTGTCACCCACCCAGTCACTGTCACCCACCCAGTCACTGTCACCCACCCAGTCACTGTCACCCACCCAGTCACTGTCATAGTCACTGTCACCCACCCAGTCACTGTCACCCACCCAGTCACTGTCACCCACCTATCCACCCAGTCACTGTCACCCACCCAGTCACTGTCACCCACCCAGTCACTATCACCCACCCACCCAGTCACTGTCAAGTCACTGTCACCCACCCAGTCACTGTCACCCACCCACCCACTGTCACCCACCCACCCAGTCACTGTCACCCAGTCACTGTCAAGGTCACTGTCACCCACCCACCCAGTCACTGTCAAGGTCACTGTCACCCACCCACCCAGTCACTGTCACCCACCCAGTCACTGTCACCCACCCACCCACCCACTGTCACCCACCCAGTCACTGTCACCCAGTCACTGTCAAGTCACTGTCACCCACCCACCCAGTCACTGTCAAGGTCACTGTCACCCACCCACCCAGTCACTGTCACCCACCCAGTCACTGTCACCCTGTCACCCAGTCACTGTCACCCACCCACCCAGTCACTGTCACCCACCCACCCAGTCACTGTCAGTGTCACTGTCACCCACCCACCCAGTCACCCACCCAGTCACTGTGTCCCACCCAGTCACTGTGTCCCACCCAGTCACTCTTCCCACCCAGTCACTGTGTCCCACCCAGTCACTGTCACCCACCCAGTCACTGTCACCCACCCACCCAGTCACTGTCATAGTCACTGTCACCCACCCAGTCACTGTCACCCACCCAGTCACTGTCACCCACCCAGTCACTGTCACCCACCTATCCACCCAGTCACTGTCACCCACCCAGTCACTGTCACCCACCCAGTCACTGTCACCCACCCACCCAGTCACTGTCACCCACCCAGTCACTGTGTCCCACCCAGTCACTGTCACCCAGTCACTGTCACCCACCCAAGGGGGAGAGTGATGTGAGGTGCAAGGGGGGGAGAGTGATGTGAGGTGCAAGGGGGGGAGAGTGATGTGAGGTGCAAGGGGGGGAGAGGGATGTGAGGTGCAAGGGGGGGGAGAGGGATGTGAGGTGCAAGGGGGGGAGAGGGATGTGAGGTGCAAGGGGGGGAGAGGGATGTGAGGTGCAAGGGGGGAGAGGGATGTGAGGTTCAGGGGGGGAGAGGGATGTGAGGTTCAAGGGGGGAGAGGGATGTGAGGTGCAAGGGGGAGAGGGATGTGAGGTGCAAGGGGGAAGAGGGATGTGAGGTGCAAGGGGGGAGAGGGATGTGAGGTTCAGGGGGGGAGAGGGATGTGAGGTGCAAGTGGGGAGAGGGATGTGAGGTGCAAGGGGGGAGAGGGATGTGAGGTGCAAGGGGGAGAGGGATGTGAGGTGCAAGGGGGCAGAGGGATGTGAGCTGCAGGGGGGAGGGATGTGAGGTGCAAGGGGGCAGAGGGATGTGAGGTGCAAGGGGGCAGAGGGATGTGAGCTGCAGGGGGGAGGGATGTGAGCTGCAGGGGGGAGGGATGTGAGCTGCAGGGGGTGGTGGGATGTGTGTGGGGTGTAGGGGGGTATTGTGTGTTTGATGTGGAGGGGGGTATTGTGTGTTTGATGTGGAGGGGTGTATTGTGTGTGGGTGAGGGGGAGAGATGGGGGTATGAGAGATAGATGGGGAGTATCGCAATGGTTGATAGTGTTGGGTTCTGGGGGAGATATGAGGATGATGATGGGTGCTGGAGGAGAGATGATGATGATGATGATGATGATGATGATGATGATTTTACCCGTGCGGCCCAATTTATTTTTCCTTGGAGCAGTTCGGCCCTTCGCACTTTACGAGTTGTGCAGGCCTGGTTTAGAGGTTTATACACTTATTAAACGTTACAGCCATCTCACTGCCGCCCGTCCACCCTCTGTGGCTGGAAATAGGGTCTGCGATGTCACTTCCTGTTGTCTGAGCACCACCGTAGGAAAGTAAGGAAAGAAACAGTGCAACAGCCCAGGCAACGTCCCTCCAAGCAGGCAGAGGATAATGCTCTCACAATACACATTTCACTTTCAGTTTGTCCGCTTCATCAGAATGGTAGGCTTTCTGAGAGTTCTCTATTTGTAGTAACGTTGATGAGAGATAGGACATTGGGAATTGCTTGTTCCCAGACATGCCATTTACTGAACCGATTTCTAGCAGGGATAATGAGTACCAGTTCCTAGAATTCAGTATTTTATATTTCAACCCCGTCGTGAATATTCTGCAGCTTAACAAGATATCATACACAGGAAATTACATGCTGCTTTAAAGATAACTTAAATGTATCCAGTTTCCTCCTATCTCAGATGATCAAACATCTATAAGGATAACTATATACATTACATCAATCTTAAATAATAATAATAATAATAATATAAATATAGAGCACAGTGGAATTATTTATGGAGATCTTCTTCCTGTTCTACTGTTTTTCCAAGTCTCCATTAAAGCAGGAGTCCAAGCAGCCATTCCCCCCCCCTCCTTTAATATGCGTATCAATACAATCCACACAATGATAAGTAATTAGCTAAGTTGCTGATCGATCTCGTCTCCTGTGATTGATTGGCGAAGATTCGGCTCTGAGTTTCACTAAATGACTGCAGAGGCGTATTCTGTAGTCAGTGGGGAAGATCATGTGACCAGGCAGCACTAGATACAATTGAGCTCGTGCACTGCTAGAGAGAGGGCAGGACTCAAAAAGGAGTGTGCCAGAGCTTGTTTCAGAAGAGGAAGGGGATGTGACTTTGTAAATGTTTTACTATAGAAACGAAAAAGGCTTGCTACATTATATTACATTAAAAATGTAATGCAGAGTTGTTTTTAAAATAAATGCTACAAGTATTTTCTCATAGTACAGAACTGATTTATTTAAAAAAAAAAAAAACATGTAGGATATTGCTTGGTCTGCAGCTTTAATTCAATGTTGCCTTTGCTGACTGACTGCACTAGAAATATGAGAAAGATTGCCAAGTCTGCAGGAATTGATGTCACATTGCTGGGAAGAAGTATAAAGACGGGAGGTAAACACCTTATACAGTAATTTGTGATTTTCACTGAGATTTTACTTCATTTTTTATATGCAGATGGGAAATAGGATGTTGACAAGTATTACATTGTGTTTCTACTAACCCATTGAGTGCAGGGGTTCTCAACTTCAGTCCTCAAGACTCCCCAACAGGTCAGGTTTTAAGGATGTGGCTGCTGGGGGCTGTCTTGAGAACTGAAGTTGAGAAGCCCTAGCCTAGAGGTCTTGTGCTTCAACTGACCACTGAAATCTCTACAAATAGCCAGTAGTATGATGTACAGCTCATGCAAGTGAAACTTGATGTTCAGGTTCAGGCATTGTATGAAAACTAGGGAAGCTGGTCGAATATGCTCAATAGTTCAAATTACAAACATTTTAGTTATTTCTGGCAGACAAATGTAGGCCATGTGTTGTTTTGCAACACGAACACATAAGATGGTAAACTGAAATCTAAACAGCTTGAATAGCGTCCAGAGTTGATTATATATAAAATCAAAGACGCGTTGCTTCTATTTCAGTCAGGGTTCTTTCTGATTCCTCTTGGGCTAGCAAAGACTGGCCTACACTGGTTGTGTGGGAAAATCAGAATAAAAAATGTATTGGCTCTATGCTTCCTTCTTGGCAGGATTCTTCACATTCTGTCTGTTAGTCATGAGTTTCCACTGCCACGAGACAGAATCCAACTTTTAGAGTGTAACATAATTGGGTCCCTTGATGAGGGGGGTTAAGATATTAATAATACCTTGGATTCTACATATCAATCAAGTAAGCGCTTTATGGCGTGGGAGCAAAACAAACTGATAAAACTAACTTTGAATGATAGAATAGCTGGCAGGGCTTTGCTAAGCTACTGTATGCTCTGCCTATCCCTCCAGCACTTTAAGAAGGGGTGTGAATGCTGGTACTTTCGATAATACAGTATAAGATGGTATTGTTTATTGTACATTTGAACAAATGCACTATATTAAATAGAGATGGGCAAAACCAGATGTGTGAAATCAGAATCTTCCAGAACCAAATACAGAATCAAAACCCTTAAGATTTTTAGAACCAAAACCCAAACATTATTTAGAACCAAAACCAGAATACCAGGCTAAGTGCCCATCTCTAGATTTTTCTTGCCATATAGTTTTTAGTTATTTTAAGTTTTTCAGCTTTATTATTTGTTTCATATAGTTTTTAATGATTTGATACTTATTTTAAGCACTTTGCATGCTTTATTATGCTATTTTTAAAAAAAGATCCAGAGCACACAAATTTGCAAAAAAAGAAGTATAATATATTATATATCACAAAATAAATCCATTGTTTCAGACTAAATGGACCATCATAATGATGAAGCTCTATTTGGACCAAAACTTTGGATTTATTTGTGATATGTAATATAATATACTTCTTTTTTTGCAATCTTGTTATCTTTGCATCTTTTCCAATGATAGTTTACGTGTATAGGCTGTCTGCCCTACCAAGAGCCATTGGCTGGAAAACCCTACAACTCTTTATTACTATTTCTTTGTTTTTTGTTCCTCCTGTGAAATTGCATCAGGGTGGCCATAGTTGTTTTTTCATTATAACCAGTTGTCGACAAATCACCAAAAATCTACTTGCCGAACAAAAAAATCTACTCGCCACCTAGTACCACACGTGTGCTGCTTGGGCCAATAGGAGCTCGCCACAATGTTAAATCCACTCGCCCGGGGCGTGCAAATGTATGTTTGTCGAACACTGATTATAACGCTATTTTACCATTTTCCTGCGTATTTTCATTGTTCTCCATCATTTGTTAAAAATCCCAAACAGTACTGATCCTTGTTTAACCCATTTTTGTATATGTACTGCATTTGTGTATACTGATACTATCTTTATATAATACTACCAATGGTTCTACCAATGTATACTATATACAGTTCCGTACAATAGGTCTAATTAAATGGGTATTCCATTGTTTACAGTTTTTTCATACAATGAAAAGAAGACATATTAAAGGTATGACACATCCTGTGCTTCCCTGTATAACCAATGTGCTAACAGCGACCTTAAACACAGAGATTAGGTGAAAAATACCTTGAAGCATTGTTATATGCAAGTGTTAACTATTTTTCTACAGTGAAATGGTATTTTCAACCCTCTTTATGCGTCAATTTTATGGTATACAAGGGTATTTCGCTGTTATTAATTTAACTGTGTTAGTGTTAATCGGGCCGCTTTTGCACCGACACTCCTATTGACTTCACTAATTCCCCACCCAGCACTGTAACAGTTTAATTAATCATTTCCATCGCCTATGATCAGTACTTGTGCTATCTGCAGTCACAGAACAATACAATTCAAACAAGAGTATTTTCCGGTATGGTTTTTACTACTGTATGTCCTTGAAACATGCAACTGCTTCCACCACACGAAAATATTATTATTTCCTGACTAAGTCGTCGTGAGGGTTCTGTTATTTCCCCTTAATTGTGTGATTAATATTAAACATTAATCTCTGCGAAACCTGTAATAATGTCTGTTGACCTCACACTGCCAATTGCTTTCTCAGCAGGTTCTTTGCTTTCTACAGAAACATATAGCAGCAGTAAATATTTAGCTAAGAATAATTTGCACCATTAAATAGTAATACTAATAGGGCTGTAATGCAGTAATTATAGTAATATTACAGGGCTTATGGCTTATCTTAAGACTCGTTCCCTTGGATGGAACATAAAAGGGTCTTCAAGCTGTAGAAGATGTCTCATGGAAGACTACCGCTAACATGGCCCGTATAGCAACATAAAAAATAGCTTGCTGAAAATAAAGAAGTATAAGTGTTTTTTAAATCATTTTGAAAATGTGTCATTGTGTTCACTTCCAGCAGAGAATGGAATAGAGGTTGTCCATTTAGTTTGCCAAAGCCCATGATAACAGATGAATGCACACCCGCTATGCCAAACAGAAAGTCAGGGGCCGACGCTAGGTTGCCGAGTAGAAAGAAGAATACTCACCGTTCCTGTAGTTCTGCCATGGGTGCACGTCCTTACAATAAATATTTGGTGAAGTAATCATAACAATTAAACTTTAACTGCGCTCCAATGATCTTGTGATAAAACGTGTTGACATTTATTTTAAACATATCAACGTTTCGATCCCTAGGTGGACCATTTTCGAGTCCCCCTGGTTCTCATCTCCTAAAAAAATAAAAATAAATGATAATGACCAGCCAGAATTGCTGCTTTAACCTACTAAAAATATCACTGTCATTCGTTTGAATTGGTCCTACTTAATAGGGCTCTGTGGGTGGGACTGCTGTATCTGTCTTTAGAAAGATATTTTTGCTTACACAATATTTTAACATTACGCACAGTTGTATAAACTGTCCTTATGCATAATAAAAGAATAGGAACATAGCAGAGGGGCGGACAACTTCAGTCCTCAAGGGCCACCAACAGGTGAAGTTTTAAGGATATCCCTGGTTTGGCACAGGTGGCTCGGTTTGAAGAAGAAGTAATATCCTTAAAACCTCACTTTTTGGTGGCCCCTTGAGGACTGGGGTTGGCCGCCCCTGACATGGCATGTTCTGTGCTTCATTTTTAGAACAGCCAATCCATTTGCGTATGTATTATATAGAAAGGAGATGGGACATATAATTTGTAGTCAGGATAGGTAGGAATAAACAACTGATAAAGGAAGGCTATGAAACATCTTTATAAGTGCTACATTTTTTTCAGTGGAAAATTGAATACTGCATAGTTTTGCTCCTATTCTGTTAACTAAATTGCTGTGTTTCTGCCCGAAAAGAAATAAAATAGATGGTGTTGCTTTAGGGTTATTTTATTGTGGATCTTAAACTAAAAACATATTTGAATGGCTCTTTAATACACACACACAGAGCATGAGCTAGTAATGTTCTATTGTACCACAATAATTCTTACATTTAATTATTCAGTATGAAATATTTATTAAGATTTTATACTGAACTAGTTGTGCAATACTCAATTCTTTTGGCACACAGAAGGAAAAAAAAAAAACCTTTAATGTAACCTTATTTTACCTTGTCCTGCAAAGCATGTTGGGAGGGTATTTGTATACGCAGGATTTAGGTCACATGTTTGTCTATCATATTCCAGAGACATCATCAGCCGGCAGCACAGACAAGGACATGACTTGCTGTGTATGTCTGCTAAACTTACAATAGAAGTTTTATTTAGGAGGTGATACACTCAGTAATTTAAGTTTGCTGATAGGAGCAGACATGGAATGTACCTACTTCTTTGTTTAAAACGTACACGTTAGCGTCTATTTTTTCTATATATTGAGAACCCTTTTATATATGGGACTCAACTAGCTTTGCTCACTTAGGCTACGGCCCCGCTCCCTCAGTCAGCGCGCCTGCACTGCAGACAGGCGGTGCGCTGACAGGCAATTGACCGCGATATGCGGTCTGTAGGGGGGCGGGAGTGGGAGGGGGGGGCGTGGTAAAACTTTGTGAAGATCGTGGTGCCGTGGTGCCGTCCACCCCCCCCCCCACCACCACCCCCACACACAACACATACACACATACATATACACTCACACACTTTTCCCCCGCAGCGCCTTCCCTGCTCCCCACCCCAAGCCGCCTCCCATCCGTAGCTCCTTCCCTCCCCTCCTTCCCTCATTGGCTGACTGCCGCACCACGTGACGTGTCAGAGCTGCAAATCACTAGCAGCTTGCAGCATCGGCCGGCTGACGCATCACAGCACGCAGTCAGCCAAGCAGTAAGGAGCCAGCGGGGACCTCCACACTGGAGGAAAGGGCCTGGTGGTCCGCTGCCGCGCGGGCCATCGGAAGCAGCGGGACCCAGGCCTTATGTTGATAGAATTGGGCTCTATTGAAATTAGGCCCAGTACAACTGCTTCAATTGAACTTCAACAAATTAAAACTTCTATAATAGCACCCTAAAGAAGGGATGGCCAACTCCAGTCAAGGACCACCGACAGGTCAAATTTTAAGGATATCCCTGCTTTAGCACTGGTGGCTCGATCAGTGGCTCAGTCAGAATGAGCCATCTGTGCTGAAGCAGGGAACCCTACTACCTGGCCTCTTGGTGGCCCGTGAGGATTGGAGTTGGTCACCCCTGCCCTCAAGCTAATGTTATTGCAGTGTACACATAAATGTGTTGTTTTATTTATTCTTAAAGACACACAGAAATACACATGTATTGTATGATCGGTGATTTCTGGAAAGCTAGTTTTTTTTTTCCAACCCTCTCTTTGGGTTTTCCTAATCATGTCATGATTTGGGCATAACCTGGCAATATTTTATTTATATCCATGTCATCTAATTGCACTCTCATATTTGTTAATTGCTCGGTCATTCTTGAAATGTGGTGTGGCTGGCAGTTCCCAAGCAGAGGTTTGATAACCACTTTCAAGTTCTAAAAGGTCATACATGTGCTGCACAACTACACAATATTGTAGCAACATTATAGCAATGAATAGCACTAAATAAATATAGAGCATGGGTGACCAACTCCAGTCCTCAAGGGCCACCAACAGGTCAGGTCTTCAGGATATCCCTGCTTCAGCACAGGTGGCTCAATCAACTGATTGAGCCACCTGTGCTGAAGCAGGGATAGCCTGAAAACCTGCCCGGTTGGTGGCCCTTGACGACTGGAGTTGAGCACCCCTAATATATATGTAACGGGTTTCCCCCCCCCCCCAATCGCAGATTATACTGTGTGGGTGCAGGAAACATATATTGTTACTCAGTGTGGTGCATAACCTGTTGGCTCACAGGAGGGCTGAGCTTCCGCCACGGGGAACCTGGGGCAATACTAGCATATATCATTACAATGATGCAGCGCCTCCACCTGCGATGGCTCCCGCCAGAGGGGGAGTGGTTCCTCGCAGGACAATACCCAATAACCACATACAACTGGTAGTATAATAACGAATACCTTTTTACTGATGATGCTAGAACCATGCAAGGTCAACAGATAGTAACAAGTGTCCCTTTCTAAAGGTAACCTGATTCAACGTTTCCTTATGGTTAACTCTAACGGACACCACGGCAGGTGTCCACACTTTATGCGTCATGGCGGACGCTACTGTCTCAACACAATAATCCCACCCTCAAGTCCAGTGAGTCCCACCCAAAGTCTTGCACTCCCAATACATAAACCAGCGTGTGTGTATTTGTGTGTGACTGCGCAGTCACTATGTCAATTGATAGGCCTTGTTGGTGCACGTGAGTGGATGCGTTACCTGCCCGGGCTCCAGCCGCGGGTACTGCTATACCGCAAGGGAAACGCTGGGGTGTCCTCCAAAGGTGGGGCGAATTCCGTCGTGGATAATATCACCGCTTCTTCCGCAGTCGGTACCTTGATGATAACCGGGTTGATGTCCACAGGCTATAGTCACTCCGTACTGAGCCTCCACACTTATAGTCTAGCGGTCCCGTAGAGACCAAGCTTAGGCCCAAACCTCTCAATGGAAAGCGCAGCGTCCGCTGGATTCCTCACTAGCATATATATAAAGGGGCAGGGTCCCTAACCTAGGGCCTGTCCTTATCACACTCCGCTAGGGTGGCTCAGGGCTATCTGGGGCCTAGGGGAGTACTGGCCTAGTGCCAGGAGTCACGGACTCCAGCACTCTACCTTTTACCCCTAGCTACTCCAGTCGCCGACTGCTGTCGTAGTTCCTGCGCGCAAAATATCTCTATGTTGCCAACAGGCTCCTCCATCCCTATTGGCTACTCCTTCGCGGGCTTTCTGGACCTTTACTGCGCAGGCGCGAGCTCCCTGTAGTCCTGGAGTGCTCCTGTCCCTCGCGCATGCGCAACGCCCCTAACAATGGCGGCGCCCTGCTCCGCGAACCTACGGAACCACCACAACGCGATACCGGCCGCAACCCTTAGTGCTACGCGGCTCGTGTGCCAACAGGAGAGAAGGTAATACCGCAAGGGGACCTGGCTACATCCTCCCCCCGGTAAAATCCCCAACGTCCTCGCTTGGGACACAATAACCATAACTATATACAGCAGTTATATAATGAAAAATGCATTTGAGACATAACTTAGCACATGCATGACTCTATACAATGTTACACAACTCCGTGAGCATCACAATCACAGATTGGATCTTGCTTCGAGAACACTGCTGAGTCTCATAATGGGGTGCCCCCATCTGATCATAGGCTACCCGAGTTGGAGGGTACCTGTTTCTTTGGCTCCGGCGGAGCTGTTCTTCGGCAACTCCCTCGGGGGAGTAATAAGTACAGTCCTGAGGCTCAGCCTCTTCCCTTGAGGGGAGAAATGTCTCTGAACAGTCTCTACTAGGCACAAAGCTTGTCTCTGTGGATCCAAAGGCTGGCCTGTTTGGCCTACAGGGCTCTTTACCCGTAGCTCCTCCGGGAGATGCCTCTTCTGTGGAGTAGTCCCTTTGAGAGGGTCCCTCCAAAGAATCTTCCGTAGTGTCAGAGTGGGTCTCATTATGGACAGTCTCTTGACCCTGCTCTGATAAATCGGGCTCACCGTTGAGCGGTGTGGCCAGTATCTCAGTCTCTCCGTCTTCCACTTGTGGAATGGGAAGAAGATGCCACACCTTTACCCGGCCGTCAGTGTCTTTGATACGATAGACCGGGAGGCCAGGCATTTGGGATTCTATCTCATACACTCCGTCTCTCCAACGGTCGGCCAGTTTATGTTTTCCTGGGATGCCTAAGTTCCGAAGCAACCCAGCGTCTCCTGGCCGAAGTTCCCGATATCTGACCTTATGGTCGTATTGCCTCTTATTATCAGCATTTAGCTTAGCGGTGGATTTCTCTGCCTGCTGATATGCCTGTTGCAAGCTGTCTTTGAGTCGTTGCACATACTTAAAATGGGTAGCATTATGTATCCCATCCGTTGAGACCCTCAGACGCACATCCACTGGCAATCGGGCTTCCCTCCCAAACATCAGGAAGTATGGGGAGAATCCCGTTGACTCGTGTCGGGTGCAATTATACGCATGCACCAAGGTTTCTACATGTCGACTCCACTCCGATTTCTGGGCACTCTGTAGTGTTCCGAGCATGTCTAGCAATGTCCGATTAAACCGCTCGGGTAGAGCATCGCCTTCGGGGTGATATGGGGTCGTTCGGGATTTGGCAATGTTCAGCATTTGGAGCAGTTCCCTGATCAATGTACTCTCGAAATCCCGCCCCTGATCAGAGTGGAGGCGGTTGGGAAGGCCGTAATGTACAAAGTATTTTTCCCATAATATCTTCGCCACGGTGATTGCTTTCTGGTCTTTGGTAGGGAAAGCTTGAGCATATCGCGTGTAGTGGTCTGTGATAACCAGCACGTTGCATATTCCCCGGCTATCCAGTTCAATACACAGAAAGTCCATACACACTAGGTCCATGGGACCCGAACTCTGCAGATGACCCATGGGGGCCGCTCGGGTAGGCAGGGTTTTTCGCTGTATACACCTGGTACATCGGCGGCAATGACGCTCAACTACCTCTCGCATCTTAGGCCAAAAAAAACGATCTCGGACCAGCCCAAAGGTTTTGTCGGTACCAAGGTGTCCATGATCATCATGTAGGGACTTCAGCACCAGAATTTGTAGATTCTTAGGGAGGACTAGTTGTCTCCTATCCGGGTGGTTGTGATACTGTACCACCCGGTAGAGTAAGCAATTGTCTATTTGGAAATGGTCCCACTCCCGCATAAGTAAGGCCACCAAGTTTTTGGGTGTGCGCTTAAGAAGGGCAGGGTTCTCCTTTATTACTGCTCTCCGGATGATACCAATTACAGGATCTCGCACTTGGTAATCTACTAGGTCCTTCCACCGTAGGACTTTATCAGGCGTGATATTCATCCCTTTGGGATCACAGTAAGCGGCTGGGACAGCCTGCGACCGGCATCCCAAGGAGTCGGCTGCTCGTAATTCTGAAAAGGCCATTTGACCATTGACGATAGCGGCCATGCTACACATAGCTCTTACACCGGGTCCCGGGTGTTCCTCCCATTCCTCATCATCTGGAACAGCACTTAACCCGGGTCGTCGGGAGAGGGCGTCGGCCCCTATATTTAAGGGCCCCGGCTTATATTTCATAGAGAATCTGTAACTGTTCAGGGCGGCCAACCAGCGGTGTCCGGCGGCGTCCAATTTGGCCGAGGTATTGACATAGGTGAGGGGATTGTTATCAGTCCTTACTTCGAAGGCAACCCCGTACAGGTAATCGTGTAGCTTCTCGGTAATAGCCCACTTTAGAGCCAGGAATTCTAACTTGTGGACGGGGTATCGCTGCTCACTGGGTGTCAAGCTGCGGCTGATGTAAGCCACAGGCCGCAGGCCCTCCGGGTGCTTCTGGTGCAGGACGGCACCTAGTCCATTTAGACTGGCATCCACGTGCAGGACGTATGGCTGTTCGGGATCCGCATATGCAAGCACGGGTGCTTCGGTCAGGCACTTCTTCAGTGTCAGGCACTTCTTCAGTGTCAGGAAGGCCTGCTCACACTCCGATGTCCATTTGTCCCTGAACGGTTGGCGGGCCAATACAGCCTTCATCCCGGTCTCTGAAGGGTATATTTTCAACAGGTTGTTCAGGGGCTTAGCCTTGCTCGAGTATCCTTCCACGAAGCGGCGGTAATACCCACAAAATCCCAGAAAGGACCGCAACTCTGTGACGTTCTCGGGTCGAGGCCAGTTCACTACGGCCTCTACCTTGGCAGGGTCAGTGGCGATCCCTGTGGCGGACACTATGTGTCCCACGTAGGTCACCGATGTTTGGCAAAACCGGCACTTGTCTAGTGATAATTTCAACCCTTCGTTCCCCAGACGGTCGATTACCTTCAATAATCGTTCTTCGTGTTCTTCTAAAGTCCTTCCGAAGACGATGATGTCATCTAGGTATACCAGACATTCCCGTGGAATCATGTCCCCGATAGTCTTTTCCATCAACCTCTGGAACGTGGCTGGCGCCCCACATATGCCTTGGGGCATACGGGTAAACTGATAGAATCCCAAAGGGCAGACGAAAGCTGTTTTTTCTTGATCTTCCGCGCTCATGGGTACCTGATAGTACCCGGATCGGAGGTCGAGCACACTGAACCATTGACTTCCATTTAGCGCGTTCAGTATTTCTTCGATGCGTGGGAGGTTGTACTGATCCGGTATCGTACGGTTGTTCAATGTCCGATAATCAATGCACAGTCGTACGGATCCGTTCTTTTTACGCACCACCACTATGGGGGACGCGTATGGGCCCCGAGACTCTATCAAAATCCCGGAATCTTCCATATCGTGGAGAACATTTCTCACGTCGTCTATATCTCGTGGGGCGAGGCGACGTGACCGTTCTCGGAACGGGGTGGTATCACTCAATCGGATGGTATGTTGGGCACTGCGACTACACCCCACATCCATCTCACTTGTGGAGAACACGTCGTCGTTGAGCCAACTGCTTGGACAGCCGCTCTTTCCACTGGGTAGGCAGTGTCGACTCACCGAAGTTGAAATTCAGCTCAACGACCCGCTCACCTGCTGCTGTCGCCTTCACCTCGGGTGTGTCTATGACGGGGCTGACCGGATATATGCTCCCCAACTTCTGACCGACATCCAACTCCATCGGGAAAGGGGAGATATTCTGTACATACACGTGTGTGCGGCGTGGAATCTTGGTTGTCCATTCCCTCACCTCCGGTAGTATCTTATATCCTCTCTGGGCTTCCTCTTCCAGGGTACTTTCCAAAGAGAAAAACTGATCCTCCCCATCTCGTTCCGGGTAACAACACCAGACAGGCAGTCTCCGCACTCCCCCCGGTAATATGGTCATCAGTCCGGCCTGGCGATTGTATAGGTCTCCATGTCGCTCCAGGGCATAGATCCGTTGGCACTCGTCTCTTAGAACTGGATTTAGGAGAGCGGTGGCTAGGGGTAACTCATTAGTCTCTTTCAGGTACTGCCGGAACACTTCTTGTACTATGTCAGCGTTAGTGCCTAGAATGATCGGGTACTTGCATTGTCCTTGGGGTTCTGGGCATACCAAGGCCGCTAATTGCATGGGGTGTCGTTTCCCGGTGTTCAGCTGGTCTCAGCGATGGGGTAGTCTTCATTGCTGAGCCCTCATACGGTCAAGTGCTCGGCCGTCCTCAGTGTACAGTGCCGGAGGTGCTGTTCGTAGAACGGCTGGTATATGATTGTCACTTGCGACCCTGTATCCAGTAGGGCCGATGCGTAGATCCCTTCTACTAATACTCGTACGATTGCTGCAGGGCCTACTTGGCTGTAAGCCCCTCGGTTGGGGGTGTCCGTCCCGGCCTTAGTATCTGCCGGGGCTGGGGAGTTCCCTTGAGGGGTTTCCACGTCAGGTTCGGCGGCTTGCGCTTGGCATACCATTGTCCGGGCTGGGTTTCGTCGAGTGGAAGTTTTGTCCTCAGGGGGTTCCTCCCGTTCTGGGCAGGCCCGAGTGAAATGGCCCCTCTTACCGCAGGTGTAGCAAAGGTGGTCCCTTGATTCAGAACGGCCACGGTACGGGGGAGGGGAATTGCGATTTGGCCTAGCTTTGGGGCCCGAGCCCTTAGGGGCGACCTCCTCTTCTGGAGTCGCGGGATTCTTGGCCTTAGCCCCAGTGGCTTTAGTTGGGTCACTGGGGGCTGACTCCTTACCCTTGGCGGGAGAATGCAACCGGCCATATGCCTCATGCTTGTTGATCTCATCTACTAGATCCTCCCAGCAAGGGGGGTCATTCCGCATCAGGGAGCATTTGACCAGGAGGGCGATAGGGTTGTCGGGAAGGGCTCCCTTCTGGAATTGATTCCAGCAATACTCGTCCACCTGAGTGGACTTGATCTGGTCTCGTTTCCGCATATCCCATAGAACCTTCCTAATTCGATGGAGATAGGCAGACAGCTCCTCTCCCGGCTTCTGGCGAAGATTTAGGTACCTCAGCATCAGTTGGCCTTCATCCTCGATTTGCCCATAAGCACGCTCGAGCGTCTCCAACATCTTCTGAGCAGTGATATCTGCATGTTGATCCTTAGCCAGCCGTATAGTGGTGGAAGCGGGGGCCCGCAGACACTCCATTATGCGTTGTCGTTTGAGTAGCTCAGGGCAAGTCCATTCCTCCACCACCTGTGAAGTATAATCTATCCAGGCGTCGAACACCTCTTCGCCCGCCGGTGTCGGTTTAGTGCCTGAAAAGATTTTCAATTTACGATATTGTTGTTGCATTGATGCTTCAGCCCTGGCTCCTCCCAACTCGGCAAGACTTTGAGCTAACATTTGGATCTCATTTCTCCCGCTAGTCGGGGCTGGTGCAATACTGAGCGGCGGACTGTGGCAGGCGGCTGCGCTTACAGTAGACTCACAATAACTCTCAGGGGAAGAAGACGAGGCACACATATCCACCTCCTCTAAGTTCGTGTGGGAGCTGTCAGGTTCGGACTTGATGGGCCGTGCGGGGTACACTACCGCACAACTCGACTCGGCCGGGCCATCAAACCACACACTAGAGGGTCCTTGTTCTTCATTTACATCGTGCCCAATGTCCACTAATACTGAGTAGTGCCCCTTGGTCTCTGTGATCTACCAAGGCTAGTGCGTTTTTACCCCGGAGATGAGAATGTTGGCGCAGAGCCACTCGTATGGCCATAGACGGGATGTCTATAGGGATGCCACACACCGCCAGTGTGTGTGCCGGTGGCACTTCCAGCCTCGCAGCCCACTCATATACTTCTGAGCGCGACAGGCACGGGAATATGGGTGACATTTGAGAACGTCTGTTGAATAGGGCACCCCAGTTCTAAGATCTCAGCAGCGCCTCCAAATGTAACGGGTTTCCCCCCCCCCCAATCGCAGATTATACTGTGTGGGTGCAGGAAACATATATTGTTACTCAGTGTGGTGCATAACCTGTTGGCTCACAGGAGGGCTGAGCTTCCGCCACGGGGAACCTGGGGCAATACTAGCATATATCATTACAATGATGCAGCGCCTCCACCTGCGATGGCTCCCGCCAGAGGGGGAGTGGTTCCTCGCAGGACAATACCCAATAACCACATACAACTGGTAGTATAATAACGAATACCTTTTTACTGATGATGCTAGAACCATGCAAGGTCAACAGATAGTAACAAGTGTCCCTTTCTAAAGGTAACCTGATTCAACGTTTCCTTATGGTTAACTCTAATGGACACCACGGCGGGTGTCCACACTTTATGCGTCACGGCGGACGCTACTGTCCCAACACAATAATCCCACCCTCAAGTCCAGTGAGTCCCACCCAGTCTTGCACTCCCAATACATAGACCAGCGTGTGTGTATTTGTGTGTGACTGCGCAGTCACTATGTCAATTGATAGGCCTTGTTGGTGCACGTGAGTGGATGCGTTACCTGCCCGGGCTCCAGCCGCGGGTACTGCTATACCGCAAGGGAAACGCTGGGGTGTCCTCCAAAGGTGGGGCGAATTCCGTCGTGGATAATATCACCGCTTCTTCCGCAGTCGGTACCTTGATGATAACCGGGTTGATGTCCACAGGCTACAGTCACTCCGTACTGAGCCTCCACACTTATAGTCTAGCGGTCCCGTAGAGACCAAGCTTAGGCCCAAACCTCTCGACGGAAAGCGCAGCGTCCGCTGGATTCCTCACTAGCATATAAAGGGGCAGGGTCCCTAACCTAGGGCCTGTCCTTATCACACTCCACTAGGGTGGCTCAGGGCTATCTGGGGCCTAGGGGAGTACTGGCCTAGTGCCAGGAGTCACGGACTCCAGCACTCTACCTCTTACCCCTAGCTACTCCAGTCGCCGACTGCTGTCGTAGTTCCTGCGCGCGAAATATCTCTATGTTGCCAACAGACTCCTCCATCCCTATTGGCTACTCCTTCGCGGGCTTTCTGGACCTTTACTGCGCAGGCGCGAGCTCCCTGTAGTCCTGGAGTGCTCCTGTCCCTCGCGCATGCGCAACGCCCCTAACAATGGCGGCGCCCTGCTCCGCGAACCTACGGAACCACCACAACGCGATACCAGCCGCAACCCTTAGTGCTACGCGGCTCGTGTGCCAACAGGAGAGAAGGTAATACCGCAAGGGGACCTGGCTACATATAGGAAGGTTTCCCCACATTACATCTTTAAAAAAACTCATATTATACAGTACCTTGCAAGCTATCCAACATGCACACATGGGAACATGGTCTGTGACGTTTGACTGTTGTGCTAGTAATTAAATATTCATAAGTTGAATTATGACCCAGTGACAGCTGTACACAGTCCTCATATCACAGCTACTTTACCTCTCCCTCTCATTAACTCCTCTATTTCGGACTAGCAGACTTCTAGTTGACCTTTCCTCTTGTCTGCTTGGATTTTAAATCTCTTTGCATTTTCTTAAAATAACAAGACAATTGTACCAAGCTAAGGTTCAGCAGATAGAAATACTTTTAGGAAAAATATGTAGTGAGAACAATCTGTAAAAGTATTTTTAGCTACACATTACGTAGGGGAATTACTACTGGTTAAAGTGCTGGTAATTATATATTTAGGCGGTAACACAAGAATGTGAGGGAATCCTAAACACTATTTTCCTTTGTTGAAGGTTTGTAAATAAAACATAGTGGGGTTATCCATGTGATGGCTGGATGCCAAGCGTATGTATGATGAGAATTGTTCAGCCGCCTGAGAAAAATACGTTTTGAATCCCTTTGTAACTTTGCTATCCCCACAGCCTTGTTCTTTGCCCACCACACTCTCCCGGTGTGCGCCAGAAGACCCTGCAATCCCATGCCAGACTCTGACGCGTAACAAAAACACTGTTTGAAACCATCTTTAATTCTGCTCCGGTTTTTTCCCTGAACTTGCCCTTTGCCACCCACACTGGTCCAGTATGCCACCCCCCGCCCCCAAAGACTCTGGTGTACCAGGTCAGAATTATGTTCCAAATGCCCGCAATGAGTTCCCCTTAACTGTAATGTATGCTGTAATGTATTTTCTATGCTTGTAATGCAACCCCTATTTTCCTATGCATAATGCATTCCTATGTTGCTTGTAGTTCTTCTGTGCCTCTAGCAGGTAAACAACGCCCTGTTTTAAGGCTAGACGTGACCAAATATGGGCATGACATTCCAGAGGTCCTGAGCCCATCCGTCACCTCTCTGACTAGCAGGGTCCGGGTTTGATATGCTTAATACCGTTTCACATTTGGGAACCTGGGCGAGTGTGAAATCCTTTGTAGTCCCCCAGATCCTTTGTCACCTTGCTAATTGGTAAGGGGCATAACTGTCACTTTGTCCTGGGACCTCATGTTCTTGTTCCCCCGAGAACATATGCTCAGACCTACGTTTTGTATGATGGGGTTACCTACGTGCATACAGCCCTAATCGCGGGGGGGGAAAACACTTTTTGTTCCGACCTTAAGAATAACCTAGGGGGCAAGCTAGCAATGGCAGCACCTTCTACCTATCGAAAATAGGTGTTCCCAATTGTTCCCGTGTGCTGGGACCGCATTATAATAACTGTGAATTCCTTGTGTCTGTGACAGTCTGTGTGTGTGTCTCTGTGGGTGGTCACCATGTCCTGCTGCTGGTGCGCTGGTGCCTGAGCGCAGGAGGCCTCTGTGCATGTGCGCCGTGTGCAGGAGGTATCTGCGCCATACGCGCCGAGTGCAGAAGGCCTCTGGGCATGTGGGCCATGCGCACAGGAAGCCTCTGCGCATGCGCGCAGAAGGCGCACTGAAGACCGAGACCAGACATCACTCACATTACGGTTTTTCGTTAAAACGCAAGGATTGTTTCTCCTGAAAACCCTCTGGCGCCAGCAAAGAAGTTTTACTTAAAAAAATCATGGTTTTTATAGGTAAATATAAAGCTGCTTGTAGGAATCACAAACAAATGTACAGCAAAAGTATGAAAATGTAGTTGGCCAGGCAGGAACAAAACCCTTGGCAGTGATGGGGGTCAATACCATTCAAACCCCCAACATAGAGCCCCTACTGTGGAGAACATGACTCTTGTTATTACTGTACAATATAGGAACCTCATTACTTCAACACAAACTTTTTCTAAGGACAAGCAGCTTTAAAGCCTATTGATGCTTATACATTTCTGAATGTTAACTACACATATGTTGAACTAATGACTTTTCAGATCGTTGTGGCGCAGAGATGTTAAACCCCCTAATTTTATTAGGCTCAATGACATTTAATTTTGTACCCATTATACACAGTATTTGCAACCTAGTTTTACTAAAAAATTAGCTAGAAACATGCAATTTTAAGAAATATATTTTACCTGGCTCATCTATTTTGCTAAATGTGTTGCTGTAATCTTTTCCCAGACAATAACCAAAAGATAATTATCTGCAATGTTCTTTAGATTAATCCAGTTGCCATGACAAAAAGCTGGTCTTTGGGGCATTACAGTCCATCAAAGTGAGGAAAAAAAACAATTTGGCCAGCCAAATGTACAGCATTAACAAAATGTTCTAAAACTAAAAGGATTAGGGGGGAAAAGCTGTGAATATAGAAGTAGATTTAAGACTTTAAGAAGTGTTTGCGATAGAAGAGTTTCAACAAGGAACTTGGCATAGTCTCCACTAAACGTAGAACAGCAAGTTAATTTTTACAAAAGCAGACATTTTAATGGAATTTACTGTTGTGCTAATCAAGGACCCGTTGAAAAGAACAGGTGAAATAAAAAATTAAGGCCTACTTCTACCTCTATTTTCTCAGCTAAATACAGACAGAGACGTGTCCAATTTCCTCCCGTTCAATAAGGCACTTATGGCAGGCTTGACCAGAGAAATTCAGCGTAGGACCTACCTAGGGGAAATACTTAATACTAGGGGAAAACATCTTAATAAATGTTACTGAAAAAGGGAGGTGGTATTTCACTTGACATTTCCAATGGCCCGCGTCTGATTTGTCAAATTGTCAAACAGTTCATGGTAAGAAATTACATAGGATTACATATACAGGTAAACCCGTTATAGCGCTACCCGTTATAACGCGGTTTTCATGTGGCTCCCGTTTTAAAAAATAAAAATAATGTTTTTTTTTGCACACTGCACACACCTCTCACTGCGCGCACTCTCACTGCGCGCACTCTCACTGCGCGCACTCTCACTGCGCGCACTCTCACTGCACGCACTCTCACTGCACGCACTCTCACTGCACACACTGCTCACTGCACACACACATCCATATACACACACACACCCCCACACCCATATATACACACATACACACACACCCATATACAACCATATACACACACACACACACACACACACACACACATCCATATATAAATACACACACATATACACATACACACCCGTATACACACACACACACTCACATACACACCCACATACACACACACCCATATACACACAGTTTCTCTCCCATATATACATACACACACACACTCTCTCTCACTCTACACAGACGGGGGGGGGTCGGAACAGAGGAAAGGCCGCGACCAGCACCACCACCCGCTCCCCCCCTCCTCCCGCACAGGCAGCGGTGGGGAGAAGAAACCCCCCGCTACTACCTCCATGCAGGCAGCGGGAGCACCGGGCACGTGGAGGGGATCAGAGGTAAGCGGGGACCTGAGGGACATCCCCGCTCCCATCTCCTGCCCTGCGGGCTGTCACGCGGTAACAGGGGGAAGCGGGAACCGGAGGGACATCCCCGCTCCCATCTCCTGCCCCGCGGGGTGAAGGGTGCTGCGGGGGGGGGAGGGTGATGATGCGCCGATGCAGCCGGGGGATGGCGGTTTTGGCCGGGGGGGAAAGGAACTCAGGCCTTTGGGAAACACTGTTCTAACTAATTTTTTTGCGGCGGCCATTTTGTTTTTGCGTGACCCCGTTACTAACGCGGTGACCTCGGGGTTGACCCCGAGGACCGCGTTATAACGGGGTTTATCTGTAGTTGGAAAATGCCACGGTCCATTCTAATCTTTTGGTCCACATAATCTTTTAGTGTTTGTATATTGTTAAAATGGGACTTGAGCTGGAAAAGTGGGTGTCTTCAGCAGTAATGACTGCTGAGTGTCAATAAGATGTTTTGGGTATTTGTTCACCAACACAAAGGGGGTTAATTCATTAAAATAAGATAGTCCCAATCAGTGCACGCATGTAATCTACTTCAACGTGTTCTGGAAGGTTACATCCCAGTTCAAGATGGTATCAGTATGGAATTTGTTGTAGAAGTCAGTAGGCTTATGAATAAAAATGGACTAGTGGTGAGAGATTCCTATATTACGATCAGGAAATTGGTATTGCCTCAGTTAGTATGTTTTCATGGGCAGAAGACAGCTGTCTTTCTTGACATATTGGACACCATTGGCATAATGGAGATAGTTTAGCAACTGTAGACAATTGTGAAACTAAAATGCTGTCTTTTAGAATGTACAGTATAAGCTGTGGCTATTCAACACAAGTATCTATCTTTGTCGCCTTACTTTATTTTGAAATTATAGAAATGAAATGACTACAGGTTAAATGGACAATTCAAAATTAAATCGGTGTTTTAAAAGCTGAACAAGAAACTAACAAGTTTTTGGAACATGAATTTATTCCCATGCTAAGTAGTTTCTGAGGCTGGCATATGTTAAGATTCACGATGTCATTATGTAGACAATTTTGCAATTTCTTTTTATTAACATGAGCTAGATTTTATGAAGTTATTAAAAGAAAATGCTGAATAGGTCTATTCACGCATGGATAGAAACTATTTTGTATAAGGGCCAAACGTTTAGGCCTGCTGAATATACTGTTGTACTTATAGTCGAACTGCTGGCACTCTACCCTGATACTCAATCTTTCACAAAAGAATGCCCAAAATCATTAAATACTTTATTGCCAATTTAATTTAAAGTAATCTGTGAAAAATTAACCACAGGGCTGGTGGATTTGTGATGTTAGCGAGAGGTTCTCTTGTATGCCTATGCCTACACTGAGGTGCTATGCCATGATAAATTGATTGAGCTCTGGTCTTTACGTTTTCATGTTTGATGCAATGGACTTCTTCAGTTTTTTAGGAAAACTAGGTTAGCAAGCCTACACCTTTACTACATGCTTAGTGGTGAAAAATTATTACAAAATATGCCAACATTAAAGCTGCAGAACAAGCAATATCCTACATGTGTTTTTTTTTTAAATAAATCAGTTCTGTACTATGAGAAAATACTTGCTTTTTTTTTTTAAACAATTCTGAAATGACATTTAATTAATTATAATGCAACAAGCATTTTTTGTTTCTATAGCAACAAAGTCACATTGCCTTCCTCTTCTGAAACAGGCTCTGGCACACCCCTTTTTGAGCCCTGCCCCCTCTCTAGCAGTGCACCAATTGTATCTAGTGACTGCCTGGTCACATGATCTTCCCCACAGAACTTTGCATCTTGGGTCCTCTTCTGCTGCACTGACAGCCATTTAGTGAACCCCTGTGCCGAATCTTCACCAATCGATCACAGGAGAACGGATTGATTGGCAACTTAACTAATTATGTATCATTGTGTGGATTGTATTGATGCATATATTAAAGGGGAAAAAAGTTTAAAAAAATAAAATAAAACGTCAGCTTGGACTGCTGCTTTAATGCACATCCATACATAAGAACTATGCTAAAATGCTTTGAGTGTATTAAATAAATCTTAAATATGCCTAAAGTTTGGAAATGCAGTGTTATTGGACGCCTGTGTTTTTATCATTTGATCACAAATTATATGACAGCATTGTGGTGTTGGTGCACTAACTCAAAACACTGATTTTTACCAGCGGGGGTTTTTTTTTTTAATTATTATTTTTTTTTTTAACTCTTTCCCTGATACCTTTTAATTATTAGCAATATTAGCAATCCTTAAAGCACCTGTTTACACAAATGGGGCAAATTTGACACATGGAGCAGGATTCACTAAACCGCCATGCTGGGTTATCGCACCCCGATCCAGCGTTTACTGCTATTCAAGCCAATGGCCGTTTACGCCCGCATTGCATCTTAGTTAACCAAGCCCGAGTACATTACACATTTATTTTAAGAGATGTGTATTCCAAATTCCTCTTGATATAATTTTAACGCAACCAGAACAATGCTATTACAACATTGCAAAAGCATCCAAGTAAAACATGAATAATCACAAGATCAAAATGACAAGCCAAATAATTGCATTGTTGTTTTAATCACCCTCTCTCAAACAAAAGTCTAATATCCGCTAGCAGTACAAGATTATTTTTTTAAATAAATATCTTTTATGATTAATGTTTATGATACCTCTTGGCTCTCCCAAGGGTTATAGAGTGCAATGGACCATTTCTATTTTTAATATAACTCTGTGGATAATGACAATTAAATGACAAATAAATCCATAACCATGTCAGAGAATAAAGACCGCTATTATCTTAGAATTGTGTTCACAGAGATATTCTTTGATGTTTGCAGCATCTAGCGAAACTATTTGCAGTTAATGAAAATGGATAGTGCAGAAATGCCTTTTTCTGCTGTAAAGCGAAAGCCATAAAATAAAAATTATTATTGATTTGGACATGCCAAGCCAAAAAACTGAACTAACAAGAAAACAGGCTGTACCATACCTTACTTTGTGGAAAGTACGGTATTTAAAACTGCAAAGCTATTTTTTTGTCTAACCACCTTTTAAAAAGGTGTCAAGATAACATTACCAGCTATTTTCTCCAATGTGCTATCACTTATCACCATTTGAGTATAAAATGTAGTGGAAATAAAACCACTTATTGCCGTTATTTATATATATATATATATATATATATATATATATATATATATATATATATATATATCAGAGAAATCGTATTGAGTTTTGCTAAATATATGCCATCTTTAATGTCCCTTCACAAACAATAGGTTTTATGCAATTTTTTTGCAGTAGCTGTTTTTATAAGATTCAATCCTATTATTACACAAAATGGGGTTATAATTACCCCCGGCGTGGAATGTTTTCATTATAATAATGATATTTACTATTAAAGAACAAGCACCACAAGAGTTTGTTTAAGTACGTAAGAATAAAATTAACCATAACAACTTTTAAACAGAAGTTATAAATGATTTAAGGTCATAATTGACTCAAACAAGTGGAGGAACAGGCTCACAAAAAGCAGTGGTACTGTGCCTGACTTCACAAGATTCTCAACTTATGTAACATTGAGGAAAAGCTATTTTGATAATTGCGTATACATTTTTTTATGCTTGAAAATTTAGAGACTTAAAAAACTACTAGTCCTGATCACACTTTAACCACTGATTCTGACGAGCCTATACCATGATTAAATGGATAGTCTATTCAATGGAAATTGGACCACACCTAAAATAAATTAAGGGCACACCTCCTAAACATTTGTATTATTGCAACAATATAGTGCTAAATCTACAAGTGATTAAACAATTCCTACAGACATCATGAGAAGTTTATCTGTCACTGATTTGAGAATTACATCCCAAATCAAGTAGAAATGCTTTGAAAATGCTTTGAAAATACTTTACACAGATCGGCAGATTTGCATTGGGTGAGTATTTGTAGTTGTAAAAATACCCTCCAAGTTGAAAATGTATGACAATTGTGTACAGTATTGGTTTGAAGACTGCGATACGCTGTCACTAAGAGAAATTCAAAGTGCTTCCCTAAACAAGCAATAACAATTCAGCAGAGCGCAGTTGTAGACTACGGCCCCAGTGGTCGCGGCTGCATGTGCGCCGGACCGCCTAGTGCACCTGAATCAGCCGCGACCTGTGTTCTGCTGCTGTGCTTTCAAAGCAGAGGATCCGACAGGGGGTGGGGGGAGGAGGAACCGCCGCCGTGATGTGGCCAATGCTCGGCCGCCGCGCCAATAAGCTTGTCTTTTGGCCAAGGCGTCCAAGCATTGCGGCTTGTGCTCACACGCGCCTACTGGGGCTTGTACCTTGTGTGCGGAGTGCATGCCACAGCGGCCACTGGGGAATTGGCCGAAGTCTAGTGCAAGATCAGACAAGGCATGATATATCACGCTATTAGAGAAAGGGTTGGGGTTCCTTACAATACATCTGACCTCCGCTGTCACAGAGGAGGATGTGTCACTGTTGATCTCTATTCCCTCTACCACCTGCCCTCTTGACCCCTTTCCCTCCGATCTCCTAAAACCTCTTGCTCCTACTATAATCCCTACGCTCACACACATTTTTAACTCCTCCCTCTACTCTGGAACCTTTCCCTCTTCCTTCAAACATGCAACAGTTATATGATTACTCAAAAACAGCAAGCTTGACCCTACCTGTCTTTCTAACTATCAACCTGTCTGCTTCTTGCCTTTTGCCTCTAAACTCCTTGAATGTTTTGTATTCTCTCGCTTGCTCCATTTTCTCAACACCTATTCTCTCCTAGACCCTCTACAATCTGGCTTCCGCACTGCTCACTCCACTGAAACAGCCCTCACTAAAATAACTAATGGCCTCCATGCTGCCAAAGACAGAGGTCATTACACTCTGCTTATATTATCGACCTCTCTGCAGCATTTGATACCGTGGCCCACCCTCTTCTCCTTCACATTCTCCATACTCTTGGCATTCGTAACAAAGCTCTATCCTGGATCTCCTCTTACCTTTCCCATCGTACTTTCAGTGTCTCTTTTGCTAACACGTCCTCCTCCTCTATCGATCTCTCTGTGGGTGTACCCCAGGGCTCTATCCTGGGACCCCTTCTCTTTACACTCTCTCTCTTGGTGACCTAATCACATCTCTTGGGTTCAAATATCACCTCTATGCTGATGACACACAAATTTACTTTTCTACCCCTGACCTTACACCTGCTGTACAGACTAAAGTTTCTGAATGCCTCTCAGCTATATCATACTGGATGGCTCACCGCCGACTAACTTAACATGGCAAAAACAGAGCTCCTCATACTTCCTCCCAAACCTAGACCTACTACCTCCTTCCACATTACTGTTGGAAGTACTATCATTCACACAGTAGCCCAAGCATGTTGCCTAGGGGTCACTCGACTCCTCTCACATTCAAAAGATAGCAAAAAACTGTCACTTTTTCCTCCACAATATTACAAAGATACGCCCTTTCCTCTGTTGCTCTATTGCAAAAACTGACACAGACCCTCATTCTCTCCCGTCTCGACTACTGTAACCTCCTGCTGTCTGGCCTTCCTGCCTCTCACCTGTCTTCCCTACAATCTATCCTCAATGCTACAGGCAGAATCACTCTACTATTTCCGAAATCTGTCAGCGTCTCCCCTGCTGAAATCCCTCTCCTGGCTTCCTATCAAATCCCGTATCACACACTCAATTCTCCTCCTCACTTTTAAAGCTTTACACTCTTTGCTCCGCCTTACATCTCAGCCCTAATTTCTCGCTATACACCATCCACTCTTGCGTTCTGGCCAAGGATGTCTTCTCTCTACCCCTTTTGTATCTAAAGCCGTCTCTGCCTTAAACCCTTCTCACTGACTGCCCCACACCTATGGAATGCCCTTCCCCTCAATGTCCGACTAGCACCCTCTCTATCCACATTTAAGACCCACCTCAAAACACAACTGCTTAAGGAAGCATATGAGTTGCTCCATGGCTGATAATTAACACCTCATACATAAATCTTGGCCTCCTGCAGACACACTTACCAGAACAACCTCCTACTGTCTCTGTACGTTCTTCCTACCTACCAATTAGATTGTAAGCTCTTCGGAGCAGGGCCGCCTTTGCCTAAATGTTACTTTTAAGTCTGAAGCACTTCTCCCCTTTATGTATTATTTATATTATTTGTTATTTATATGATTGTCATGTATATTACTGCTGTGAAGCGCTATGTACATTAATGGCGCTTTATAAATAAAAACATACATACATACATCTCAGACACGCTATTAGAGAGGGTTGGGGTTCCGTAGAATTTCACAATATAAAAATAGGGTTCCTTAACCAAAAATTTTTTGAAACCACTGATACAGAAAAACAAGTAAACCGCAGCCAAGGTGAAAGGACAAAAGTGTAACTATAACAATAAACTGTACATACAAATATGAAATGAAAGCACTCCACCGGTAAGTACAAGTACAAGTAAGTACAATGTGGGGCTGTAACCGCAAACAGTTTAAATATTACAGTATATAGTGTCATGTTAACGTTCAGAGTAAAGAAAATATACTGGAATTGCAATAAGGTAAAATAACGTGGAGCGGACACCTTATTTAGCATTTTTCAATTTTTTCATTTAAAATATGTTTAATGACAGTGCATATAAAGTGTGTCAAAGCCTAACAACAAAACTCTGATTATCAAATATCACTTAGTTCTGCATACAGCATGTGCCAGGGCCTAGCAGGTGGCTGATACCTCATTGGGGAAGGAATTCAGCAATGATTGCAAAGATGAAGTAGACTACTGAATCATTTCATAATCATGTATGTAAACAGGTTGTAAAAAGGAAAGTAAAAGCAGTTTACACTCATTTTAAATAAATAGGATGTAAATCCGGGGTGGGCAACTCCAGTCCTCAAGGGTCACAAATAGGTCAGGTTTTCATGATCTCTGCTTCAGCACAGGTATAAGCATAGGTTGCTCAATCAGTGGCTCAGTCTTTAACTGAGCCACTCTGTGCTAAAGCAGGGATATCCTGTAAACCTGACCTGTTGGTGGCTCTTGAGGACTGGAGTTGCCCACCCCTGATGTAAATGTAACAGCACCATTAAGTTGGCAGGTGAGTGGGACATAGATACACAATTTGAATCACTGGTCCCTTAAACACAAAGGTGAAGAACATTTCCTTAAACATTTGCTAGAAAATTGCAAGCCTTGGATATTCTACAAGCAATAAATCCAGCGTCTTTTCTTAAACATGCTAATAAAAGCAGGTTTTCTTAATGCCTCCTACGTTGGCCCATTTGGGGATTGGTGAGGATTGTCGTTATTGCTAGTTTAATCTTATATGTCTTTAAGCTAGTTTTTAGAGAACCCTGTAATTATGTAATTCAGAGAACTGACATGAAAAGCTTTGTAGAGCGTCTCCCATACAAAAAAAAAAGGTACAATTTTATTTTCTTGCTGAATCAATGGGAACACCCTGCCGCAGTGTACTTCAAGCCGCAATCCTGATCCTTTTACATAATTGATTGTCTTTTTACATAATTCCGGGATCCTCCGGAGCTGAACTGCGCTCCTGGGATCACTCCGTTCCCGGGATATTTACCGGTTTTATTACCTGTATTTGACATTGGCGCCCCAGTCATTCTATAGGATCCCCTGATGACGATGAAACTTCCTACTGCCACGTGGGACCTGCAGGATTTGGCGGTCATGTTGATTTCCCTAACTGGAATTGAAACACCAGCCACTAAACTGGTAAGTATCTCAAGAATCAGGGGGTCACAGAAAGTCCATACAGCGTGGTGCAGCTCCATAGTACCTTTCCGTTCCAAATATGTGAAAAATCAATATGTAAAAAAAAAAAAAGTGGGTCGGACTGCTGCTCTAACATCAGACCCAGTTTAGAAATCCTTGTAAACGTTAACACTTGCTATGCTCGAACATTAAAGCAGCAATCTCGCCTGCTCGTTCTTTCACCTATTTTTTTTCTCTCTATGGGATTTGACTAGTTACTGCATAGTTACCGGTGTCAAAGCTCCCTCCAGGGAAACCAAAATGGCCACCAAATCATGCAGGTCCACGTGGCGCAATAAGAAGCTGTAATGTCATCCGTTGAAGCTTCCTATTAGACGACAATTTAAATGTCCAGGGAGATTACACTGGTAAAGATCTTTAGGAACTGGGGGTTACCGGAGCTTTAAATAAACAAGTATTAGCTCCGGAGGACACCCACCACCCATTAAGTTTAATCCTGTTAAAGAGAAGAACAATTATTTAAAATTGCTGCTTTATTAAGGCATATCATGAGTAGCTGTGAAGAGAAGGCCAACACATATTTACATTGCAGGAAAACTGTAATATTACATAACACAGCTGCCTTTTTAATAAGAACCAATCTTGTCTCTAGAACAAAGGGATGCTAAAGTAAAGCTACTATACATACAGGCATACTCCGGTTTAAGGACACTCACTTTAAGTACACTCGCGAGTAAGTACATATCGCCCAATAGTCAAACGGCAGCTCACGCATGCGCCTGTCAGCACGTCCTGAACAGCAAAGTTGAACTCCCTACCTGTACCGAAGCTGTGCGCAAGCGGAGAGACTATAGAGCCTGTTACAGATGCGTTATTTACATCAGTTATCCACGTATATGATGATTGCAGTACAGTACATGCATCGTAAGTGGGAAAAAGGTAGTGCTTCACTTTAAGTGCATTTTCACTTTACATACATGCTCCGGTCCCATTGCGCACGTTAATGCGGGGTATGCCTGTACTTGTTTACCAAGAACAGACCTGGTTTGCAAAGCATACAAGCCTCATCATAAATCACCAAAACTAGTTTCTCTTCTAAATAAAGTAGACTTTAAGAGCTGCTCCTTACTCTATTCTTGACGTTACAAATCTGTCGTGGTTGGGCCTTTATATACCTGAACAGCGGGTCGGAGGAGCTGATCTGTGGTCCCGACCTCCAGGACCACCCTAGATGTTTTTTGTACTGATATTTGACACACGAAAAAAAATTACAAATATGGCCAGGGGGACAACCAATATAAAAGTAGCGGTGCCATCTGATGAGCACGTTGCGGCTTTCTATTGGCCCCCGAGCAAGCCTGACCCAGCTGAGTATTCTTGCTTGGTGGAGACACTTGCATCTCGGGAACGGTGAGGCTCCTGATCAGGGCACTGTGGATCGTTGAAGTGGAACCCCCGATTCAGGTTATATAAATAAAAATACCCCCCAAAATAAATGAGCAGACTGCTACTTTAAGCTAGAGGCAACAGCACCAGTTAGGAATGTTGGGGTATTTTCCCTATTTGCATTACGGAAGTAATCTTGTACACATTGCAGTGCTGGTTTTAGTTATTAGTTATCTATTAATGCAGAGAAAACTTCGCTCTGCACCGCAGACACACTGCGCCATGTTCTGCTTGACATTGCAATAAATCTAAGAAATGTCCTAATTAATTTGATGCACATTGTTCAGTCAAATGTACAGGGCCTAAAAACCATGGCAGACTTTTTGACGCAGATGAAAGGGAAAAATAACATCTCTCCAACCCTTTGACTGCCTCCACACCGTGACTGCTTCCACTGACGTGGTTCCTACATCAGGAGTAGTAGCTATGACATGGAATAGTGCTCGGTTCCTGGGAAGATTGTGGTCTGTGCTGAACGAGAAATGTCAATTCAAGGAGACTCCTCTTCAGTTTGCGTCAGTAATGTTGTGATTATGTGATCACACTATGGCACCGTCGTGGCCCTCTGGCACTGAAAGGGTTAGTTAGTATGCGTACCATGTAAACCGTTTCCTAAGTAAGGGAACTGTACATTTTGGAAAGGATCACCGTATGTGCAGTGTGTTGTTATTTTGGAACAGGCTGCTATTAAGTTGTCTGAATTATCTTTCACCTTACATGAGTAGAACATGCACATTAAATTATGTAAATCGATATTCTCTTGTTTTTTTTATGCCCATTGCCATTTTTTTTTTTTTTTTTTACTTGCCTTACATCTATTCTTGCTCATCCCAACTCTGTTTTCATTTGTAAAATCTGAATGCTTATTTCCGGCGATATAAGCGTTTAAAATATTAACCGGGAGGTTAAAATGAAGCGCTCTCCAGTGCAATCTAAGGCCGGGCCTGCTGAAGTCTGCTGAAGTCTCGCCTGCTGAAGTCAGCGCGATTCCATGGACTTGCAGGCGAGCCAGCGTGCGCGAAGGGAGCCGGGGGGAGGTGGTTGGAGGCGGGTCAGTGACGTCGCTGGGCCAATCGCCGGCGACGCACTGACGTCAACATCACGGCGCTGACGTCACGGCGCCGTGACGTTGACGCTGCTTCAGGCCGATTGGATGTTTTCAGCCGACAGCGCACTGAAAAACAGCTTGGCTGTCGGCTGAAAATTCCAAAGCCTCAGCACGCCTGCGGACGCTCGCATGAGCCTCCTCTCAAGGCATCCTCATTGAGGATGCAGGGGCTCAGCGCGGAGCGTCCGCACGGCTCAGCGCTGCTTGTCCTTCTATGGACGCAGCCTTAGGCTACGACCCCAGTCCTCCCTGCTGCACACGCGCCTGGCAGCACATAGAGAAACTACAGCCGCGATCGGCAGTCTGTAGGGGAGATCTAGGCGAGCGCACGGGGGGGTGTCATGACGGGACATATCTGCTCTGCCGTTGGCTGCGTGCCGACCACGTGACCGCGCTGCCGGCACAGGAAGACAAAATTATTGTCTTCCCTGCCAGCGTACGCGTCACAGCGCTTTGCGCGCCCACACACAGCCACTGGGGCCTGTGCAATAGAGGGCTGTGTGTGGTGTGTAGCGCGCGACGCCGTCACGACCGGGGACTCAGCCTAAGGCCGCGGACATGATCAGCGCTTAGGCGCTGACCCGCGCTGACGCTCGGCAGTGAGCCCCTGCAGCCGCAATGAGAGCGGCTTTAGCAGGGGCTCGCGCACGCTTCCGCAGGCGTGCGGAAGGGTAGCCGACAATCCAATTTTAGTTTTGGTGCTCACGGGAGCGCAGGGCCGGTCACGTGAGCGGTTCACCCAATGAGGGCGAACCAGCTCTGTGACGTCAGCCCGCCCCCGACACGCCCCCAGACGGCGCATGAACTAAGGCCAGGGAAAGCACCCGCTTTCCCTCAGCCTCAGCGCGCCTCCGCACGGCGGTAGTCACCATGGACTCAGCCTTAAGGTTACCATGATGACCTCAGAAGTTAGGAATTAAGAAAAAAAAATATTTTTAACACTAAAAACAACGAAGACAAAAATATGCTATGGGAACAAGATACTAACTGTTGGACTATAAGACACCCAAAACAGACCACCATAAGGGACACTGTAACATGATGAAATGTGCAAGAATGAACCTGCAAGGTATGGGTTAAAGTTTAAATGCAATAAGGTTAGTTTGAATATCAGCAAAATATCTTATCAAGATAAAGACAAAGACAGCTGCAGGGAACCTTGAAGAATTGTGCAAGGTCTGTGAACAATTGACTTTCCTGAAGATAAAGACTTTTGCAACACGATTACCTGGACTATCCCAAATCAGCTAAACACATCAAAGCCCATCTATTCCCCTACACTAAGCCTCAGAAAGGAGATAACAGGAAAGTGCTGTCAAGATACAGCTAGGATGGTGGAAGGGGAATTGAATATGCATGATGTAGGAATGAAGTAGATACTGTTTTCTTCAGGTATATATATACAGGTGCTTTAAGACAGGGGGGCGCAAACTTTTTTCGCTGCGCCCCCCTGCCGGCTGTCCCCTCACTCCCGCGCCCCCCTCCCAACCCCAACTTACCCGCGCTCCGGCGTAATGACGTCACGTTGCCATAGCAACGTGACGTCACATGACCTCGCAGCGTCATTTTGACGCCGCGTTGCCATGGCGACACAGGGAGGAAGCCGCCGGAGCCACGGTAAGTTAGGTTTACAGAGGCCCTGCAGCTCCCCCGGCACTTATTTAAGTGCCTTCGGGAAGCGCGCGGGGCCTCTGAAAACCCCGCGCCCCCCGTCGGCAGTGTCGCGCCCCCCTGGGGGTCACGCCCCACAGTTTGCGCACCGCTGCTTTAAGAGATCATTTGTCTTGACCATGTGTTTGCTATTCTCACACTGAGGCCACACTGTACTATTATCCTAATTGCATGCTGTGCCATTTAACAAAATTTACTTTGACAAACGCCTCCGTGTTAAAACTGCAGTTCAAGCAATATCCTGTGTGTTTTTATTTTAATAAATCATTTCTGCACTATGAGAAAATACTTGTAGCATTTTTTTTAAAAACAATTTTTTATGTATCTAATGTAACAAGCATTTTTGTTTCTATAGCAACCATTTACAAAGTCATACCCCTTCTGAGACAGGCTCTGGCACACCCCTTTTGCCCTCTCTCTAAGCGCAGGCCTGCACAACTCCAGTCCTCGAGGGCCGCAAACAGGCCAGGTTTTCAGGATATCCCTACTTCAGCACAGCTGGCTCAATTAGTGGCTCAGTATGACTGAGCCACTAATTGAGCCAGCTGTGCTGAAGTAGGGATATCCTGAAAACCTGGCCTGTTTGCGGCCCTTGAGGGCTGGAGTTGTGCAGGCCTGCTCTAAGGCCTTGTTCAGGGTGCCTGCTTGCGACGTGCGCGTTCGAAACAAAGTATTTAAAGTCAATATCAGTTGTCAGGGTAGAAGCTACCCTGTCGGCGAAGTACGGAGTTGACGCTTGCTACAGTTTGCATAAACAACTCAAGCTGCAGCAGCGTCACTGGTACTTCGTAAGCCAATCAAATCATTCTTGAAAATGATTTGAACAGAGCAACACCCATCCCTAAGCGTATAGCTTAAGCCTATGCTTATAGTGCACCCGACAGCGTGACCAAACAACAGCGCTACCAAAAATCTGGTAGTCACTGTTACAGACATACCCCGCATTAACGTACGCAATGGGACCGGAGCATGTATGTGAAGCGAAAATGTACTTACAGTGAAGCACTACCTTTTTCCCACTTATCGATGCATGTATTGTACTGCAATCGTCACATACGTGCATAACTGATGTAAATAACGCATGTGTAACAGGCTCTATAGTCTCCCCGCTTGCGCACAGCTTCGGTACAGGTAGGGAGACGGTATTCCTGTTCAGGCCATACTGACTGGCGCATGCGTGAGCTGCCGTTTGCCTATTGGGCGATATGTCCTTACTCGCGAGTGTACTTAAAGTGAGTGTACTTAAACCGGGGTGTGCCTGTATTTGATTTTTTTTTCGACGGTCTCTTCCCGAGGCCAAATCAGAGAGCTTCTCCATCCCTCTGCCTTCCCCCTTTTATGACGTTAATTTCCTTCTTGTCAGCGACGTCTCCTAAACTTGAATTGCAACTATCGCGACGGCGCCGTCATCGGTCGCGTCGCTATAAAGACATGGTGCCTTCTCCCGTGTGGAGGCGCGCGGTGGCTGAGGGAAAGCGTGTGCTTTCCCTGGCCATGGTACACGCGTCGTCCGTGAGCGTGTCTAGGGGCGTGCCAGTGACGTCACCGAGCTAAGGGCGAACCGCTCACGACCGGCCTCGTGCCCCCCCCTTCGCCGCATGGATGCAAACACTGCCTTAAGGCTGTCTGTCATGGTCTGCGGCACCATGTCGCAGGCCTAAGGAAGAGGTTATAGTGCCGACTGTGTAAACACACACATAATATAGTATATAATATAACATGGTTATATGGGTCACTTTAAATTGCGCAACCATTCCTAATGATCCCCCCCATCCTCACAGAGAAGGCGGTTGCACGACAGCCCGTCACCTCCCACACACCTGCAGTGATCGCGAGACCTGCGGGCCGTTCTGACTGGCACAAGCCGAGCGTTTGAATTCTCCCTCCAGAATGACGCTCGCGCCTGCAGGGGGCGGGCCCGCGTGACGCAGTGACGGGTTCCTCTGTGTGTCTCGCGCGTGGCTCCGCCCCCTCTTCTCACACAGTCAGTCCGAGTACATGGCGACTGCGGCAAAGAGCACAGGAGACGACGTGGGGCACGCGGGGGAGAGGAACGGGGGGCCGCGCGCTGTCATAGCAGCTGCCACGTCACGCCGTATCAACCGGAGAAGACCTGTAAGTATCCCCCCCCCTTCCCCCCAGTGTCCGGCTGCATCGTGCCGGGTGCCTCCATTGTGTGGCTAACAATGCCGGGGCAACTTAACAAAGGGACGTTCGCCCTCACACACTCACACAGCCCCTCACACACTCACACAGCCCCTCACACACAACCCCTCACTCACATACACACACACAGCCCCTCACTCACATACACACACACAGCCCCTCACTCACATACACACACACAGCCCCTCACTCTCACACACACAGCCCCTCACTCTCACACACACAGCCCCTCACTCTCACACACAGCCCCCCCCCCCCACACTCTCACACACACACACAGCCCCTCACTCTCACACACACAGCCCTTCACTCTCACACACACAGCCCCCCCCCCACACTCTCACACACACAGCCCCTCACTCTCACACACACACAGCCCCTCACTCTCACACACACACAGCCCCTCACTCTCACACACACACAGCCCCTCTCACACACACAGCCCCTCACTCACACACACACAGCCCCTCACTCTCACACACACACAGCCCCTCACTCTCACACACACACAGCCCCTCACTCTCACACACACACAGCCCCTCACTCTCACACACACACACAGCCCCTCACTCTCACACACACACACAGCCCCTCACTCTCACACACACACACAGCCCCTCACTCTCACACACACACACACAGCCCCTCACTCTCACACACACACACAGCCCCTCACTCTCACACACACACACAGCCCCTCACTCTCACACACACACAGCCCCTCACTCTCACACACACAGCCCCTCACTCTCACACACACACAGCCCCCCCCACACTCTCTCACACGCACACACAGCCCCTCACTCTCACACACAGAGCGCCCCTCACACACACACACAGAGCGCCCCTCACACACACACACAGAGCGCCCCTCACACACACACACAGAGCGCCCCTCACACACACACACACACACAGAGCGCCCCTCACACACACACACACACACACACAGAGAGCCCCTCACACACACACACACACACACACAGAGAGCCCCTCACACACACACACACACAGAGAGCCCCTCACACACACACACACACAGAGCGCCCCTCACACACACAGAGCGCCCCTCACACACACACACACAGAGCGCCCCTCACACACACAGCGCCCCACACACGCACACACACACAGCGCCACGCATACAGCCGCACTCTCGCAGCCCCCGTCTCTCGCAGCCCCCCGTCTCTCTCTCTCTCGCAGCCCCCCCGTCTCTCTCTCGCAGCCCCCCCTCGCTCTCTCACACGCAGCCCCCCCTCGCTCTCTCACGCAGCCCCCCCCCCCTCGCTCTCTCACACGCAGCCCCCCCCTCGCTCTCTCACACGCAGCCCCCCCCCCTCGCTCTCTCACACGCAGCCCCCCCCCTCGCTCTCTCACACGCAGCCCCCCCCCTCGCTCTCTCACACGCAGCCCCCCCCTCGCTCTCTCACACGCAGCCCCCCCCTCGCTCTCTCACACGCAGCCCCCCCTCGCTCTCTCACACGCAGCCCCCCCTCGCTCTCTCACACGCAGCCCCCCCCCTCGCTCTCTCACACGCAGCCCCCCCCCCTCGCTCTCTCACACGCAGCCCCCCCCTCGCTCTCTCACACGCAGCCCCCCCCTCGCTCTCTCACACGCAGCCCCCCCCCCTCGCTCTCTCACACGCGACCCCCCTTCGCTCTCTCACACGCGTCCCCCCCTCGCTCTCTCACACGCGTCCCCCCCTCGCTCTCTCACACGCGTCCCCCCCTCGCTCTCTCACACGCGTCCCCCCCTCGCTCTCTCACACGCGTCCCCCCCTCGCTCTCTCACACGCGTCCCCCCCTCGCTCTCTCACACGCGTCCCCCCTCGCTCTCTCACACGCGTCCCCCCCTCGCTCTCTCACACACGCGTCCCCCCCTCGCTCTCTCACACACGCGTCCCCCCCCTCGCTCTCTCACACACGCGTCCCCCCCTCGCTCTCTCACACACGCGTCCCCCCCTCGCTCTCTCACACACGCGTCCCCCCCTCGCTCTCTCACACACGCGTCCCCCCCTCGCTCTCACACGCGTCCCCCCCTCGCTATCTCACACGCGTCCCCCCCCTCGCTCTCTCACACGCAGCCCCCACACGCAGCCCCCCCCTCACTCTCACACGCAGCCCCCCCCTCACTCTCACACGCAGCCCCCCCCCCTCACTCTCTCACACGCAGCCCCCCCCCTCACTCTCTCACACGCAGCCCCCCCCCTCACTCTCACACGCAGCCCCCCCCTCACACGCAGCCCCCCCCTCACTCTCTCACACGCAGCCCCCCCCCCCTCACTCTCTCACACGCAGCCCCCCCCCCCCTCATTCTCTCACACGCAGCCCCCCCCCTCACTCTCTCACACGCAGCCCCCCCCCCTCACTCTCTCACACGCAGCCCCCCCTCACTCTCTCACACGCAGCCCCCCCTCACTCTCTCACACGCAGCCCCCCCCTCACTCTCTCACACGCAGCCCCCCCCTCACTCTCTCACACGCAGCCCCCCCCTCACTCTCTCACACGCAGGCCCCCCCTCACTCTCTCACACGCAGGCCCCCCCTCACTCTCTCACACGCAGCCCCCCCCCCTCACTCTCACACGCAGCCCCCCCCCCCCTCACTCTCTCACACGGAGCCCCCCCCCCTCACTCTCTCACACGCAGCCCCCCCCTCACTCTCTCACACGCAGCCCCCCCCCCTCACTCTCTCACACGCAGCCCCCCCCCCTCACTCTCTCACACGCAGCCCCCCCCCCCTCACTCTCTCACACGCAGCCCCCCCCCCCCTCACTCTCTCACACGCAGCCCCCCCCCTCACTCTCTCACACGCAGCCCCCCCCCTCACTCTCTCACACGCAGCCCCCCCCCTCACTCTCTCACACGCAGCCCCCCCCCCTCACTCACACGCAGCCCCCCCCCCCCTCACTCTCTCACACGCAGCCCCCCCCCCTCACTCTCTCACACGCAGCCCCCCCCCTCACTCTCTCACACGCAGCCCCCCCCCTCACTCTCTCACACGCAGCCCCCCCCCCCTCACTCACTCACACGCAGCCCCCCCTCACTCTCTCAAACGCAGCCCCCCCCCTCACTCTCTCAAACGCAGCCCCCCCCCTCACTCTCTCAAACGTAGCCCCCCTACTGCAGCTTTGACTGCTCTTTGTTTTACACGGGTGGGATACCCGGACTTAACATGGTCAATTTGCCATTCGTCACCCGGCTTTGAGGTCTTATTACCCACCAGTGCCCCTCGAGGTTATGGGCGGGTAGATCAACCGGTTGCCCTTGGAATATCCCCGCCAAATGCCTTATTATTACACTCCATTTCTCAGCGGTGACCTGGCTGTGCATGGAACGGGGGGGGGGGGGGGGGTACGTAACACCGCCTCCTTCCTGCGGGGAGCCTCGGCGTAGCGGGAATGCTGAATACGGGACTGGGTCAGTGCGGGTGGGCGGGCTCTAATGATCTACCCAATGGGGAGGCCAGTAGGCCCCCCGGCTTCCCTAAGTAGGATGTGGTGACACAATGTTGCAGACGGTGATTTGCATGTGACCAGTGTCAGCGGAAGGAGAAATTCCCCAGATATGTGCAATTATTTCGCCTTTCTAATGTTATATTGTGACATTTTAGTGAGCAAAACCCATGAAATAATGTGTTTATATATTGTGTATAGAATTTGTGTACAGCTATTAAAGTTTGATTTTAATTATTTCATCATTACGTTATAATTTGGAGTGCTACAATTGGGGGCTTCTTTCCTATCCTTATTCGCTTATAAGGTTCTGTTCATATACGTAATTAGCCGCAGCACCCATTTCCTTATTGACAGTTGCTAGAGTGCAAGTCCCCTCTCCCTTACCCTTACTATCTACAGCCTTTAAATCTTTGTATACAGAGGTGCAGTCCCCCCAATAGATATAGATATATACCTTCCATCAAAGGTTAATCTACATAATGCACCCACTCTTCTTCCAGTGTATCATTGGGAATATATGCCAACGCTGGGCTTTGTTGGTGTTGGTGTGTTGCTTTTGTGTCACAGCATTAAAAATAGTTGTAGTAGTAGGCGTCTGCTCTGCGAGCTGGCGAATGAGATGTAAATGCAGCGTGGGGAGGGTGTGGGGAAAGCGAAAAGTTTTTTTGTTTCTGTTGCTGACTCACACTGTCCACCGACTGAACTGCAACGTGGCCGATGCCTGGGGTTGTGAGAGATTACAATGGTGTCTCATGGCCATATTTTGCACCTCTTCCCCTTTTGCTTTTTCTGTGTGTTGTACCAGGATCTAGTGACTCAACCGGCACATTAGCATTGTTAATACCGTTGCATGGTGATTCTCCGAAAAACAAGGCTTTTGAAAATAATACAAACCCGGCGTTACTAAAAACCCGTGCAGTGCTGGTGACTTGTGGTTGCAGATGACACTGGCACTGAAAGGATTAATTAGAGATGATGTATTTGTATAGTTAATGTAGCAGGATGTACACAAGGAATTCCCAGCTGATTGCCCGGAACAACGCTACGTCACTATTGATGACGTCAAAGCTGCCGTGGTAACTAGACCATCAAAAGGAGAAGTTGAATCAGACAAGATGTGAAAATAAGAGCTACCACTCTCACATAATTCATGCATGTATCTTCTGATTTGTAAAGGTTCATCGAGGGCTGTCCATGTCTAAAATTAGTATTCTAGTGGTAAGCATTGTGATAGTTAGTCAGACAGAGAAAATAATGATTCATCTTGGTTTAGATTTTTTTTATATATATATATATATATATATTTCTTTATCCCTGGGAGTTAACCAGTGCACAATTTATTGATCTAGATCAGTAAATAGGTTGTGACTCTGGGCTTTATTTGGGTTTGGAATTAAAGCAACAATGTAAATCAGACTATTTACCTGAGGAGCCGGATAAATAAGGCACTTGTTCAGCCTGACCCTAACCTGCCAGCCTGGTTTTGGAATTAAAGCAGCAATGTATTATGGTAACTACGATTTGGCATGTAAACGATAAATGTTGGTATGTAGAAGTATTGATATGCTGAACCAAATTATTTTATTTACAGTATTGCTATAATAGGATATGATCGTGTACTGGATATTTTTGCTTCTCACCCAGTTCATAAGGCTTTGTTAGTGTCATGATATGGTACTAGATGATAATGCATGGATCCTTTCATGTGACCATAAAATGTATTATACACGTTATGACTGGAGCAATGCTGTAAATTTCCATTACTAGGGAAACCTTTTAGGAATCCCCATTAGAAAAAAATATTTACATTATAATGGGATTCTTTGGATCCTTGAAGTATTTTGTATATTGTTGTGCTTAGTGTATTGCACAGTATCAGTTGTTGTTGTTGTTGTTGTTGTTGTTGTATTTGAGGTTTGGTATATGTTTTTACGCTAACTTGGAAGTTGTATTCACTTTGTTTATTGATTTTGTTTTATGGTGTCTCAATTTTGCCCAGATCTATTAATATGCTCCAATTTATAAAAGCCACATTATGGTCAACATTTTATTCTCCAGTATTTTTTTTTTCTTTTAACCACAACTTTATGTATGTTTTCAAAATATTTTTTCCCACGGATGAGCCTAATATAACCACTTATAGGTAAAATCAGATTAGCTGGTCACTTGTTGTCATAATAATCAAGAGGAACGGAGGTTGATAGACAGGATTTGTAGAACAAACATTGTATTTTATCACTGAGGGGAAGTAGTACCAGGTGCAAATTCACCAAATCACAGGACCTTCAAGGTCAAGGTTTTTGTTGTTTGTTTCCTGTAACTGCTTCTTTATATTAACTTCCTCTGGGAAGTCCATAAATCACTCTAAATCCGAATTGTGAGACATGGTATTTCAGTTTTCAGTTTATGCCTATTATGACGGACACCCTTATGCTTTGTGTGTGTGTGTGTGTGTGTGTGTGTGTGTGTGTGTGTGTGTGTGTGTATAAACACACACACACACATTGCCTTTTATTGAAACTTTCTGGAGATCTGTACTGAATCAATTTCTCTTATATTTCAACAGCCCAAATTGGTGCTAATTTTTCTTTTTTCCTCCCCCTTTTTCTAGGTTTTCTGAGAATAAAATGGATGGCAGCTTTGATTGTGATAGTGGTGAGCTGGAGCCACCTGATCATTAACAGGAGACCTCTTCTGTAATTTAAGTTCTGCCACGGTTTCCTCTTCAGATGCACTGTACATAAAAACCAACTGAATAAAATAATTTATAGTGCTTACCAGCACCATAGAATGACGCTGCTCAGGACCAGTTCAACACTGAATGTATCTGCACTGTGAGGAGGATGTTAATAAAAGCCTTTTTTTCGCATATTTATTCACATTTTTGTTCAATGTTACCTTGTTTTGCACACGAGTCGAGTGCATAGTATGTCATTTCATTCCGTTTCAGTCCCAATCAGTGTTTTCGTTGATGTTTGCTGGAATGCTGCATCTCTTGTGAACTATGAATACTGTAATTTTTCTACAGTCAAAATTGCTGAGTGCTAGGATCATTGTTAGTTGGATACACCAGGCCTGGCAGGCTATGCAATGAAAATAGCAGGAAACCATCATCATAAAGAAGTGTTTTTTTTCTCCCCTTCTATATATATGAAATCTTTTCTTTAGATACCAGCAGTGGTTTACCCTAAAATATTTAGTGGTCTAAAAGTTTGAAACAAAGTGAAGTCACCAAAAATGGCAGAAAAGTTTGAAAGCCTTATGAACATTCATGGATTTGATTTGGGCTCTCGATATATGGACTTAAAACCACTTGGCTATGGAGGGAATGGCTTGGTTTTTTCTGCTGTTGATAATGACTGTGATAAACGTGTTGCTGTCAAGAAAATCGTTCTAACAGATCCTCAGAGCGTCAAACATGCTTTGCGTGAGATCAAAATTATCCGGAGACTTGACCATGATAACATTGTGAAAGTATTTGAAATTCTCGGTCCTAATGGAAGTCAATTAATAGATGATGTGGGCTCCCTAACTGAGCTGAACTGTGTTTACATCGTTCAGGATTACATGGAGACCGATCTGGCCAAACTGCTAGAACAGGGCCCATTACGAGAAGAGCACGCCAGGCTTTTCATGTACCAGCTGCTACGTGGGCTTAAATATATCCACTCCGCGAATGTGCTACATCGAGATCTCAAACCAGCGAATCTTTTCATAAACACCGAAGACTTGGTGGTAAAGATTGGAGATTTTGGTCTTGCACGAATTATGGATCCCCATTATTCTCATAAGGTAAGTTTTCTATGCATAGCAAAAATCTATAGGTATGTGAACACAGACAAAATTACCCATCTGAATGCAAAACAAGGGGATGTGAAGGAAAGGTGAAGGGGTGAGGTGGGGAAGTGGATTGGGCGCTCCCTGGTGAACCAATATTGTTGTTGGGAATACAACTAATAACACACAATATAACACCAATAGTGAAATAGTGAAAAAATAAATGTGTGTAAAAGCAGCTCAACTTCCTCTGATGGGACAGTTCCAGGTCCCAGAAGGGTAGATTGTTTCTTGGAGATGAGGAGGAGCGCAGGTAGGTGTAGCAAAATATGCAAAAAAGAATAACAAATATATAGTGCAGATGGTAAACACTGTGTAAGTAGATGTAATCTATAGAATAGAACTCACATAGATCGCAGAAAATATCACGTGTCAGAGATCCTTCTCTCTCTGACTGGAGCCCTTTAAATGGTAGCAGGGAAATCCCTCAAGGCACGGATATGTATGGATAAGAAGAAAAGCCACAATAGTGCATACTATTCCAATAATGTATTATGCATACAAATAACACGAGTATATCACACTCACATTCGCCATGTATAAATCGGGTGGGGGAGAGAACCGCAGCTCGTTGTATATTGGTGTAGGTGTAGGCAGCTTCACAGCATTCAGGATTCTCTTCCGCGTGTGTCACAGCCGTCGCGTCACTTCCGCTATCGCGTCACGGCTGAGGGCGGAAGTTCCCAATGGAAGAGATCTAAGACCGAGTTCTGCCAGTCCTTCAGAGCTTGTTCTCTCTCTTCAAACTCTACGCGTTTCGCCAGATGCTTCGTCAGGAGTTTTAATGAGATAGGGGATGTCTCTAGGGTATTTATAGGGCCATCAATTACAAAAAAATCACATTTTTAACCCCCTCAGCGCTCACACATAGCGCGTTTTTGCACCTCGAATGTACATGGCGAATGTGAGTGTGATATACTCGTGTTATTTGTATGCATAATACATTATTGGAATAGTATGCACTATTGTGGCTTTTCTTCTTATCCATACATATCCGTGCCTTGAGGGATTTCCCTGCTACCATTTAAAGGGCTCCAGTCAGAGAGAGAAGGATCTCTGACACGTGATATTTTCTGCGATCTATGTGAGTTCTATTCTATAGATTACATCTACTTACACAGTGTTTACCATCTGCACTATATATTTGTTATTCTTTTTTGCATATTTTGCTACACCTACCTGCGCTCCTCCTCATCTCCAAGAAACAAAATTACCCATCTATCTGCCTTGATTTGGAACCCATATCCATCTTTTCCGCTTCATAATCAGTTATGCTTGGATTTATTAAGTTTACTTAGAATAGAGAAGGGTCAGGAAAAGCAAACTCGACAGGTACAGGGAGACCTGTATCAGCTAGTAACACGAGACTTGTGTTTGGCTAAACATGACCGTTGTTAAGTGACATAAAATGTAGCAAAGTATTTGTTGTATATTTTATGGGAGGAACATGAAAGTAATAATGCTAAAAACATAAAATGTTAGCATTTGCCGTCTTTATAAAATTGAAATGCGTGCAGTTTTCTTGTGACCTTCCAGCATGGTTTATTCACATTGAATAGGCCCAGGCGGGTGTACTTGCCTGTACTGGTTCTGTCCATCACAAGAGCCGGCGCAGGAATGACTGCTGATGCTGAATGTCTTCTGAAACAGCGTTGTAAATCACTGCTCTGCTTTCCGAAGTCGCACCCCTCGATGCCTTCACAGTGCTGTAGAAGGCGTTATTGCAAGGGTAGGCAACTCCAGTCCTCAAGGGCCATCAACAGGTCAGGTGGCTCAATGGAGTTGTATAGCGCTATGCAGGCATCGAGGGGTGGGACTTCGGGAAGAAGAGCAGTGATTGACAACTCTGCTTCAGAAGACATTCAGCATCAGCAGTCATTCCTGCGCTGGCTCTTGTGATGGACAGAACCAGTACAGGCAAGTACACCCGCCTAGGCCTATTCAATGTGAATAAACCATGCTGGAAGGTCACAAGAAAACTGCACGCATTTCAATTTTATAAACACGACAAATGCAAACATTTTTATGTTTTTGGCATTATTACTTTCATGTTCCTCCCATAAAATATACAACAAATACTTTGCTATGTTTTATGTCACTTAATGGCCGTGTTTAGCCAAACACAAGTCTCATGATACTACTAGCTGATACAGGTTGCGTCTCGGGCAAGCAGAGCAGTGACTGATCGTTTGACTTCAGAAGACATTCTGTATCTACCATCTTCTCTGTTCCACAAGTCACCCCTGGTTTTCCACTCGTACCAGGCGACTTATGAGCCTTATAATTGCCCCGTCTTTTAGCGTAGGCCTTTGCATGTGTTTTGGTACCTTTTTAAGTCTCTTTAAAAAGAACAAAGGGTATTTAGATACAAATCACAGCTGTAGCACTCTACAAACCATATGCAAAAATAAACATTTTCTTTAAAATTATATTTAAACATTTTTTTTTTTTTGGCAAAATTATTTCAGAATGGCTGTCAGTTCTGATTTAAATGAATGGGCAACTCTTGATTTTTGTGTAAGATTATCATTGATTAAAGCAGAGCCGTGCATGAGTAAGTTCTAAACAAATGGGGCTTCTGGGATTTATTTGCAGCAGCACGGACATCCTGTTATGCACGTTAAGTATTGTGCCGTATCAGTAGAGATTTGTGTTGCAACATAATGAGTTGTTTAAGGATACAATCAATGTTGTTCATTGTATATATTTTTTTTATCCTTTGCGCTAGTCAAATATAATGTGTATAAAAATGCTGCTCTCCATTAGTGTAAAATAAAATATTACTGGCAAGGGACATGCTAAAATGAATGATCGTAGAAAGTTGAATCAGCAAAGAAGCAAAAAAGGACATGGAATGACTATAACATACAATACAAATAATATAAAATGGGGTAATAGGAAGGACATAGGGCATAATGTAGTTAATGGAAGACACCTCAGCCCATTGAAGTGCTTGGGCCTTAAGGCATTTTTCGCTACCGGGCAGTGTTTGGCTGTGCTTATAGTGCCTTGCAACGTCGCTCCAAAACAAATTAATTGACTCCGTCGCAGGCACTTATAGTAAGCGCGACGGAGCGTCTAAAAATTTGTAAACCGAGTAAATTTGATTTTTTTTTAGACAGTCACCAGATATGACTGTCTCTAAACCAATCAAATTGTGCGGCCCGTCCCCTTTAGTGACGTCACTGGCGACCGTCGCTAAAAAAAAAATAACTTTCACTGGTGGCGACGGGTGACATCATCGGTCGCGTCGCCAGCACTTTAAGCGTGGCCTTATCGACTTGCACCACTTGATAAACATGGGCCTCTATCTCATGTTCATTCTAGTTCCTAATGTATATTCTGTGTTCTTTACCGTTTCTACTTTGGACATGTTCATTCTAGCCTTCTTTATCCGATGGCTCACCCCACTCCTACATTATTTTGCATTTGCTACATTATAATTCTGTAGGTTTTCTTTGTTTCCTATATCTTTGGTTATTCCCTCCACTGCCCCTCCCCACCCTCCACAGTATAACCTGTTTGCATTCTGTTTGCTGCATTATATCTCGTCTTCATTCCTTTCTTGCATTCTCTTACAATGTGTTCTTTCAATGTCCTACATTATGACCAATATTAAATGAGGGGTGCTATTTCATAAGATCATTAATGCACATAATGAAGTGCATGGGCTGTAAGATGTCTTCCGGCACTGAAAGGTTTCTTGCGATACAGAGAATGATAGAGATATATAGATATGTAGATATAGAGATATATAGATATATAGATATGTCTCGCATACACACCATATTTACTAAGCAGTGCTATTCCATAGGACGCCTTACAGTGCCAAAAGACACCTTTCAACCAATTTTCTTGGTTGAGCCATCAGGTGTTTTAAGGAGTAACACCGCTTGGTACATGTGGCCCATGATGTAGAACATGGCATCAACATAATGCTATTTTCTATATGTTATGTCAATTAAATCTTAACATAAGCATATAGTACCATTTGCCATCTTCTAAATGTTGTTCATTAATCCTATTTTATGTGCATTACATCTGTTTATTCCATGTTGTACATAATGAGCCATATTTACTAAGCAATGCCGTTCCTTAAGACACCTTCCGGCACCTAAAGACACCATGTGGGTCGAAAGATGTCTTGTGACACTGGAAGGTGTCCTATGCAATAGCACTGTTTAGTAAATTTGGCCCTGTATCTTAGGCTCTGTTTCCTACATGATATTCCTATGTTCACTCCATAATATTCATTATATTTGACTGTCCATTTAACTTGTGCACATTGTGTGCTGCATCATACTCGGTGTTCATTCCATTTCCTATGCTGATTCTTTTTAGTATGTCCCCACCCGCAACTACCTTGCCAGCGCACCAGTCCTTAATTAAGACATTATTGAAAGTTATTGGCGAAAGGTATGTGCGTTTCAAGCACCATAACATTTTACTGGTGTCTTGAGTGTCTCCAGCAAGGAAGTTGCTAGCAGCTGTGTTTTTATCACAAAGGGAGAATAAAAACAAAATATGATCACAACCCGAGACCTCTTGGAGTAATGATGTGTGGTCTGACAATATTTAAAACTGAATGGGGGGTATAGATGTTTCAATAAATGCACCCGTACAAGAACATTTCCATATAGTCCATTATATCCATATGTAGCCAAGGTTATTGTACCCAGTGTCACATTATGGTGGGATATTCTGCGTTCTCTGCCATTGAGCCCTACCGAACATCTGCGGCAAAATGCAATATTCTGTTATGAGCCGTGCGATTAACTTTAGCTATATCTGTATGGTCAAACAACAATTGATGTATATGTTGCAGGTTTAAGAAATACATCCAGTTGGGTAATCTATTAGTTCTAATACTAAAAAAAAAAAAATAGATTAATGTATAAATTAAATGTATGCATTTTCTCGTTTTCTAGGGACATCTATCAGAAGGACTTGTGACAAAATGGTACAGATCTCCCCGTCTTTTACTGTCTCCTAACAATTACACTAAAGCAATTGACATGTGGGCTGCTGGATGCATCTTTGCTGAAATGCTGACTGGAAAAACCCTTTTTGCAGGTAGGTTGGTTTAAAAAAAAAATGATTTGTGCTTGTCGATTTAGTCTATTCCAGTTAACAGTATAGAGAAGGGGTGGGCAAGGATATTTAAGGATATTCCTGCTTCAGCACAGGTGGCTCAGTTGGTGACCCTTGAGGACTGGAGTTGGCCACATCTGGTATAGATTGATGTCTATGACCCGTTACTAGTCAACACAACAAAGATTTTAGACATTGTGATTACTCTGTGAATAGAGACTACCACTTTGTAAAAAAAATTACAAAAAAACTTTGCTTAAAATATATCTGAAGATAATATGTAAAATAGATTGCATAAAAACAAGGAACCTCTTGCAATCCGTGTTTCAGATAATGGCGATTCAATACACACAGTAACATCGCCGTGGATATGGAAATTATTGCTGTAGAACTCATTCAGGAGGTGGATGATGAGATGCCAGGTGCAGAAAGGGGGAATCTAATTGCATCAGATGGGAACGGTTTAGTCCTCCCTCAGGATAACGTCATCTTTGACATTGGTTCCTGCTCTTTTGTGTGTGTTGGTTTTTGACACACAAAACTACTAACATGGAGGGACAAATAGAAAGCAGCAAAGTCATCTCCCCCCAATGGAATTGCAACCCTGACCCCGTGGTTTTTTATAAATAAGTTCAGGCAGGATTACTTCTTTAAGATTTTATGAGACGTGATATAGATATCTATATATAGATCTATAATTGGTTTTGGAAAGCGCCGTTTGTTTCGTCTGATCACAGTAACAATATTTTTAGTGTGTTTTTTTTTCTTTAGCTATTATACTCCTAGCAGTGGTTTTCCACTTTTTTTTTTTGTGTGTGTGTTAAGGAACCCTATAATTATATTGTAAAATTCTAGCCTCTCTAATAGTGCGTCTGAGATCATATGCATTGTAAGGAACCCTAACCCTCTATAATGGCGCATCTAAGGTCTGAAGCATTGTAAATTCTTCTGTATTTGGTACAATTTTCAAATGACCTCAAAATTGCAGGGTAACCCAAGGGATCCTAGGAATTCCTGTTGGAAAACACTGTACGAAACCCTTTCATTTTAGGTATCATACAGACTGGGCTAAGGATAACTCTGAAATTAGTTTTAAAGTTATAGTGGTTTTTGTAGAAGTAACTAATTTGCACAAGAGGGAACATGAAATATGTTCACATATGTAATTTCCCGATGGTTATATGATATAATTGATTGTATTGGTATTTATTCTCCTCAATGCCTGGAGATATTTTCCCCACAGTACAAGATTCTCTCCTACATTGTTATCCCAATTCCTATAACAAAGTGTGCTGTCATTTACATGCAGCATCTCAAGTTGACCGTTTATTCCATCTCTATCCATACATGGATCACAAATGTATAATATTTCTTTACAATTTACACTTTGACAATGCTAATCTCTCCATTTCCGATTATTTGGGCACCGTGTGATAAACCTCTGTGTACATGCTTATTCACTTCCATGTTTTATTTTGCAAGTGTACCAATATTTTTCTTTGCTTCTAAGGTGCACATGAGCTTGAACAGATGCAACTGATTCTAGAATCAATACCTGTTGTTCATGAAGAAGACCGCCAAGAGCTTCTCGGTGTAATCCCAGTCTACATCAAAAATGACATGTCGGAGCCTCATACCCCTTTACCACAACTACTTGCAGGCATTAGCCCCGAAGGTAAATAATACTTTATTACATTGAATCAAAATGGTTTGATGTAGCACCTTCTTAAAGTTATATTTTGTGGATTTGGAGTTTATTTAGTTTTTCTTCTCCTTCAGCACTAGATTTCCTGGAGCAAATTTTGACGTTTAGTCCTATGGACAGATTAACAGCAGAAGAAGCTTTGTCCCACCAATACATGAGCATCTATTCCTTCCCATTGGATGAGCCCATCTCCAACCATCCCTTTCACATTGAAGATGAGGTAGATGATATATTACTGATGGATGAAAGTCACAGCCACGTGTACAACTGGGAAAGGTAAAAAAATAAATTAAAAAATATATATTTATATGCAGTAAATATAATGTATTTGTCTTTCGAAACGTAAAGCAGAAATCATACCATTAAAAAAAAAAATACAATATTATATATACACACCAATGTGATTTATATTTTTGATTGGGAGAGCTTTTATAATAACTTTATTTCATATAGTGCTCTTCTCCCAATGGGACTCCAATTGCTTCACAATTACAGCTTAGCGTGCAGTATGCAACACACAATACTTTTTACAGACACAGTCCCCGCCCAGATGAGCCTACAATCTGTTTTTGGTGCCTGAGGCACAGGGAGATAAAGTGACTTGCCCAAGGTCACAAGAAGCGGACTACAAATATGGCCCATCTGAATATACAACAACAACAACAAAAACATAACCTCACAGACTGGTAGAGCAGCTGCCTGGGCACATTGTGGATGGGGCGGCTTCCCTCACATGTCCGTAAAGGTTCCATCTCCTTTTTTCCTCTTGTAAACCTAATCTTGTGTGTAACCAGCCGTTTATATATTATATTACTATTCTACTTAAACTACTGTTCAGTACTGGTACCTGGCTATTTACTTTATTATACTTGCCTTGTATCGCCATTCTAAGGAGGCTTTTATTTGCACATTGTATATAAGTTCATGTGTTATTGATGTGGACATGTATACTATATATGTCAAAGTATAGTCAGCTTACGGTCATTTGGCCCCCTCGTACAGATATTTGTATTCTCGTGGACTACAGTCCACCTATTCCACAGAGTGCTATATATAGGATCTTTTCAGGTACCCCTTTTGGGACCTACCTTGTAAATCCACAAGATGCTGACCCCAGGATTTGGACCAGGCTCCCCTGCTCAGTGTGATTTAGTGTCTTTACTCACAGAGGCGCTCCTTCAGCCCTTGCTTCCATATATATAGCATGAAAAGTAGAGTATTACGTGTGTGTGTGTGTGTGTGTGTGTGTGTGTGTGTGTGTGTGTGTGTGTGTGTGTGTGTGTGTGTGTGTGTGTGTGTGTGTGTGTGTGTGTGTGTGTGTGTGTGTGTGTGTGTGTGTGTGTGTGTGTGTGTCAAACTATTTTTTTGTTTCTAGTTGACATCTTAAATACGATCATATTACATTCTGGAGAAATAAGAGGAATTTTGCATTGATAATTTAATCAATTTAAATGGTGAATATCTTTCAATTGTTTGCTTTTAGTCTTTTAAAATGCAGAAGTATGTTTTATTAGTGCACGTTCATTTCCACACAACTTTTCCTGAAATGTTATGATTGTGTACACTGGGTGTGCATTTTTAGAAATGTTGATCGTAGATGTTCAGAAGGTAGTTTATGTATTATTAACGTTTCCATTTATAATTGCAGATATCATGAAAGCCAGTGTTCAGACCATGATTGGCCTATGCATAACAATTTTGAAACTGATGAAGTTCAGCGTGACCCGAGGGCTTTCTCTGACGGCAGTGATGAGGAAGAAGTACAGGTAGACCCTCGAAAATATCTGGATGGAGACCGTGAAAAGTATCTGGAAGATCCTGCTTTTGACCCCTACTCTTCTACTGAGCCTTGCTGGCAATATCCAGACCACCATGAAAACAAATACTGTGATCTGGAATGTAGCCACACGTGTAATTATAAAATGAGGTCGTCATCTTACCTAGATAATTTGGTTTGGAGAGAGAGTGAAGTTAATCATTATTATGAGCCAAAACTGATCATAGATCTTTCTAACTGGAAGGAGCAAAGTAAGGAGAAGGCAGATAAGAAGGGCAAGACCAAGTGTGAAAAAAATGGGTTAGTGAAAGCTCAAATAGCACTTAAGGAAGCTTCACATCAGTTGGTTGAAAAGGAAAGGGAAAAACATCAAGGATTTGACTTTGATTCATTTATAGCAGGTACCATTCAGCTTAGTTTGCAACATGATTCTTCTGATGTTGACAAACTCAACGACTTGAATAGCTCTGTGACACAACTTGAATTGAAAACTTTGATATCAAAGTCTATAAGCCTGGAAAAACAAGAGAAAGGAATGGTCAACTTAGCACAATTGGGCGCCCGAAACCAAAATTCTTGGGACAGTCAACTTGTAAGTGGAGAAGACTGCTTCCTGATAGACCAGTTTTGTTGTGAAGTAAGGAAAGATGATCATGTTGAGAAGGAAAACACTTACACAAGTTACCTAGATAATTTTTTTAGCAAGAAAGAGGCAGAAGTGTTAGAAACAGAACCAACAGAAGATGAGGCGGTTGGGGTTAAAGAACAAGATGAAGGCTTACTGAGTTTTAGTGGGGATATCATTCTCAATAAGCAGCTGGATTGCATAGGTATCCCTCAGTTTCACAACCCTGTTGGCTCACCCCTTAAATCAATACAAGCCACATTGGCGCCTTCTGCCATGAAATCTTCCCCTCAAATCCCCCACAGAACCTACACCAGCATTCTGAAACATCTAAACTAAAACACTGTCCGTTCTTTTTGTATCCTTAATGAACTTGTCTGTTTTTTTTTTTATTCTAAGTTTTTTTTATTTTATTTTTTATTATTACTTGAAACGTAATTTTAGTATGTATTTAATTTTTAGTTTTCATTTTAGTTTTGTTTACCATTGTTTTTACAAACTAGAATTACTTTCTACGCCAATTAATTTTTTAAAACTGGCATGGCATTTGCACACCAGGACAACAACCCAACACGATAATGCAATGCAGGTGGAGACAGGAAAAATGCACTAAATGAAGTATAAAAATGAATTGATAGGTTTGCAAACATAAATTATCTTGCCTTGATATTAACACAGTGAGACTTAACAGAATTTCATGGGTAAAAAAATGTCAGTTTAATTCCCCTGCAGAAACATTTAATTTTTTATTTTTATATAGCTAGTGCAGGGGTAACCAACTCCAGTCCTCAAGGGCCACTAACAGGTAAGGTTTTCAAGATGTCCCTGCTTCAGCACAGGTGGCTCAGTCTTTGTGACAGCCACCTGTGCTGGAGCTGGGATATCCTGAAAACCCGACCTGTTGGTGGCCCTTGAGGACTGGAGTTGGCCACCCCTGGTATAGAGAGAGAATACATATCTAATGGAGTTGTAAGCACCCACCTCTCTTTGAGACAAGTGAGCAACTGCTCAGAGAGGCCCTTGAGGACTGGAGTTGGCCACCCCCGCGTTAGTGCATTGTTCAGTTTTTCATATCCATTTCTTAAGACACATGATACCAGCAGCAACTGAAGAATGCAGATTTTGGTATGCATGTGTTATCTACCTCAAGGTAACAGCAGTATGTGGCCGGCCATTAGCCACCTGTAGTGCTTTTCACCACGCACCTCTGTTAAGCCAGCATTATTGTAGTAGCTATTCATAAAATGAGTAAAATTGCAAAAATATGTGTAAATGTTCTGGTTTGCATCCTCTAGTGAAGTGTTAATATGCAGTATTTTATTTATTATCACATAGATATGTTCTGTATTTAAAGTCAACAATGTTTTGAGATGCATTTACACGTGACTGTTTAGAACTATGGTTTGTCTACATTTTCATATTTAACACCTGCATATTAATTGGCTTTCTGCCTACTCTTCACTTTTTCCAAAGTTTTCATTTCAAGGAAAGCGCTCACTGTGTATAGGAATTTGTATTTTGAAAGTGGTTAACCTATCTCTACAAAGAAAAAGAAAAATAGGAACGGCTTTAATATGAAAAAATACTCCTAGAGTTTTTTTTTTTTCTTAATTTTGTAATGCTAGAACTGTGTGCATGGAAGTAATTATGGTACAACATTACTGTAAGTTAAGATTTGTATGTAAGATTTTTTCTTTTATTTTGGCTTTTACTGTGTTTTTACTGAATTATTTTTGTTTCAAGCCTGCATGAAAAGATTATAGCATGTAGTATCATAATTCTCTGGAAACTTGTTTTGCCTTGGAATTTTGCATACTATTTCTGTACTATTGGTTCCCCTATTTAAGAAAAAAATAAAACATGGCCAGCTAAAGATGTGTTTTTGTTTTTCTGTGTTGCAACCTGGAATAATGTCTGCATATCATTAATATTCAAGACCATTGATGTCTGCATATATGGAGACCAGTGTTTTGCCTGCTACAATCATCTAGCCATTGCTGGGATAACACAATCTCTAAGAACATTATTTGGCATTGCACTAGATACCTTTTTTTGTTATAGCTGTTGGGATTCCTCTAATTGGGAATTGCCAGGAACATCATTCAGCATTACTCCAATGCTGTTCCAGTGCAGAAACCTTAAGTTTAACAAATTACAAGCTGTGACCTGCTGTCACTGGGTAATTGATACAAACAACACTAATATGTGGTTAAAATATATAACAAACCTAATAGGCAATATTCTAATGCCACCAGACGAGCTAAAGTGACTGACATTTTTCGCTGATTAAAAGAAAACTTTCAGTACTTTAAAAAAAAAAAATTATTAGTAGATGAGAGAAATCCATAGTTCTATCCATGTTAAATGTAACCGGCCAATTATGTCTCGGGGATATTGCCATAACTAGTCATGAAGGAATCAAGATTTTCTAGAGATCAACAGTCTTTCTATGTTGTTCCTTATTTTACACATCCATGTATAACATTCTATTTAAAAAAATGTCTGGCCTTTTCTTGTAGATATGTGCTGTTTCTGCCAGAAGTCTCTGTAGATGGTAAATTCCAGATTTTAACTGCCTGTACTGTAAAAATACCTTCCCTTGCTGATGAAATCGCCTTTCCTTTCTGTATGATCCTGTCATTTGCACTGTGGTACCATTATGCTGTCTTCCCTTCCATGTATAGCCTTCGCAACTACTGCCTGACATTGAGCACTATTGCTAAGTCTGCTGTCGAAAGCACTCCATCCTTTATCAAGGGCTGACCTAATTTTGCCATAGTTTGTAGGTAGCATGCTTTTTTATTTTTTACTTTTACATAAGCTTACATTTATCTTTATTAAACCTCACCTGCCACGTAACTGCCCAAGTCTACAGTTCATCCAAGTATTGCTGTAGAGAAATTATATTGTTCTGATTTTACTACTTTTTTTTTTTTTTAATATCTTGTTTGTAGCTTTACCTTAAGTGCTGTCTGAAGCACACTTTTGGTCAGTATTGCCCAAAACATTGGGGACATCGCCTATTAGAGGTTGCCTTACAACAAACCGCTTTTATTTATAAAAATGTTTTACCAGTAGTAATACATTGAGTTACCTCTCATTTTCAAGTACTGTATGTTTTTTTTTGGTTGAGCAGAGGTTGGCACGGCACGTAGCTGTTTGGGTCTATACCCGCTCAATTTTGGCTCCTACAAATTATCCCTGCATCTGCAGCTTTTTATCTGTGACGCCCTCTCTCACAACTGGCAAGCCTCACTCTGACCTCATGGAGAACAGGGGTGGGTACACTGCTGGAGGTCTCCACCTTCCCCCCTGGGCCCCTCCTACACAAAGTGGCACAGTGCTGAGTGACTTGTCAGTTACTGGAGCTGGCGCCCGATTCTGTTTTGATGTTGCGCTAGTAACGCAGGATTGTTTAATACAGGGGTTCACCCTAAAAAAAATTGCTGACAATTGCTTACGTGGTGTGCAGAAAATCCACATGATCAACTATTCCCTTTACGCCTCTTAATTTAACAATGCAATTACACGCAGCATTTTACTTTTTCTGCGTTATTTTGTAAGTTGATCTCATTAGTTTTAAGCAGACTCTTTAGCTAAAATGAGGCATTTAACCAAATGCTTTTCCTGAAAACAAAATGTGTTACTCCCGTGCAGATATTTATTCTTTCTATATTGCAAACAACAGATGGACGTGAAATAAGTCAAGGTCTGACAGCTTGATGTAATCAGCATAATCCGATCAATCTGTCTGTTTTGTTGAATCGGGGCTATGCAGATTTGATAAATGGGCATGTTTGTAAATTAGAATTTAAATATAGGATTGCATTAAATATGTTCAAATGGTTTGTTGCATTCTTCCAACTAGAGGACCCCCCCCCTTCCCCACTTAACACAGCTTAAAAAGTCGTTGTTGTTTTTTTTTTGTTTTTTTTAAATATCCATGTGTGTTGTATTTAGCATAGTCTGCTCATTCACTTAAGTGCTGACCTGTCATTGTAAAGCTACTGCTAGACGTATGAACGAGGCACTCGGTATTATTAACGTTTCAAAATGGAACTGGATCTATAATGCCCCCAAAAAAAGTATTTGTTTTTCTAAGTTCATTGTCTTTAATGTGCAGGGACGCGTCCCCACCTCCAGGTTTGGCAGCTTGTATCCCTCTACCTTTTCCATCCCGTCATGGAAATAACGTTCACCGATTTGGAATGCGGCTGATCAAGAGTGACGGGTGTTTTTAACTAGGTCAATTGGCTTGCCAGGAGGAAGTGCTGCATTGCCATCTTGGTAAAAGGCTTGTGCTTAAAAAACGCCCTTTGTTCTCAACATGAGTTCTTCCGCAAAAGTTGTAATAGAAGCCAGAGGTGATGACAACCCTGTTGAAGTCTTGAAACTGAAATGGTCAAATATTAAAGTTTTGAGGTCCAAATAGCATTTGTATCAAATACTTGCACTTTGTACAAGGTTGGTTCCTATATACATACCCTGCCCTCTCAAATAAAAAATTTTATTTTCGAAGCGTACATGTAGGGTAGGGGTATGTAAATTAAAAAGATGAGGGGAGTGGTACATGAAAAGCTAAATAAAGTTAAACATCTGTTATACCTTGTAATATTAGTTTATACACTTGATATTAAAACTCGTTTGCATCTTAAAGATGACCTAATAGATTCCTCAATCAGAGCAGCCAAACTCCTAGCCGACTCTTACGCCAATAAACTATATTGGAATATGTAATGGCTTATATATACACACTAATTCCGGGCTGGATGGAAAATTTTCAGGAATCGCATTAAACTAAAGGAAGGTATGTACAGTGTTATCTAGTACTACTATCAACTTTAACATTTCCAAGGTATGTTTCACTTTGGCTATGTAAACCTCAAATGGAGGTGGACTGGATTGCTTCCACTTACATGTGATTGCTCATCTCTTAACTACACCAAGGTGCGCCAGCAATTTATTGACCGTGTGAGGAATATCTGGATTTTGTTTACCCAAGACCGTTGTCACTGGTTCTTTAGGGACATCCAATCCACCCCCCAAACGCAATCAGCTTGCTCCTTAACTCTTACACAAAAGGGCACATCCAAAGCATGATATGCATACATTTATACAACAAGCCTTGTTTGTAGATCACTATGCTAGTACAATATTTCCCTATATCATATATAGTATTCTGTATGTAAACCATTGTGTACATACTTGGTGCTATTATTTATTCATAATGCGCAAACAGGGTAGGAGGATGATAATAAAGTCAAACGCCAACATAAATTGGTACAGTAGGTGAGTGCCCTGCCCAAATGAGGGTACAATCTATGAGGAAGGGTAAGAGGGAAGACATCAGCGAACACTAGCAAGCATCTGACACCCTTTGGCAGCCCCTCGGCTGCCACCAAAAGTTACCTACCACCTTTGCTGTGACCTGGGTGTTATTTCTAAGAGAGTCTGAGGTGAAATGAAGATTGTTGAACAGCAAACCGATACCCACCGTGCTTATCGAGCTTGAGGTAATATTTCCAGGTCTTTCGGGCAAAAAAAAATACCACTTATGAGCACATTCACATCTCAGACAGGTACACAACCCTGCCTTTCCCCATAATCACTCAGCATACAATGCTTCCACTCCAGCCAGGAATTCTGGGTAATGACATGCAAATGAGCACTCACAGTGTGTCACTTTAAGCTATCTTTTCTGGACGATGTTCATTCATGCTGGGTTACTGGCCAGGAGCAGTGAAGGTGAAGCATAATGGGGAGAATCTTAGGGGGTCGCCTTTGCTGACCAACTCAGATGTTATTTCTAAAAAGTCTAAGATATAGATACCAACATATAAATACAGTATATGCAAAAAAGAAACAGCCTTCTTTGTAGATCACTACGCTAGAAAACAGTCCAACTTGAGTATTGGAAGATGTGCCAGCTTTTGATGGAAGTAAACAGATGTGTGTGCTCTGTACTGAATGTTCTCAATCAAAAGGCAGAAAAGGAATTTCTAATAAATACGCATATAATTCCCCCTCACCGACTTGCATGTATTGTAGCACCAGGTAAAGTTTGGCTGTGCTTACAGTGCAGGCTACATTGATGGCGACGCGAACGGTGACGTCACCTGTCGCAAAAGTTGTAACTGAGTTTGCCATGTCGCTGGCTGCAAGGGGCGGTGACGTCATGTAGAGGCTGTGATTGGCTTATTGCAGTCACGTGGTGCGGCCGTCGCGGTAAATATCAAAATCCATTGATTTCAGCGATTCTGGTCGCGCCGTCGTAGTCGCGCCCACTATAGATGCACACGACGGATTACTTTTACTTGATTTGATGCGGTGCGCCGTCGCTGTAGCCGGGACTATAAACGCAGCCTACGAAATGTAAGATTCGTATACCCACAATTCACTGCGACTCTGAGGCAGGAGTGAGGCCATAATTCAAGGGAGAAATAGATTCCCTGATGAGTGTCCGGTCAGCAGAAAAATACAATTCTGCCATTCATTATACTGTTTGCAGCCAATGGTAAACACAAGAGTTTGAGAAGTCCCTTGCAAGTCCTAGCATCCACTTTCTAGATTTCTCCCTCGCCTAAAATTATTCAAACTGGGACTATTAATATGTTACCCTAATGCGGATATGGGGTTTCTCACACACTATCACAGTTGTTTGTAATTATCCTGCCTCCCTCTCCGCCAATGTTCTTATCCACAACTCCTCCCCCCCCCTCACACACAGCATCCCCTTCCCCCTCCATGCTGTAACTTGTCACCGTTTTATTACCCGTCCAATTTCTTCAAACGTCCCTTTGTCACCCCACCTCATCTAAATTTCAGGGGTTTTTTTCTGCTTTCCTAACCTCTGTTTTAGCCATAGATTCCTTTGTAAACCAGTATTGCAGACCTGAGGAAGGCAGGAGAACTCTCGAAAGCTTGTCTTATGACATAAATTGTTAGTCCAAATAAAAAAGGTATCACCTAATACCGAAGAACTCATTTATTCTGCAATATACAGTATATATATATATATATTTATATATATATATATATATACAATCCAAATTGGGTGCTGGATGATGTCCCAGCTTTTAAGAGACGTAAACAGATCTGTCTGCTCTGTACTGAATGTTCTCAGGCAAAAGGCAGGAGGCAAAGACCAATAAATAAGCAGATAATCACCCCTCAGTGGATACATATATTGTAACACCATCAGGGCCACCAAACAGACATGGTTAAGTTTCCAGGACAAATCTAAGAAGCAGCCCCACTTCAACCCCCCTCCCCTTGGTGGACAGGCCTGGGGGTAAGAAGGTATGGGGCCAGTGGGGAGCGGGGGGGGGGGAGTAGAACAATGGGAATATGGGTCTGGGAAGAGGTGGTATAGGAAGGTAGGTATGGGCCGGGGCGGGGTGTGTATAAACAGTTATGGGGGGGGGGGGGGGAGACAAAGTGGGGAGGTTATAAAGAAATATGGCCTGGGAGGGGGGAAGGGGGTATAAAGAGGTAATGATCCTGGGCGACAGGGGGTATAATGCACAGAGACGCCGCATGGGCTTATCTGCAGCTGCGTATGGACCTACCGGAAGTCTGCGGAAGGGGGACCGTGACTAAAGGGCGGACGGCCAGTGGAGCAGTGGGGCGGCCCATATATATATGATAGGGTCACCAACCGGGCCCCTTGGCTAACTAGGCCTGGGGCAGTCCCGGCTGTCCATCCCCTGTCAGCACCAGATAAAGGTAGAAATCTAAGATTTATATACTCCCAATTCATTGTGACTCTGAGGCAGCAGTGTGGCTATAACTCAAGTGAGAAGATTTCCTGATTAGTGTTTCGTCAGCAGAAAAATACATTTTCTTCCATTCTTTATATAGTTTGCAGCCAATGGTAAACATAAGAGTTTGAGAGACCCCTTCCTAGCATCCATCGTCTCATAGATTTCTCCCTCAGCAAAAAACAAACCGTAGGGGAACCCCAACAAAGATGAGATCCTATGTCAGTGCACTCCAAGGGTACATATGAATTAATCTAACATTAATGTTTTATTAAAATAAGTTTAACATTTAGGAGACATACAACTGTACTCACAATACTCTATTGGTTAATAGAGTTTAATAGTAAAAAAAACAATTAAAGCAGCAGCTCAAGCTAACGATTTTTTATTTTATTTTATATTCCCTTTAATATTTGTATCAATACAATCCACACAATAAGTAATTAAGTTGCTGATCGATCTGTTCTCCTGTGATCGATCGACGAAGATTCGGCTCAGGGGTTCACTAAATGTCTGTCAGTGCAGCAGAAGAGGACCAAAGATGCAAAGTTCTGTAGGGAAGATCATGTGACCAGGCAGTCACTAGATACAATTGGTGCACTGCTAGAGAAGGGGCAGGGCTCAAAAAGGGGTGTGCCAGAGCCTGTTTCAGAAGAGAAATGGGAATGTTACTTTGTAAATGGTTGCTATAGAAACAAAAAATGCTTGTTACATTATAATACATTAAAAATGTAATTCAGAGTTGTTGTTTTTTTTTTTTTTAAATGCTGCAAGTATTTTCTCATAGTACAGAACTGATTTATTGAAATAAAAAAAACACACTGTAGGATATTGCTTGGTCTGCAGCTTTAACTTGAAAACAAAGTGCAACTTAGACCAACACGTGAAATATAATAACGAACAAGCTAAAACGGAGCAGCATGTGAGGCCAGATACTATTGTCAGTAAACGTAAAGTTGACAGTAGTATATTGGTAATGTTACAATAATACATTCCTTAGCAAATTTGTAAATTACGAATTCTTGATGGAACTTAGAGCGAAGCTTCCCAGTAATCTGATGGGACAAAGTGGTGAACTTCAGAGAGGTAAGTAAAAAGAAGGCATACAAACAGCAACATTGCTAGAATGGCAAGATGCAGTAGAGGAGAGGTTAATGCTTGAATAGCAGCTGTAAGAATGGCCCTACTTCATATCAGTCACCTATAGGCATAGGTGATGGTTTGAGAGAGTAATATCTATCCCTAGTTTTAGGATGTAGGTTTCATTGGCTAACCTCCTCTCTAATGTTAAAGAGAAGGCTATAATTAGAGTCCCACTGACTTTGATGTGATAGTCCGTTGAAAGCATAGTTTAACCTTCTCTAAGTCTGCCAGACACAGCACTTATGGTAGAATAAAGTGCATTAGATTTATGTTAATCACATACCCTGAGAACTGCTGTATAAGCTCCAAGAATGAAATGTGGAGAGAAAGAACGGAGAGAAAAATAGGAATATATTGGGCAATTCAGCCTAAAAGAATAACTCAGTTTAAACCTGTAATAAAAAATATATATATATTTTTAATGGGTTAACCACTATTGCTGCTTTAATATAGTTCTACTCCATTTATTTCAATCTTTGTAGAGTTGACACATTTGTTGAACATCACTTTGGTCTTGGCGAGACCCATATGGAGGCCCCCATTCTTACATGCTTTGGCACGTTCTCTGCTCCGTTGCTGGAGGTCTTCTGGACCTCAGGCAACAGAACAACGATTTGCAGACGTCATTGTTATTTTTGCCACAAGTCTTCTGGACTTGTGGCCAAAATAATAATGTTGTCTGCAAATCGTATGTCACTCAAGTATTCACTGTTGATTTTGAGATATTTTTCTTCCCAATTTAAGGTTTTCAGTTAGGGAAAGTACCACCTTTATCTAGAGCCCCACCAGTATGGTCTGGCATCACTCCCAAGATATATCGAGAGGCAGACTATGCCTAAAAGGGACTCCATCAGCCGCAGCCCCTATTCATAGTTGGACCAGACCCAACGGAGAGTCCGTCGATGGCTAGGCCACGCAAATGGAAGGCCGCCCTGAAATGTGGAGGCTAATCACAGAGGGGGTAGTACTATGCCCCATGGATATGGAACGCTACCAGTGCTGCAGAGAGAAGGTACTCTATAAGTAGCCTCGTAAATATAAAGCTTCAACACCTTTCTAGTAGGCCGAGATGGGGGCAGCTAGGGCAGCTGCACAAAGAGCCTAGGCCAAGGACACTCAATTGGAAATACAAGCTGCCTTTGTATATTAAATGTGAGACTGTGCCTACAAGATAATAAAGCTGCCGTATGAATGAATAAAGTTCTTGGCGCCCATCAGTGTAACAATGCCCAGACTGCACGAAGCCTCCACCCTGAAAGGTAATGCATCCTGAGGAGCCCTAACACCAACACTGATGTAAACTCCCTATGTGCCGGACAGGGACGGTTACATATATAAATACTGTATATATATATATATATATATATATATATATATATATATATATATATATATATATATATACTAGCTGATATACCCGGCGTTGCCCGGGATGTAAATCCATAATAGGTAATATTTCTAAATAGGGTAAGAATAGGTTGAGTATTTGGTGGAAAGGTTGTATAATAATGTTGAAAAGAAACATGGAAGAAAATGTAATCCGATGTTGTTTAAAAATGGTTTATTGTAAAGTTATTGTGAGTCGGCGAGTGGCTGGTGAGTGCGGTGTGGCGGTCCCACTACGGTGGGAAGGGGTGGGAGGTGGTGGGTGAAAGGCAGGGGCTGGGGGGTGAAAGTCAGGGGCAGGAGGGGGGTGAAAGGCAGGGGCAGGAGGGGGGAGGAAGGCAGGGGCAGGAGGGGGGAGGAAGGCAGGGGCAAGGGGGGAGGAAGGCAGGGGCAAGGGGGGAGGAAGGCAGGGGCAAGGGGGGAGGAAGGCAGGGGCAAGGGGGGAGGAAGGCAAGGGCAAGGGGGTGAAGGCAGGGGCAACGGGGGGGAGGCAGGGGCAAGGGGGAGGAAGGCAAGGGAGGTGGGGGAGGCACGGCAAGGGGAGGGAGGCAGAGCAAGGGGGGGGGTGAAAGGCAAGGGGTGGGTGGATGGGTTATTTAGTGACTGGGTGGGTTATTTAGTGACATTTATTTAGTGACTTTATTTAATGACTTATTTAGTGACTGGGTGGGTGGGTTATTTAGTGACTTTATTTAGTGACTTTATTTAGTGACAGGGTGGGTGGGTGGTTTATTTAGCGACTGTGTATTATTTAGTGACTGGGTGGGTTATTTAGTGACTGGGTGGGTTATTTAGTGACTGGGTGGGTGGGTGGTTTATTTAGCGACTGTGTATTATTTAGTGGGTGGGTGGGTTATTTAGTGACTGGGTGGGTTATTTAGTGACTGGGTGGGTGGGTTATTTAGTGACTGGGTGGGTGGGTTATTTAGTGACTGGGTGGGTGGGTTATTTAGTGAGTGAGTGGGTGGGTTATTTAGTGACTTTGTTATTTAGTGACTGGGTGGGTGGGTTATTTAGTGACTGGGTGGGTTATTTAGTGATTTTTATTTAGTGACTGGGTGGGTTATTTAGTGATTGGGTGGGTGGGTGGGTTATTTAGTGACTGGGTGGGTTATTTAGTGACTGGGTGGGTGGGTTATTTAGTGACTGGGTGGGTTATTTAGTGACTGGGTGGGTGGGTTATTTAGTGACTGGGTGGGTGGGTTATTTAGTGACATCTCCCACTACCCCTGCCCCCCGCAGCCCCCATACCTCAGGCGGAGGCCTTAAGATAGCGGGCGGGCAGGCCTGCATTTCCCCCCTGCATCTTACCCCCCCGCGGCGGCATGAAGCTAGTTTCAGGCCGGCATCACACCCCCACCCCCTTCCCACATGCGGCGGCTTTGGGGGCATGAAGATAGCGGGCGGCACGCCATTCTCTCCAACTCCCCCCCCCATACCTCACGTGGCGTCTTGAAGATAGCGGGTGGCACGCCATTCCCTCCAACCCCCCCATACCTCACGCGGCGGCTTGAAGATAGCGGGCAGCACGCCATTCCCTCCAACCCCCCCATACCTCACGTGGCCTCTTGAAGATAGCGGGCAGCACGCCATTCCCTCCAACCCCCCCATACCTCACGTGGCCTCTTGAAGATAGCGGGCAGCACGCCATTCCCTCCAACCCCCCCATACCTCACGTGGCGGCTTGAAGATAGCGGGCGGCACGCCATTCCCTCCCCCCCCCCCTCATACCTCACGCGGCGGCCGTAGTGAAATATTTGGGGAGGTGGGTGGGAGTCATGTGGTGAGGTGTCCCCGCCGCGGCCGCCACTGCCCTGCTCCTCCCGCTGGCAGGTCCCGCAGTGCGCGGCCAAGCAGGTTTGCAGGCTGTGAGGAGGGTGGAAGGAGGCGGTAGGGCTGCTGCGTCGCCCCTGAGGGTTGTGAGGTGATGGGAGCGGCGGCGGCGCTAAACCCCCCACCCGCGCGGCCAAGCAGGGCGCCGCGAGGGGAGGTGAGTTGCGGGTGAGGGGGGGTGATGATGGAGGGGGGGGAGGTGAGGTTTGGGTGAGGGGGGGGGCTGGCCTCGGGGGTGAGGAAGAGGTGTGTGTGTGTGTGTACTCCGCCTCAGGCCAATGAGAGGTGTGCGGGGGTGGGCGGGCCAAGGGACCAATCTCATTGGCCTGGCCCAAGGTCCAATCTGATTGCCGCTAGGGACACAGGGAGGGACACAGGGAGACACATACAGACATAGAAACATATGACTGTTTGAGAAATATATAGTAGATATATATATATATATATATATATATATAGTCAGATAAGGCAGTTGGCACTCCAATAGGTGCTGGTAAGCCACAGGTGCACGTCCCATATAGAGAATGTAGTTATACGTTACCGTTCCAAGGATTGGTAAACAAGAGACAGCACTCAATGTTGAAAATCAAAGTATATTAGTGAAAGCAAAAATACATCCAGAAACCCAACGTTTCTGGATGTATTTTTGCTTTCACTAATACACTTTGATTTTCAACATTGAGTGCTGTCTCTTGTTTACCAATCCTTGGAACGGTAACGTATAACTATATATATATACATATATATATATATATATATATATATATATATATATTCTGTGAAATATATTCCCACCCGGCTAGATCAGTCAGCAGTCAACCTTCTCCCTTCCCCTCTTTTCCCTGCCCTCCCGGCTAGCTGAGTTGGTTCCTCTCCTCCCATCTACAGTATCATACTGCAAGGGATTCCATAGGGCAGGGGTGCGCAACCTTTTTTGTTTGCGCCCCCCTGCTCATACTCCCTCCCTTACCTTTCCGGCATCATTTGAAGTCACAACGTTCCGTTGCCATTTGACCACGAGACGTCATTTGACTCCGCCTTGTCATGGCGATACGTCACCAGAAACCGCCGGAGAGAAGGTTAGAGACATACAGAGACCCGGTGCACTCCCCCGGAATTTCACTTAAATGTTGTGGGGAAGAGTGCGGGCCTCTGTAAGTACCCTCCCCCCCCCGATGTGCCCCTAGTTTGCGCACCCCTGCCTTAGGGAATACTAACTTGGTGATAGGCCTTATATCTAGTGGAGCAGTATGATACTGTAGATGTTCATTAGGTGCTAGTGTGCTTTGTTTTTATACGCTAACGCTTTTCATTATTTTTACGGTTGCGATGAATTAAAGTTATATTTTTTATGTATTCCCCAGGAGTGCCTCGGTTCCTGCTTTATGTTACCTTCTTTTTGTATTTTGACGTCTTGGAAGCGCGCCATATAGTGCATATTGATATCTTAATGGTATAGATCAGGGGTGATTCTCAAACAATCCAGGAGGAGCATGTAAGGGAAAAGAAGACAAGAGAACACACAATATAAGTGCAGATGTATGGAAAAATGAGATAAGGCACGTAGTGATATCTTGGCTCGTGTGTCCAGCCTACTCACAAGATGTAGATGAATAAAAGGCGGTTTGCAAGAAGGGCTGCTACCCGTATGGAATGAGTGTAGTCAGGATCCCCCCTCAAAGGCACAGTCAGCGATGTGATGAGTTATATGAGAGATGAGAAAAAGTTACAAAGCGCGATCAGGCTGATAGATAAATTCTTTATGTAAAAAGTATATAAAATGTGCACTTACAATGTGCAAATTTAAAACAAGCATATGTCACTTAATAAGTGAAAACGAAGGTTTGCCGCACTGCTCACCACCTCCCCTGGGTTCTCCAAGCTTCCCCCACTCGTGATCTGTTATTGGAGCTTGTTCTCTTGCGCTCGTCGGAACATGTGACGTCACATCTTGGAACCCGTGAAACAGGTCCCACCAGAGGGTTTGAGCTGGGTTATTAGACTAACACTCATACATTTTTTGATTATCACTATTTTGATTTTGATTTCGTGTAATTTATATTAGTTCTACACATTCACTTTTTTATTTCACATCTAAGTTGTTCGCGCCTTTATATTCACTTTTTCACTATTTATAGATCAGAGGTGGCCAACTCCAGTCCTCAAGGGCCCCCAACAAGTCAGGTTTTAAGGATACACCTGCTTCAACTCAGGTGGCTCAATCAGGGGCTCTGTTATTGTGACTGAGCCACTGATTGAGCCACCTGTGCGGAAGCAGGGGTATCCTTAAAACCTGACCTGTGGTGGCCCTTGAGGACTGGAGTTGGCCACCCCTAGTATGGGTATAATATAGGGTATATTTATATGGGGATCAATATTTTACAAGTGCAGGTCTCTTTTGTAGATGGTTTGCCAAAGTACTTGAGTGCCATGGTTAAGCTCTCGGGGACACTATACTCGATTTTGAGGCGGAATTGCTGCTTTAAAACCAAATGGGCAATCTGTTGACATTGGCCATGAACATGGTTTTATGGCCCGGGAACCACATTTTTCCTTTTGCTGTTAAGCTGTGTTAAATCCATGGCTGTCATCAAGTCTCTTTATAGTCCACAAGCTGTGCCAGCTGGGCCGTGGTACAAATCTTTTTATATTGAACTCTTAGTAAAGTGTTTGAAACTGATATCAATTCCAGTGATGTTACTGTTGACTTTTCCATGTACTTTACTAGGGACGGCTTTTTGCTCTTTCCTCTAGTGTTAAATATTTCAAATTCTTTTAACCTCTACTACTGCTATGGTTAGGGTTGATGAATATTTGGAAACATCTATATACAGTATATCTGGAGTTATCAGTATCCTGCTCCCTAAACTCAGAATGTCTAAGGCCGAGATTATAGTGGTGGCGACTGTGACGGCGCGCCACAACAAATACCTGAAGTCCGTCGCGGGTGCCCATAGCGTGCGCGACCCCGACTGCGCGGGTCCAACTACGAGGAGACCACATTTTGAGGCTACAAAAGATTTTGTTTTGAGACACAACGGCAGCGTGACGTCAGCGTGACGTGGAGCGGTTCAGCCAATAATGGCGAACCGCTCGCGTGACGTCACTGGCCACGCCTCCCGAGGTCTCCTGCACCTACAGTGCAGGTTTCGCGAGCGTGTGACGTCACGCGGTCGCGCGCCCGCCCTGCAGCCTCCCACTATAATCTCGGCCTTAGAATTAGGGTCCTAGATTAGTGTTGCCTTGCAATTACCCCTGTTTCTATTCCTGAACAGCTTCCACGGGTTAGCTGGATTAAGTATCTGGCATTAAAGGGGTTTAGAAAGGTGATGACTTTCAGTTACAAAAACATACCTAATCCAACAACAAAGCCAAGTAGAGACCAGGCTATATTTACTAAGCAGCCTTCTTTGCAGTTGAATCATAATATAATATTTTAAAGCAGCATTCCTACCACAATTTGACATTGTCTTTTTTTTTTACAGGACTGGAACCCAAGGCGGGGTTCTGGAGCTGAACCACGGTATTTTCAGCCGGGTTCGATACCAGTGATACTTACCAGTGAAATTACTGGAGATTTAAATGGCTGTCCGATAAGAATCCGCAACATCAGAGTGATGCTGGAGGAAATGTGGAAAAATAGGAGATATGACCCATATTTGGTGGTCCACAATACAAATATATGGACTAATGATTCAAAAATGTAGTAAAGATACAGTGAAGATCACAATACCTCTAGACCCACTGATATACTTATTGGCTAAGCCTGTAGAGACTATAGACCGCCATATTGGAAGACATATCACACGTACTAGCAGCAGCTAGATGTGCAATCTCAGCAGCATGGAAGCAAGGCTGGCCTTGGGCCCCGCGCCCCCTTCTCTCCCTTCTCCTGTTGGCGCCGGGATCCAAATTCTGCCAGACAGGAGAGGGAAGAGCTGGAGGAGGGAGCTGGGGAGTCCTCGAACCGGCACAGGATCGCACCGCAGCTCAGCCCAAGGTAGGGAGGGGGAGGAGGTGTGTGTAGCTGGGGGAGGGTGGAGATGTGTGTTGAAGGGGAGGGGGGAGGTCTTACCTTATGCGGAGTGACCTTCTGCAGCATCTGTTGTCATGGCGATGTGCCGTTGTTACGCCGTGACGTCATGGCGATGCTCCACGTTGCCATGACAATGAGACGTTGTTACGCCATGACATCATTACGTTTCAGGAGGAGGGCCCCGCTGCCGGCATGACGCCTTGGGCCCTGCCAGAGATAAGGCCAGCCCTGTGATATATGTATGTATGTATGTATGTCTTTATTTATATAGCGCCATTAATGTACATAGCGTTTCATAGCAGTAATACACGTGACAATCGTATAAATAACAAATAATAAAAATAACAGATAATGGGAATAAGTGCTTCAGACATAAAAGTAACATTTAGGAAAAGGAGTCCCTGCTCCGAAGAGCTTACAATCTAATTGGTAATGGAAGAATCATTTAGCCTCATCCCAACGAGTAGGGATACAGAGAAATCAAGGAAATGGTGATTATTGAGAAAAGGATGAAACATTTACAGCCTTCTCTGTTACTGCATGTGTTAGGGAATGCTATAAATATATACAGTATATATACAGTATGGAAAGGATACAGGTGGGTGTTTAAAATACCTGGAATTATGCAGACGATCTGCAAGGCAAAGATTCCTTGATTTGATCTGAGTAGATAAAACTGTCTCTGTACCAATATATCAAATGTAACCTCCTCAGAGGTCAGTATTATGTGGAAATATTTGAAGGTCATCAATACAACTATACGTTTATATATACAAATGTTTGTATTTTTAAGCTAGGTTTTTTAAAGTCTAAATCTGCAAAGTGTAAACATCGCAATGTATAAAATAACCATTAAAATAGCCAATATACATCATGCTGCTTTGTATGTACAAAAATATTTTGCATACATCGCTGTATTCTCTTGTACGGTCCTTTAAAAGAAAGACTTTGAAGAAAAGAAAGAAGAGGTTGCATGGTAAAGTGCTTTCAAGTTATTGCCAGTATAAAGTATGTTGGTAAGTTTGTCTGAGTTCCAAGGCATTTCTTAGAACCAAAACCGTGAAGTATCAAAACATCAAACACAGCCTCAATTCTGAAATGTCTGTAAAAGCCGCACTTCAAGCTGCCGTTTTTGTAATTATTCCCCCCCCTCCCCCTTTAATATGTGCATCAATACAATCCACACAATGATAAGTAATTAGCTAAGCTGCCGATCGATCCGTTCACCTGTGATCGATCGGTGAAGATTCGGCTTGGGGGCTCACTAAATGGCTGCAGAGGAGTATTGACTCAGTATCTGTGACTTTGTAAAGGGTTGCTAGAGAAACAAAACAGGCTTGTTACATTATAATACATTAAAAATGTCATTCAGAGTTGTTTTTTTAAAATGCTTGTTACATTATAATACATTAAAAATATAATTCAGAGTTGTTTTTTTTTTTTTTTTAATGCTACAAGTATTTGTTCATAGTACAGAACTGATTTATTATAAAAATTAAAAAAAAAAAAAAACGTAGGATATTTGCTTGGTCTGCAGCTTTAAAACAATAGTGTAATATTCCATGACTAACTGCTTTCACTTTACTGCACACTCCCAGTGTGCGTTAAGAAGTGAGACTTGTAGGTTACACCCAGGAATAACACAGTGACAGAGAAATACCACGGAATACCCACGTCACAAATATTACAAAGACGCACTCTATCCCCACGCACACCCGCCACGCCTGTGTTAAGTGAAGTATGTGTGATATACCACCACTTTGATTATAAGAGGCAAGTTCTCAAATACAATGAGCAGTGTCTCTAACCGGGTTGGCCTTTTTCATTCTCATACATGCCCCGTACACAGCCCATTTCCTGTTTGCATAATCATCTGTGATTCAGGCGGTGGGGAAAGAAAGTGATCAGGTGTAACTGGATTAAAGAACACATCATTATAAGTTCTGTGCTTTTCCTCTGCAAGCAAGTTATCGAAGCCTTCCGCTGCAAAACAGGTATATTACTGGTGAAAGATAGCATTACTGAATATATCAACAGCACCGCCGACAGCTTTCCCTGGGCCCAGGACTAGAATTTCCACCTGGACCTTCCTTGTCGGTGGCTCTGAGAATCCCCTGTTTCTATCTCTTACACTCCCTTCTCTCACCACTCTCACTCACCGGGAGCACGGTGGTTGGCGAGACAGGGCCCCACAGCTCTGGATCACTGGGGCCCTGTGGCACATTGAGCCCCCTGGCACGCGACATGGAAGTTGGGTAGGGTTGCCAGGTGGCGTCTCCAAAAATACTGGTCACAATGGTTAAAGGTGTGACGCACACAAGACATACACATCCATCTCTCTCTCTGTCTGCTCTCCGCTCCATGCTGTTTCCTCCTCTCCTTGGCCCCACCCTCAGGATCCTGACACCTCCTCCTGATTGGCTGCATTACCCAGCAGCAGCCAATCAGGATGGAGGAAGCTGCCCTGCCCCCTCGCAACAGCACATGCTCTCTCCCTGTTTCCACAAGCCGGTCAGGTCACTATGTCCAGAGAGGTAATACAAGACACATACATGTCCAGTATTACCTAATTTTTACTGGACAGTGTCCAAGTACAGGAGAGTCCAGTTCAATACTGGACACCTGGCAACCCTAAGTTGGACCAGACCTTTGGGCGGTCCAAACTTTCAGCATTGGCTGGGCCCGGGAGTGGACATTTGTCCTGGCTCTCCCCTGACAGCGGCCATGTATATCACAGCAAATGACACGTGACAATGAGCAACAATTTTGCCACAGATTTTGATAAAGGAAGCTCAGTCTATGGTTTACTCCCCTGTATTTATGTGACTTGCACACTTGGATTCAAATGAGTATGACTCTCACTAACTGTGTCGTCTTAGGCCGCGCTTATAGTGCCGGCAACGGTGACGCGACCGATGACGTCACCCGTCGCTGGCTACAATGGGAGTGAAATCAGCAAGGGGAAAGGCAGAGGGGCTATGTGATTGGCTTATAGGCAGTCACATGGGGAGACCGTCTCTGCAAAATCACATTCAAGTGACTACAATTGTTTTAAAGCGACGTCGCCGTTGCCGGCACTATAAGTGCAGCCTTACTTATCAAGATATATTGAAGTTGCAAGGAACTTGTTCTGTCCCCTGTATGTTTTATTTCTCCTATGTCTGCCATGACCTTTGCCCTAGTCACCGTGGAAAGTACCTAGCTATAATTTCAGTCTGTTGTCTTTGCAACCCATTCTCTGTCCCCTGAGATAATGGTATATTCCTGGATCACAAGCACTTGGTATCGCCCTGCCTTATTTCCTGGCGTGAGGCTGCTGCATTAGGCTGCGGCCCCAGTGGGCATGGCGCGGTGCCAGGCTGCGCTCGTTTCCGGCAGCAGCGCAACCTGATGGACTCCAGGCACGCGCGACTGGGAGGCATGGCGGGGGGGGGGGGGGGCGCAGCCATGACGTCACACAGGCTGGTTCGCCCTCATTGGCTGAACCACCGCCGTGACGTGGCCAGCGCTCCGTCGCCACTAGCAAAGACAAAATCCTTGTCTTTGCTAAATGTGGTCGCGCTTCGCGCATTGTGCCGGGGAGCGCAGGCAGTTACTGGGGCCGGCTCCATAGAGGGCTGTACCTTGTGTGCGCCGCACACGCCGTCGAAGCCGCGGCCACTTGGGACCTAGCCTAAGTCTTTTTCAAACTGGCAGCCATTGCTGGTGGCCTACCCCAAACTGCTCTCCCTGTGATAGCATTTCACATTCCCCTGATTGGTGCATCCCCAAAGTTCCAATTCATTTCTGTTTATGTTCATAACAAAGTTCATCATAAATCCAAGAAGGACTCTATTTGCATGAAGAAGGAGACAAGATTACCTGTCTGTCCAATCTCACTGAGCCCCAGGGAGACGAGGACAGAACAGAGGTGACAAGTATTTAATACTTCCGCTAGTGTTCTTTGAGGTTTCATTGCGGAATGGGGTTTCAATACTTCATCTTCAAAGCATGACTGACCAGGTAAACAAATCTACAACAATAAAATACCCACAAGTGTTTGTTATGGGCTTGATTAGGGGGGTATTTTTATTTGTTTTGTTACAGTTAACATGGAGGTAGAGGGTAGAGGCATTTATTATTTATTATCGTTTATTTGTGAAGCGCCAACATATTCCGCAGCGCGGTACAAAGGGGGTACAGAGTTATGTATATTACAAAAACATGAACAGTTACATACAAGTGAGGACAAACCTGCACAAACAAACACAAAGAGGCAGTGAGGGCCGTGCTTGTGAGAGCTTACATTCTAGAGGGATGAGGGACAATGTTGAAACAAAAAGGTTAAAGTGGCTGCTCACTGCAGGATAAGGTGTGACTCAGGTTAGAATATGACCAGTATGACAGCTGAAGCCATTGAGGTTGTGGGGTGGGGGGGGAATGTTACATAGGGTGGCGATTGGTCCAGCCACTGTGACAACCAGGGAGTCATGCCGCCCTCGGCGTGCTCCCCACTCACCTGCAGCTCCGCCGGGTCCTCCCGCGGCACGCAGGCCGCCTCCTTCCAGGACGCCGATTGCAGCTCCATGTGGGCGCGCGTGCGCACGCTGGTGTCCCTCTTCTAGTGCCGGTCCTGCGGGCATGCCCGGTCACGCGCCCGCAAGTGCAGCCACGCGGAGGTGTGGCCACACGGGGGCACACCTGCCTCTTAAAGGCACAAGACCCCAAACTGTTGCTGCAATCAAATGCAGGTTTACTACTGGGCTCTATAGCTCCTCCCCCGGGAGCCCTTCTGGACCTATCCCTGTCGCAGCCTCGCCTACCCACACACCCCCACCTTGCTACCCTGCCATTGGACTCTCTCACCTATATATACCCTGCGGTGTCACTAACTCGTCGGCTGAGCATAGAACCAGTTGTTCTCATTACTCTCTGCCTCCCTAGTCCTGTCTTGTCTTGTTTTGCAGTCTTCCTCGTGTACCGAACCGGCTTCCTCTTCGACTCTCCGCACCTCTGGCATCCCGAACTTGGCATACGGCAATATGACTCTCCGCACCTCTGGCATCCCGAACTTGGCATACGGCAATATGACTCTCCGTACCTCTGGCATCCCGAACTTGGCTTACGACACTCCGACTCTCCGTACCTCTGGCATCCCGAACTTGGCTTACGACACTCCGACTCTCCGCACCTCTGGCATCCCGAACTTGGCATACGGCAATATGACTCTCCGCACCTCTGGCACCCCGAACTTGGCATACGGCAATATGACTCTCCGCACCTCTGGCACCCCGAACTCGGCAAACGGTAAAACGATTACGCCTCTCTCTCTAACCCCGGACTTGGCTAACAGCACCCTCTACCATCCGTACCTCTCCTGCCCCGACTCGGACTCCCAGACCACTCTACTCTCAAGACGTACCCTCGTGGCTGTGGGTGGCGTTACATCCTTTCCCACCTCAGCACCGCGATCTCGCCTCGTTTGTGGTGAGCTCGACCTGACAGCCACACAGCTGGTCCCAATGGGGTTGGAGTGGGGAGTAGAGTTGGATGTTAGAGGTATGGCATTCACAGTCCTAGTCCGGTGATGATTTGGAGAGGGCGTGGGACAATCTGAATGCCTACTTAGATATACAAGTCATTGGAGAAAGCAGCCCGATCAAATAATCAGAGACATTTGTGGTAGTGATGAGGGCCTTGGGGAATTAGAGGCAGTGCCTGTAGAGGACATAGGGACCTCTGGGAACATCTTATTACGGAATTCGGCCCCCTCCGTAGCTAGGCACTCCCAGACCTTATCTACAATAATGTGATTTACAACCTTGCTAGGGCCAGTGGCAGGTTTCCATCCCATAGTGATATCCCACATATCACGGTCCCTCTGTCGGCTGTCTCTCCTCCGTGCGGCTCCCGATCTCAGCTGCTGGCCTATCTGGCTCTTTTGGCTGCTCTATGTCCTCTCAGAAACTGCAATCTCACAGATATGCCTCTACAGCAGCTGTCATGGCTGCCTCCTTTTAATAACTCCTCTCCCTCCCAGTTCCTCCTTCCTCACCAGCCTCCTTGCTGGCTCATGATAGTCACATGTCCTTAGAAAAGGAACCTGCGCATGTGTTGCCTGACATACACAGAGGGTTACGTTAAGGATATCCAGCTGGTTTGTCTTTGCTTTCTTCCTCCTCTCTCTCTTACACCAATCTGAGCCTTGGAAGAGTGTCCCGCAGGGGCGCTCAACTCTAGTCCCCAAGTCACGACAGAAAGCCTTCGACTGAGCAACTGATTGAGTCACCTGTGCTAAAAACGTGACCTGTTGGTTGCCCTTGGGGACTGCAGTTGGCCACCCCTGTTTTAGAGCAAAGCCGGGGTTTAATAAGTGCATGACCAGCAACCTACTCACAGAGGGACCCCTGCATCAAGTGCTGGTACAGGTTACTGCACCCGTTCCGGCGTTAACTCCAATTGACTCGACAGCTGTTTCGACCAGATAGATTCAGGGCATTATTGCTACGTAGGTATTATATCTGCAAAATGTTTTAAGCTTCCTGTTCTTTATCTCATACAGAGCTATGGTTGTAGTACGCCTTTTAAATCGCAGTGTATTCATCAAAAGGAGAATGAAGCAGTCAGTATTTCCTACAGAGATAATTGATAACCATTGTTATATCTCTGAAAATCTAGAATTTACATGCACATACATATATGTCTGGACTGCTTCATCATAATAAGGAAAGTTAAGAATCCTTTTACAAAGTTTAAAAGGATTATTGAATCCGTGCATTATTTAACGTTTTTCAAAACAATACATTTCACTCCATGTATGTACAGTACAATTCCGATAATCTGGCACCATTGGGGCTTGAGTGGTGCCGGATTGTTGTATTGTATTGTATTGTATGTCTTTATTTATATAGCGCCATTAATGTACATAGCGCTTCACAGTAGTAATACATGTGGTAATCGAATAAATAACAGATAATATAAATAACAGATCATGGGAATAAGTGCTTTAGACAAACATAACATTAAGGAAGAGGAGTCCCTGCCCCGATGAGCTTACAATCTAATTGGTAGGTAGGGAGAACGTACAGAGACAGTAGGAGGGAGTTCTGGTAAGTGCGTCTGCAGGGGGCCAAGCTTTATGTATCATGTGTTCAGAATGTTCACAGTGCTATTCGTATGCTTCTTTAAGCAAGTGTGTCTTAAGGTAGGTCTTAAAGGTGGATAGAGAGGGTGCTAGTCGGGTACTGAGGGGAAGGGCATTCGAGAGGTGTGGGGCAGTCAGTGAAAAAGGTTTAAGGCGGGAGAGGACTTTAGATAAAAAGGGGGTAGAAAGAAGACATCCTTGAGCAGAACGCAAGAGTCGAGGTGGTGCATAGCGAGAAATTAGGGATGAGATGTAAGGAGGGGCAGAAGAGTGTAAAGCTTTAAAAGTGAGGAGAAGAATGGAGTGTGAGATGTGGGATTTGATTGGAAGCCAGGAGAGGGATTTCAGGAGGGGAGATGCTGAGACAGATCTAGGAAAGAGTAGAGTGATTCTGGCAGCAGCATTTAGGATAGATTGTAGGGGAGACAGGTGAGAGGCAGGAAGGCCGGACAGCAGGAGGTTACAGTAATCAAGACGGGAGAGAATGAGGGCCTGAGTCAGAGTTTTAGCAGTCGAGCAACAGAGGAAAGGGCGTATCTTTGTTATATTGCGGAGGATAAAGCGACAAGTTTTAGAAATGTTTTGAATGTGAGGGGCGAATGTGAGAGAGGAGTCGAGTGTGACCCCTAGGCAGCGTGCTTGGGCTACTGGGTGGATGATCGTAGTTCCAACAGTAATGTGGAAGGAGGTAGTAGGGCCAGGTTTGGGAGGAAGTATGAGGAGCTCTGTTTTAGCCATGTTGAGTTTAAGGCGATGGAGGGCCATCCAGGATGATATAGCAGAGAGACATTCAGAAACTTTGGTCTGTATAGCAGGTGTAAGGTCAGGTGTTGAAAAGTATATTTGTGTGTCGTCAGCATAGAGGTGATATTTAAACCCAAAAGATGTTATTAGGTCACCTAGGGAGAGTGTGTACAGAGAAAAGAGAAGAGGTCCCAGGACAGAGCCCTGGGGTACCCCCACAGAGAGATCAATAGAGGAGGAGGAGGTGTTAGCAGAAGAGACACTGAAAATACGATGGGAGAGGTAGGATGAGATCCAGGATAGAGCTTTGTTCCGAATACCAAGAGTATGGAGAATGTGAAGGAGAAGAGGGTGGTCCACGGTGTCAAATGCTGCAGAGAGGTCGAGTAATATGAGCAGAGTGTAATGACCTCTGTCTTTGGCAGGATGGCGGTCGTCAGTTATTTTAGTGAGGGCTGTTTCCGTGGAGTGAGCAGTGCGGAAGCCAAATTGTAGAGGGTCTAGGAGAGAATAGGTGTTGAGAAAATGGAGCAAGCGAGAGAATACAAGACGTTCAAGGAGTTTAGAGGCAAAAGGCAGGAGGGAGACAGGTCGATAGTTAGAAAGACAGGTAGGGTCAAGCTTGCTATTTTTGAGTAGTGGTATGACTGTTGCATGTTTGAAGGAGGATGGAAAGGTTCCAGAGCAGAGGGAGGAGTTAAAAATGTGTGTGAGCGTAGGGATTATAGTAGGAGCAAGAGGTTTTAGGAGATGGGAGGGAATGGGGTCAAGAGGGCAAGTGGTAGAGGGAGAAGTGGCGATCAACAGCGACACATCCTCCTCTGAGACAGTGGAAAAAGAGTCAAGGAAGGCAGGAGGAGAGTTAGGAAGAGGTGTAGGATGGGAAGAAGAATATGGATATTCCTGACTATTGGGTGTCACTCCTAGCAATACCCCAAGACACTTTAACTTCACCTTTATAGATGTTATACAGTGGTATCATATTTATAAGTACAGTAACTGAAGTAGCCTACGTAATAATAAACAGTAATTTTGTAAATAAACTACTGTAATACATTACAGTACTAATAAAGCAATACCTTCAAATACAGAATTTTACGCACCAATATTTAAGAGATGACTTCAGAAGTGATGCAGAGCATCAGATTATTGTACAGTATTCACTTATTGAACAACACAACACAGCGAGATTACGTTCGGAAAATGGCGGCCCAGAATGCAAAGCAGCAAAAGACTCCGCTACCAAAACCCGTCCGGATAGTGAGTGACAAGCCAGCTGCCGAACTATCAGCAGTTCCGAACTATAAGAAAGCGGACTATCGGAATTGTACTGTAGTTGTTTTCAGGGCATCAGTGAAAGAAAATCTTGAGCATGTTGGGTCTTAAGCGTGAGCTTATTTTACTTCTGCCTAAAGCAGCCTCTCCCCTGTTGACTAGTATTTGATGTTTTACATAGCAGGCCCCTAAAGCGTTATCACGACTGCATCTGTGACCGTTTTGGTAACCACTTCCCTCCCCTCCTCTTCTAATTCTTGTGATCTTTTCTTGTACGCTAACACAAAACAGGGCATTTTTGTAAAACATTTCCTCTCTCCCCTTCGTTTTCATTCTACGTTCTTGCAAACAGCCCTGGAACAAAATTGCTATTTTTTTTAAATTTATTTTTTTTATGCATCAATACATTTGGTTTTGTTTACGGAAATTACAGAGTAAAAGCAAAGGAAACAAACAAAAAAAATGGCAAAAACAACGAAATGAGTGAAAGATTCACTCATTTGAAATAAGTGTCACTTACTGGGTAGCAATCTCATTCATTCGCTTCTCAATCATGGGACGTGTTACAGACTTCAGAGCGTGAGGGCCAACTAGCTTCATTAAATCGGGGCTCATAACATGACATTTCCTAAAGCAGTAACGGATGTTATGTTCCCTAAAGTTAATGTGTATCCTCAAAGCTAATTATATGTGTAACCCCCTGTAGTGATGAGGTCACACACTGTCAGACTGCCCCCTGGCAGGTTTCTCTCTACTGCGCTCGTGACATGTGACTATGATGGACATAATAACGGCTGTGGAAGAGGAGGGCTTAGTCTGTAAGCTCCGTTAGTGCTTTACCGATCTGCACAGAACGCCCCATTCAAGTCAATGGGGCTTTCCGTGCAGTTCGTACGGTGCAGCGCTAACGGAGCTTACAGAATAAGCCCCTATGAGGGAGAGGAGCCTTTAGGAAGAGGGGCGGCCATGATGGACCGTATCGGTGCATATCAGGTCCGGTCCAGGTCTGCAAAGAGTGCACGTGGCAGCTGGAGAGAGAGCTACAGTTCCAGATGTGGAGCGAGGGACCAGGCGTCGCTGGAAGGGACCCTCAACGGCTATAAAAGCACAACGGTACCGAAGCACTTTTGTCGCAGAACAGGCCTGCAACAGGTTCCGTACACCACGATCTACCAGGGTGTGCCGGCACCTTCACAAGCCAACATACCCAGGATTGCGTCTGATGTCACAGCATCTGACATAAGCAACGTGTTGACCTCTATACCTCTATGTGTTTTGCGTCATAGATGCTTCATCAGGGGGTGGGTCTATGGTCCGTGGGAGTGAGGATTGGATAGCAGCCATATTGACTTCCCAAAAGCAACTGGAAAAACAAACATAAAAAAGGTAAATATCTCAGGCACTGAGGGTTCCTCGGAGATCAAATATAATACGGTTCAGCTCCGGGGGAATTCCCGGAACAGATTTAATTTCCAGTCACCAATGTGATTGTATTTATTTATCTTAACTCAGAAATCTGCACTTTATTATTTATTGACTATTCATTAGACTTAAACTTTATATCAAATAGATATAAAAAAAAGTCCCTGATGAGTTTCCCGAAAGATTCATTGCCGATATTTCAAAATAAGTTATCAATAAAAATGAGGCTTAGTATATTATTAAGCATGACATATATCAGCCCTTTGAGAAAGTCGCCGCCTGGTGACGAAACGCGTCACGGAACGTCATTGCGTCATTACGACGTCACGCATGTGCACGAGGGGGCCGCTTCGAGCGTGAATTACTATTGCGGCCATTCGAGTATAGGAGGCAATCTCTGGGACTCTTACAGATGGATTTGATCATTGGAAACACCTCTGGTTTCCTGTCCGCAGCTACATCATCCCTACAGCCCTGAGGGGTCTTCGATCTGTGGATTTCAGATACAGAGAAATTGGATGGTGATTTGTTCACAAATTGCTTGAATTGTTTTTACTCTTGTGAGTTGACAAAGCCCTAAGGGATGAAACGCGTTAGAGCTGCAGGGGGGAGGGGGGTGTCTGTTCCCCTCTTTTATCCATTTTTTGTTCATGATTTAAACAAGGATTTTTTTCATTTAGCACAGTCCAGCCTTTAACATTTTTTGCATAGCAGTGCCCGCTGTTTCTCCCTTCGATGGGAGGTGTTCCTATGTTGCTAATCACTGCTGACAGTATTATAAAAGTATAGTGAATTTAAAAAGAAAAATGACATTATTTTCATTATACAAAATATGTCATTTTTGGAATTACAGGCCGTCCTCGGTTATCCAGCGGAATCCGTTCTGGAAGTAGCGTTGGATAGTGAAACCGTTGTAAAGTGAGTCCCATGTTAATCAGTGGCGGTGAGCGTTGGATAACGCATTCCGGCGTCGAAAAATTGCCCGTAGGGTTGCATTGTAAAGCGTTGGATATGCCATTCGTTGTAAAGTGAAACGTTGGATAGCGAGGACTACCTGTACCTAGGATAGGAGTCACAATGTTGCTGTTCAAAGTACAGTCACATGCACATAAATTGGACCGTCTGATTGGCAGCTCAAAGCTACTCATTCCCCCCAGGGAAATCTCCGGAGCTGAGACACATTATTATTTTCAGCTCAGGGTAACCCCTTCTTCCTTAAATACTAACCCCGGCAGCAGAAGGTAGCACCAGTACTGTTCCCCCCAGGGGAAAGAAACGGTCAGTTTAGACGAGGGGGATAACACGATGGCTTCCTATTGGCCCACGGGATGCAGGACCCTGAAACAGACATTTTCCGTGCCCAGGCAGAGCTGCTACCGGCATCACCTTCCGATGTAAGTATCTCGAGAAGCAGAGGGCCCCCGAGGCTGAAATCAATGCGGTTCTGCTCCCCCTGATTGAAACCTAGTAAAAAAAAAATATATATAAATCCCAAGATGTGGAGCCACTTTAAGATGGGAAACAAATCCGACCTTGGTTAATCTATGTCTCATGTCAGCATTCCTGGTACAGCCTATTTCTTTCTTGTTTCTTGTCTTTGTGAAACCAACTGGGCAAAACAGAAAGAAGTAATGAGAAATATTTGAACAGCGTAGGATGAAAGCCATATGTCTCAGTTACTAGTATCTTCTCACACCAGACTTTACTGGATATTTGCAAACAATTGGAGTTAGTTTCAATTGTAGTAACAGAAACTAACAACCCAAGCAATCCGCATTTTCCTGTAATAGCTCTATATACACACATACCAAATTAACCCTTCCACCCCCCCCCATATACAGACATACCAAATTAACCCCTCCACCCCCCATATACAGACATACCAAATTAACCCCCCCATATACAGACATACCAAATTAACCCCTACACCCTGTTAGAAAAACCCTTTCTATATAATACTCAGGAATCAGTTTTGTAGTTTAAATCAGCAGTCTTTATTTCTTCAATCAGCTCAGCGTTTTTAGCATTAATACAGCATATAAGATACTTCTGTTTGATGTAACAAGTATCTAAGAAGGCAGTGGCTTATGCCTGCAACAGCTACTTCTTATACCCTGCGATAAGAGAGACATAAATCACTGTCTCAGTTAACTCACTTTTGTCAGCTAAATTACGTACTTGTTTTCTGTTGTTGTCAACATTTGTTAAAACAAGTTTTATAATTAAAATGTGTATACAACACGTCTTATCACTAAAATGTGCATCATACAGCTTGATTTCAAGTTGTCCCTAATACCAGCAACATTGTATACTATTAGTTTCAAATTGCCTATACTGCAACCACAGGGTCATATGTAGGATATGAATGAGGCCAGATAACTGAACTCGTTCCCTTTAGAAAGCACACCAAGTCCTTTTATATTTTCTTAACTTTATTGGGGAAGTCACAGAAATCAAAGGTGCTTGTAGATGGTATTGTGTGGTAAGAGGGTGCTTCTCTAGGTGACGGTGCTTTGGTATGGGGGGAAGGTAAAAACGGATTGCATTGCAAGGGAGTAGATAGAAGAAGGTGTACTCACTCAGGCTGCTAGTGTAGAAAAAGGAAGCCTGGGACTCCTGGGAGACAGGAACAGTCTAAGGACCAAACTACTGTCAGCAGAGACAGGGGAGGTGGGTTAACCCAATCTCAGCTAGGAGGATTGGTTGTTTACTGGCTATGTGGAGAGGGGAATGTGTCAATAATGTTGCCTTTACACATGCAGCTAGCTGCTGGAACAGGGGAACTAACAAGCAGCTGAACTAGGGAGACAGAAATCTTGTGAGCTGCCAAGGGACACAGAAATGTGTAATCCTGTTCCAGGACACAAGATTTCTTATGAGAAAAACAAATATAAACATCTTAACCTGTGCTAAATATATATATTGATTATATATTGATTGCAATCTTGGATAATATATAGGTATACGATAAGATATATCACCCCCCCCCATATACACACACACCAAATTAACCCGTCCACACTCCCACCATATACACACATTCCAAATTAACCCCTCCACATCCCCATATACACACACCAAATTAACCCCTCTATCCCCCCACATTCACACACAAACACACACCAAATGAAACCCTCCATCCCCCCATATACACACTTACATCAAATGAAACCCTCCATCCCCCCATATACACACTTACATCAAATTAACCCCTCCATCCCATATACACACACACCAAATTAACCCCTCCATCCCATATACACACACACCAAATTAACCCCTCCATCCCATATACACACACACACCAAATTAACCCCTCCATCCCATATACACACACACCAAATTAACCCCTCCATCCCATATACACACACACACCAAATTAACCCCTCCATCCCATATACACACACACCAAATGAACCCCTCCATCCTATATACACACACACATCAAATTAACCCCTCAAGTCTGAGTCCAGCTGAGAGAGAGTGGAGATACACTGGAGAGAGCAGAACCTGGTGAGGCAAGGTCCAGCAGATTTGCCCCTGAAAGTGCACAGTGTCGATCGCCATGGGAGGGGACAATGTTTTTATTGTTGCATTTATTTATTTTTTAAAAACAATGTATTATCTATTACTACAGAACTGATTTATTTACAAAAAAAACCCATAAGATTTCACGTGTTTTGCTGCTTTAAAATAGCTTTATTTGTTATAGTTTGAAAAGGTCTGGACCACTATGATAAGACACACACAGTGGAGGAGGTAGAGGGAAAAAGAGGAGAAGGGGGGGGGGGGGGGTGAGTGGAAGAAAAGGAAGGGCTGAGAGAGGAAGAGGAGATCGAGGCGGGTGAGAGGAAGAGGAGAAGGAGGGGAAGAGTAGGACGTGTGGGGGAGAGAGGTAGGAGGAAGGGGGTGAGGAAGAGGAGGCGGGGTGAGGAAGGAGGAAGAGGAGGTGAGAGAGGAAGGTGAAGAGGGGGGATTGAGGAAGAGGTGGGGATTGAGGAGGAGTGCGAGGGGGTGAGAGAGGAGTGGGAGGATGGGGTGAGAGCGAGGAGGAGTGGGAGGGGTGTGAGAGGGAGGAGGAGTGGGAGGGGTGAGGAAAAACGTGAAAGGGGTGAGGGAGGAGTTGAAAGGGATGAGGGAGTGAGAGAGGAGTGGAAGCGGGAGTGAGGGCGGAGGAGGAGTGGGATGGGGGTGAGAGGAGGAGGAGTGGGAGGGCTGAGAGAGAAGGTTGGGGGGGTAAGACGAGAGTGGAGGAGTCGGAGGGGTGAGACGAGAGAGGATGAGGGGGGGTTAGACGAGAGAGGATGGGGGGGTGAGACGAGAGAGGATGGGGGGGTGAGACGAGAGAGGATGGGGGGTGAGACGAGAGAGGATGAAGGGGGGGGTTAGACGAGAGAGGATGGGAGGGTGAGACGAGAGAGGATGAGGGGGGGTGAGGCGAGAGAGGATGGGGGGGGTGAGACGAGAGAGGATGAGGGGGGGGTGAGTGAGAATGGGGGTGTAAAGGGCTGAATGTTCGCCTTGGGTGCTGAATACCCTTGCACAGACCCTGAATTAACCACATCATCTATCGCAGAACAGGAATATTTCAGGACTGTTATTTTTATGGGAACCCTCATTGATCAGATACAAAAATGATCTTGGTTAATGCAGCAGTGACATCTGCTGTTTAATCTTTGCACTTCACTACAGTTAAACTCGGCTTTTGTTTCTGTTTCTGTATTCTAAGTGGAGAAATTGAATGTGAAAGGAGTAAGTAGAACACATGAAAAAGTTAACACGAGTGGAGATTTTACAGCATAAAACATGTAATGTTCCAGGATAAACATATGATCAAATGATTTGTTAAAAGTCATCAATCGTTACAAAACGATATATAAGAACACTTTAACATGAACGATAAATTTACATTGATTCCGTGGTTTCACGCTTTCCCTGGGAAGACACCCAGAGATACAACTGCTTGGAGTCCAAGTAGACGGGGCAGGATTAAACTATCTTGTATGTCTATAAGAAACACTTTTTTGACCGCGACCCAAAGAAAATACAATGACCTCAGTTTTACCTTGTGGGGGGCCTCCGGTCCAGCGTTGGTGGATACAGAAGTTGGTCTGACTTCTGGGCTTGACCCAACGTTCGTTGCCGACCAACCGACGGGGTGGGGGTAAGGGATTAGGCTGAAGGCCACGACGCAGTTGGGTGAGCTGGGGCCCGGCAGCAAACCGAGGCCTGACAGGTGGACGCAGAAGACAGGCTCAACATCAGCACTGGCAGGCCAGGAATCCTGCAGCCTCCGGGACACTTGTCTCTCCCTCCCCCCCCCCCCCCCCACACCCCTCCCGTGTCGGCGGCCCTGCTTGTGGTTGACCCAATGAATAATCTCCCATGACCCAGGAAAGGGTTTGTGACCCTGTGCTTGAAAAACACTGTTCTGGAATCTAGAGCAACATCTAAGCCACAATGCTACAACTATAAACAATGCAGTTATTTTGGAATATATTTTGCTAAAGAGGACTGATCTCCACCACTGATCGTCCCTGAAAATGAATTGTGGACATCTCTTACATGTAGCATGGAGACTCTTCTGCCACTGTGATGATGCTTAATTTGGGACCGGCTGCTTTAGAGACTCATGTTCATTAATTTGAATCTATATAATAATATCTATAGTATTTGTATTTACTGATATATTGATAAGCAGGGCTGAGTAGGTAGGGTGGTCCTCCATTCAATTATTTACATTAAAGTGGTCAACGATTAGGAGAAGTCTTAGGCTGCGTCCATAGTGCGAGCAACAGCACACGTGCGACGCTAACAAAATGCAGCAGCTCTGCAGGGCCGGACATAGTGAGCGCGGGCGTGCGTGATCAAGAGCGACTGCGCGGCAGACTTTTGAGCCGACAGAAAAATGTGATTTCGTCACGTGTCGACCGGGTCACGTGAGCGGTTCAGCCAATGAGGGCAAACCCGCCTCGTGAGGACATGGCCACGCCTCCCCGTCGCGAGCGATCTCAGTCCACAGATCACGTGGGCGACAGGCGCGCATGACGACCTGCGCTCCCACTACATCTGAGGCCTTAGAACCTCTACTTTAGAAGACAGCTTGTATGTTCCAGAGCGGGATCCTGGAAGTAGCCGTCTTGTACTATCACAGATATCCTTTAACAAGCAAAGGTTTTAGGTCTATTTTTCATAAAGGAGAACAGCCTTGTATGGTCTCTTTCATCAACATGTGTACAGAAAAACACAATTAGAAGTAATTGCACCTTTGAAATGTTTTCCATACAATGCCCCGCATTCATTGTGCCGTGAAGCCGGCTTCTCCGATCAAATGGGAATGAAAGCCTAGGGGAGATGGCTTCACGGCATCGTGAATGGACGTCTGTGTGGGAGTAATAAGGAGGATGACCCAGTGATTACTGCTCTACCTTACTCTTTCTTGGTCTGTATTTACATTCACTGCTTTTGATCTTACTTCAGGGGCCAGTGCAAGTTCAGATGTGCGGCTTAATGCTCTGTTTCTCACGTCGGATGTGATGAGCTCGATTTCTTTGAAATGTAGGTGTTGAACCTTAACGGCGTAGCCTGGAAGTGGGACATGCTGGTTTCAGGACTCCCACATACTGTACCGTAGATGATATGGAAATAACATATGCCTCATTCTTTCCCGTAGCTGGGATTTAAAGGGGGGTTTCCCATCTTTAAAAGGGCACCTAGAGACTAAGTGAACCAATGGCTGTGACATACTAAAATGTATTGTGATTATGACTTGTGACTTAAGAAATCTGACAAGTAATTATTTTAATGTTCCCATTGTAATAAAAGGTTTGGAAGGTTTTTACAACCTTTACACTCATATGGCCCATTAAAGGTGCAGTTCAGGCCATTTAAATCCTTTAAATGTTTTAACACAGGTTTGAAGCAGGGGTCTCTGGAGCAGACCCCATGCTTTCGGAGATACCTACGTACGGGGTGCGGGTAACTTCCCCGGCTGGGTATTTAAAGTTTAAATCTCCCGTGTCGCGCTGGCTAATAGGAAGTCAAACCTGATGATGTCACAGATTCCTTTTGACCCGCAGGAGCTTTAAAACTGCGCCATTACATGAACCCTGGTAGCCGAGCGGAGAGGCCATATCTCTGGCAGCAGGGAGTCCCTGGAACTGAAATTAACGGGGTTTAGCCCCGGAGACCCCCTGCTTCAATCCAATGGGGGAAAAAATGAAACAAGTTAAGATAAATACAAATGGCATGAATTGCCATTGACAAACTGCCATGTCAACGGGACACCGTATGGCACCGAGGCATCATGTGATGCCCCCCATTGTCATGGCAACGACACGCCATGTGGTACCGTAACGTCACATAGGGTCGCGTTGTCATGGCAACCTGGCGCCATTTGACATCTCGCCGCCATGTTGCCGGGATTTGCAGGGGTAGATGCTGCCACCTGGAGGTTTTCCATGTAAACCCATAGCCAGGAGACCCGTAGTCTCTGGGTCAAACCCGGAGTGGTGGCAACCCTGGCTTTGAGTCACGGGGTTAATGGGATGTATTCATTTCTATGTTTTTTTACCTGTCTTATAATAATAAAACACCAATAAAATACCAATAAAATACCAGGTCAGAGTTCCCATAAAATAAGGGAGAATGACACGCTGAGTGAAGACACGGACGCTGTAAACAATGACCCTAAGTTTGAATCATGGGAACCTGGTTCAATTCCTGGTGCGAGCTCCGTGGGACCTTGGGCAAGTCACTTTATCTCCCTGTGCCTCCGGCACCAAAAACATAGATTGTAAGCTCTGTGGGGCAGGGACTGTGTCTGTAATAATTCCTATGTGCTGCGTACCACGTGCTATACTGTAATTGTGAAGCAATTTGAGTCCTATTGGGAGAAAAGCACTGCATGGCAAAGTTACTGTTATAACCTGGTTACGACAGAACACTTTTTTTTACTGACACGTACAGTATTACAGTGGGCTTGTTATGGAGGACCCACCAGTCACAACGTGAAATCATGCGCACTGTACAAGGCCATAGGTTTTCAGCAGTCATGTGGCTTCACATTGTGCAACTACACTGGCTGCCTTACATAGATACTTCTGGGGTAAAAAAAAGGTTTCGTTCAACTGTTACCAAGGGTTGAACCCTATGGGAAGTAACAGCAATCTTTATTAGCAATGAATATTTGGATGAAATATTTAAAGAGCATAAAAGAAACAGTAACAAGTCACAGACATTACATTCTTAATAGATGCATATGTATAGCAAATTAAAATGAAATTTTCAAAATATACAGATATAATACAAAGCATTCAACAAAATGCATGAAATGAAACCCCAAGACACATAACATTAGTAAGATTATTAGTTCACTTTTGTCCTATATATAAGAATCGTTGGAATACCTGTCACCTCGCTCCTGTTCCCATTTAAAACTCTGCAATTAGGAGCCTTCAAAAACCTTGATAATTACCCCTTTGCGTTAAGAGTTTAAATAGGTCTTCCATTTTTTTAACCATCTTTTTTGTTCCCAGTGTACATTTTTATTGAGAAAATGTTGGGGGGGTGCGCACACCCCCGGAGGTCAGAGGTTAGGGGGGCTACAGGTCAGATCTAGGGGATCCCTGGTTCAGTTAAGTAAAAAAAAAATAGATTTTTTTGGGGGGGGAGGGGGACGGTTTTACTAGTGAAAGTGATCAGGTTAATAGGTTAAATTATTTGTTCCCCCAAAGAATCACATCAGTATAAATATTTAATATATATATTCTTAAAATATTCATTTGTTTTTAGTTAAAACTGGCTCTGAACGGCAGGGCTGATGTTATCAATTGTGTTTACTCTATCCCCGCAGAGGTCAAAATGTTATGTTACTGGGGGGCAGGGCAAGAGTAGGGGTACAGTGTAACGCTCCGTTTTTGCTCTCAGAGCCACATCACCACTACTTTTTCATTTACATACTTACAATTCCACTTTCTTTTAAAAGAATGTCCTTTGAATTTATTTTAGAAAGCCTCTCCCTGTGCTGGACTGGAGACGTTTTGAGTCAACATAGCTGAATTCTTCCCCCAACATGGGGCAAGCTGCGTCACAGTGTATTGAATATGAATCTACAGGCAAATGTTCAACCCTTTGTTAATAATAACAACTTTATTCATTATAGTGCTTTTCTCCCTATGGAACTCAGCGAATCACAATTGCAGTATAATGCTCGGGACACAGCACATAGGATTGCTTCAGACACAGACCCTGCCCAGGTGATCTTACAATCCATGATTTTGGCCCCAAACAACAAGGAGATAAAGTGACTTGCCCAAGATCCCAAACAGCTGACACCAGGAATTGAACCAGGTTCCAATGATTCAAACTCTGTGTTGTTGTTGACAGAGCCAGTGTCTTTACTCACTGAGCCGCTCCTTGCTCTTTTCTTTATTCTGTGTCTGTAAAGTAATTATTATCCTTTGATCATTATTATCCTTTGATATCAGGTTATTAGCAGTGATGAGGGCTGGCAGTCCAGGGGCCAAATTACGTAGTGGCTATATCACGGGCTATCAGCTTGTTTTCTAGGGGAGGTCAAGTTCTGTGCAGAATGCTATCCTGTGTTTACAATGTTGTCAGATGTATAGATCCAATCTTGGCTCATATGTCAGCCCACTTACAGTATAAAGGTAGATAACATGCCTTTTCTTAACTGTGACAATCATTTTCTTCTTGTCAAGATGAAAGGTAAGGGTAGGCATTTCCTCAGATTAAGAGAAAAGAAAGAGACATAGTGCAATTCGGTAATAAACAGTTTAGTATAAAAATGTCATATGCTTAAGGTAGTCACTCTCTGGGCATGACAGATAAGCATTAAAACAGGAGGAAGACGCTACTTCTGGATACCGCTGCACAGCTCAGATGATCCGGATGGCTGTCCGGTTGCAGTCCTGCAGACCTGGGGAGAAACTCCGTTAGTTTCTCTCCCCTCTGGTTCCCATGGCGTCTGACGTCACTTCCTGTTCCGCCGATTTCACTAGGGAGCCCGCTGCTTTGCTGGAAATGCTCCGGTGGATGAGTTGTCTTCTCTCCCACAATTTAGAAGCTTGGGAGGGAAGAGAGCTCTGACACCGGAGGATTTCCAGCATCAGCACCAAGAAGCGGTAAAGTGAGTGCGATGTGCCAGAGCGCATGTAACACTCAATCATATCACCAATATTAGTACCATATGGTCAAAAGTTGGACTGCACCAGATGGCCGCCTCAAATTTCTGTGATATAATGTAGCAAATAAACTCTGACGTTACACTTCACTGGGGAAGTGGTATTATCAGGAGCATTAATACAGCAAAAATAAGTTAATTGCTATTGTGTCTCTCGGAACAATAAACAGGTTGTCATATAACGTAGCAAGTATTTTCGGATGCCTACACTTGGTTACCTTGATCAATATTTATTATATAAATGTAGCCATGCATGTAAAATGGTCTGCAGTTGTCTCCCCTGCTGGCAGTAAACCTGGTAAGTTACATGGATGCCAGCAGTAATCATGGAGGTTTGGCCTCACACCCTGGTGAGGTGCCCCGTGTATGGGTGGAAGTGGCTACATGCTCTGAGTCCACAGTTAGTGACATCAGAGCTGTGACAGCTCCTGAAGTACATAAGGCACAGCACTGCCCAAAGTTAGTTGGTTGCTGAGTTGTTGGAGTGCGTTGGGAATAAAGGATCCACTAGTGCAGTAACTAGTGGTCCATTTCTACATCTAAGCTGATAAGTGCCACACTGTGTCCAGGGACCTGGCACATGGGTGATCTCCCTACAGGGAGAGGGGATCCCACTCCATTGGGAGGGCGTACCTGTCAAAGGGACAGCAGAGAAATATGTGCGGCTGAGACAGCTGGCTGTGAAGGCCAGCTTGCCCATACATCAACAATAAAGATGCCCTGTTCAAAGACACCCCCACTGTGTGAGTGGGAAGTTACTCTCCAGTGAAAGGCACCACCAAGAAGGAGTTCCTCATCAGGACCACCTCCCTGCGGACGCATAGATCCTGATGAGGTGGAGGTGCTGCACGTGATATAGGTAGGACTCGCACACACTACCTCAGCTACCTGTCTGGATTGACAATCCCCGAATACCATCATGCGGGAGACTCAGGAGTCCTGTTGCCTACAGGTTCACCACCAGACACGACCATGTAATGGGGGCTGGTTAGACCACACGGGCCAATATGGGATTGGGTGGGTCAGACTAGAGGGAATACCCGTTACAGTTGGAGGCGCTGCTGAGAGACCTGTCAACAGGATGGTTTTATTACCATAACGGGGCCTGTATCTCGGGAAGCAGGGGGTCCCCGGACCTGGAATCAACGCTGTTCTGCTCCAGAGACCCTCTGCTCATCTACACTAGTAAGAAAATTTTAATTAAAATATGTAATAAACACCAATACACAACCCACCCCTTATGCCCTCACATAAAACCATTATTTATTTTTTACACACAGGATAAATACCACAGGCAGATGGGTGTCCCCGAGTGGTCCCCACGGGTGTCCACAGGCCCCAGAGGGCACCCCGGGGGGGGGGTCCCACAGGTGTTTGGGGGCCCTCGAGTGGTCCCCGCTAGGCTCCGTGGGCCTCCAGGTGGTCCTCGCGGGTATCTGTGGGCCCAACTGGGTCCACGGGTGGTCCCTGCGGGTGTCTAGGGGTCCCCGGGTTGTCCCCACGGGTGCCCGGCCTTTCACCATTATTGCCCAGCATACAGTGCTTCCACTGCTGCAAGGGATTCTGGGAAATGACATGCAAATGAGCACGCAGTGCCACCTTTTGCTTCAAAACCATATAACATAAATATATATATATATATTGTGACAGAAACCAGGGGATGGTAATAAATTCCGTATATAGGGCTCCCAGGATACTAGACAGTTTCTATCCTGTTTGGCCTGGGAGTGCAGCCTTATAATACATACACTCCATCCCACAGTTTGGCAAGCGCTGGAACTGAGGGATGAGAGATCCAGACCAGAGTTTGTCTGCTGCCTGATTTCTGTCACCTGTCATGCTAATTAGGAATCAGGTATGAAAGACTGATTTCCTGTTTGCTCTGGTCTCCCCACCAGAGCCAGGAGGCTGGAAGGCTGCTGAACTACAGAGGGGAGAAGCCTCTTCCCCAAACAGGTTCAATCTTTCTGTTCATTTGTGTAAGACTGCAAAAGTACCGTGTTTTGATGTTGGAAGTGGAAAAGCCACTTCCAACCCTGAGTCAGGGATATCTAAGTTAAGTTATCGCTCAGGTGAGCAGCTTTTGTTTTGATCTGTTTTCTGTTGTATGCACTGTGGCAGTCTCAGTGCCTGGGACTGAATAAACCAGGCATAGCCTGTTTAAAGGAACAGTACGTGACGCCTCATCATTTAACCTACCCTAAAAGACCGTGTTCTAAACAGTCCCGGACAAACGACGGAGCCCCGGAGTAAGCCGTTTGTCACATATGGTGGAGAATGCGAGAAGAGCACTAGGGGGTCTGCGGGTTGAAGAATTTTGGAAAAAAAAAAAAGTTTTTTTCATCCTCTGGAACCAAGATGGAAGACGTGGTGGGTGCGCTGGTACGCAATGTCGCTGCCCAGAAAGACGCGAATGAAACCCAGCAACAGCTGTTAATAGCCCAGCAAGAAACTAATGCAAACCAGCAGCAGACGAATGCAGCCCAGCAACAGCTGCTAATAGCCCAGCAAGAGATTAATGCCAACCAGCAACAGGCGAATGCCAACCAGCAACAGGCGAATGCAAACCAGCAACAGACGAATGAAGCCCTGCAAAACGCGAATGCAAACCAGCAAGAGACAAACCGCTTGCTGAGAGAGGAGCAACAGCGGTTCGCTCAGGGCTTACAGCAGGAACTCGAGATCCTGAGGGGGACTATCAGTAACCTTCCACTGGCAGCGGCAGCCCCAGTACCGAAAATGACCAGGGCAAGCCACTACCTTCAGAAGATGGGACCCTCGGATGATGTGGAAGCCTATCTTCTCACGTTTGAACGCACGGCACAGAGAGAGGGATGGCCAGAAGCTGAGTGGGCTGGTCTAATCGCACCCTTCCTAAGCGGCGAACCCCAGAAGGCTTACTTTGATCTAGAGCCAGCCGAAGCTAACGTCTATGCAAAATTGAAGTTCGAGATCCTCGCCCGCCTCGGCGTAACCACGGCTGTTCGCGCCCAAAGGTTTCACGCATGGTCCTTCACGATGGATAAAGCCACCCGAAGCCAGATGTATGACCTCATCCACCTCGCCCGGAAGTTGCTACAACCCGAGATCAACTCAGCCAGCCACATCGTGGAACGGTTGGTCATGGACCAGTTCTTGAGGAAACTTCCCTCTGCCTTACGCCGTTGGGTCAGTCGGAGTGACCCCCACAATGCGGATGAGCTTGTGGCCCTCGTAGAAAGGTACAATGCAGCAGAAGAGCACCCGCAACCCACAGTCGTGGAGCAACCCCACTACCCGAGGTTCCAGGACTCTTCCAGAGACGGTAAAAGGGTACCGGGGTTAAGGGGCGCTGAAGAGCGGCGACCACCTTCACGCAGCACCAGCAACAGTGGTTCGCACACTAAGGGCAATAGCCAACATGGGGAGCCGGGAAAAGGCTCTAAGTGGGACACAGACTATGTACCTAAATGTGTAAATTGTCATGAGAGGGGCCACACAGCAAAAATCTGCCCACTAAATGATGAGCCCATGCAATGCAACAGCGTGGAACCTTATTCGCTGTTGTCCCAATGTATGGGCCCTAGCCCAGAGGACCCCTTGAATAACCATCTGTGGGCATTTGTAAAGGTTAATGGTAAGAGGGTTCGGGCACTTCTTGACTCTGGGAGCATGGTCACACTAGTGTCCGAATACCTCTTGCCCATTAAGAAGAAACAGGGAAACAGTTCACAAAGAGTGGCAATTTGTTGTATACATGGGGATAATCATGAATATTCCACTGTTGATGTTTTTTTTGAAACAGAGTTTGGTTCTTTAGATTTCAAGGTGGGTATTGTACCCAAACTGGCACATGATGTGTTAATAGGGACCGACTTTCCCCATTTTCTAAAAATGTGGTCCCCCGCTCAGAATAGCGCCCAGAGTTCAATAGCGGACCATAACGAAGTATTAGAAGAAACAAATCCTTTCCCTTTTTCAGAAATGGAGGTTGACGAGGGCCCAAATAAGAAGGGGGAAAAGGAGGAGTGCTGTAAAATTCCCTTCCCCATCACTACTTTGGTAGGGAATACCCCAAATCAAGATGTTGAGCAGACACTTACCACCCCAGAACCGGATAAGACCCTCGCTGACCTAGAGGTCAGTCCTGGGAGTTTTAAGAAGGCCCAGTGGGAGGACCCCACATTAGCGGTAGCAAGGGGAAATATACGGGACCAGAATAGTACTCCTGGCCAACCAGATAGGTCACTTGCTTACCCCTACTTCGAGGTAGAGAACGACCTAGTATATCGGGTTGATAAAAGGAAATCAGTTACAACTAAACAATTGTTGGTACCACGGACATTCCGTAACGTAGTATTACACCTCGCACATAGTCATCCATTGGGGGGACACCTAGGGGTGGAAAAGACAAAAGAAAAGGTTCTCCGAAGCTTCTATTGGCCTGGGGTTCTGGCAGAAATTACGAATTATTGTTCCTCATGCCCAGAATGTCAGATCACCGCCCCGTTCAAGGCGTACCGCAGCCCATTGGTACCCCTTCCCATAATAGAGGTACCATTTGACCGGATTGCTATGGATCTAGTAGGACCCCTAATAAAGTCTGCTAGGGGACATCAGCATATATTGGTAATATTAGATTATGCCACCCGATATCCGGAGGCAGTTCCCCTACGTAGCACCTCAGCTAAAAACATAGCAAAAGAGTTAGTAGTTCTGTTTTCCCGGGTCGGGATTCCTAAAGAGATTCTATCTGACCAGGGAACACCATTTATGTCCCAAGTAACGAAAGAGCTATGTAAACTCCTAAAAATCAAGCATCTCAGAACCTCAGTCTATCATCCACAAACAGATGGTTTAGTGGAAAGGTTCAATAAAACCTTAAAGAGCATGTTACGGCGGGCGGTTGATAAAGATGGGAAAAACTGGGATTGTTTGTTACCGTACCTGTTATTTGCCATTAGGGAAGTTCCCCAATCATCCACTGGCTTCTCCCCGTTTGAACTATTGTATGGCCGACACCCAAGGGGCTTACTGGATATAGCCAAAGAGACTTGGGAACACGAGGTTACCCCTTACAGAAGTGTAATAGAGCATGTTGCCCAGATGCAGGACCGCATTGCTGCAGTCCTACCCATAGTGAGGGAACACATGGAGAAAGCTCAAGAAGCACAGAGGAATACATATAATAAGGGTGCTAGGGTCAGAATTTTTTCTCCAGGTGATAGGGTACTAGTTCTGGTTCCCACCGTGGAGAGTAAATTCCTTGCTAAATGGCATGGGCCATATGAGGTCTTGGAAAGAGTGGGAGAAGTAAATTATAAGGTAAGACAGCCAGGTAGGAGGAAACCTGAGCAAATTTACCATATAAACCTACTCAAGCCCTGGAAAGATAGAGAAGTCTTGTTAACCCTAGTACCCCCAGGTCCGTCAGAGAATCAAGAAACTGACCCAGAGGTTAGCATAGCTGAAACCCTGTCTGTTCATCAGAAACGAGAGGTTCAGAATTTAGTGAAAAGAAACAAAGAAATCTTCTCTATACGGCCAGGTAGAACTAGCGTAATTGAACATGACCTAGTCTCTGAACCGGGGGTCCGAGTTAACCTTAAACCGTACCGAATCCCAGAGGCCAAAAGAAAGGCTATAAGTTTAGAGGTTAAAAAAATGCTAAAACTAGGTGTAATTGAGGAATCCCAAAGTGGGTGGAACAGCCCTATAGTTTTAGTCCCAAAGCCAGATGGTACAACAAGGTTTTGTAATGACTACCGGAAACTAAACGCGGTGTCAAAATTTGATACTTATCCTATGCCCAGGGTAGATGAACTTGTAGAGAGACTGGGCAAAGCCCGATATCTCACAACCCTAGACCTAACAAAAGGGTACTGGCAGGTTCCCCTCACAGAAAGGGCAAAAGAAAAGACAGCCTTCTCAACCCCAGACGGCCTCTTTCAGTATAAGGTGTTGCCTTTTGGCTTACATGGAGCTCCCGCCACATTCCAAAGAATGATGGATAAAATTTTAAAACCACATGCTCGGTATGCTGCCGCCTACCTGGATGATGTGGTAATCCATAGTGAAGATTGGCAATCCCACCTTCCAAAGGTCCAAGCTGTGCTTGACGCAGTCCGGTCTGCTGGACTAACTGCTAACCCCGCTAAATGCACTATTGGTCTGGAGGAGGCCAAGTATCTGGGATATTCTATTGGCAGAGGTTTACTCAAACCCCAAACACTCAAAGTGGAGGCGATACAAAATTGGCCAAGGCCAGTTACAAAAAAACAAGTAAGGACCTTTTTGGGGTTAATTGGGTACTATAGAAGGTTTATTCCCAATTTTGCAACTAAGGCAACCCCACTAACTGACCTCACAAAAGCAAGAGGACCGCTAATGGTAAAGTGGTCCCCCGAAACCGAACAGGCCTTTAGAAGCCTGAAAGAAGCTCTCTGTGCCCAACCAGTGTTGGTCACACCTGACTTCTCCAAAGAGTTCGTAGTCCAAACCGACGCATCTGAGGTAGGGCTGGGGGCGGTACTCTCCCAGGAGTCTCAAGGTGAGGAGCACCCCATCCTTTATTTAAGTAGGAAACTAAATCCCCAGGAGAAAAATTACTCCATAGTAGAGAAAGAGTGTCTCGCAATAAAGTGGGCTGTAGAGACGCTCAAATACTACCTGTTGGGGAGAAAATTCCGGTTGGTCACAGATCATGCACCCCTTACCTGGATGTGTCAAAACAGGGAAAAGAATGCTAGAGTGACCAGGTGGTTCCTAAGCCTACAACCCTTTAAATTTTCTGTGGAACACAGGTCAGGGCACAAACATGGCAATGCTGACGGGTTGTCAAGGATGCACTCCCTAATATCCATGGTCGCTCATCCCTCGAGGTCTGAGCTGGGGGGGAGGATATGTGACAGAAACCAGGGGATGGTAATAAATTCCGTATATAGGGCTCCCAGGATACTAGACAGTTTCTATCCTGTTTGGCCTGGGAGTGCAGCCTTATAATACATACACTCCATCCCACAGTTTGGCAAGCGCTGGAACTGAGGGATGAGAGATCCAGACCAGAGTTTGTCTGCTGCCTGATTTCTGTCACCTGTCATGCTAATTAGGAATCAGGTATGAAAGACTGATTTCCTGTTTGCTCTGGTCTCCCCACCAGAGCCAGGAGGCTGGAAGGCTGCTGAACTACAGAGGGGAGAAGCCTCTTCCCCAAACAGGTTCAATCTTTCTGTTCATTTGTGTAAGACTGCAAAAGTACCGTGTTTTGATGTTGGAAGTGGAAAAGCCACTTCCAACCCTGAGTCAGGGATATCTAAGTTAAGTTATCGCTCAGGTGAGCAGCTTTTGTTTTGATCTGTTTTCTGTTGTATGCACTGTGGCAGTCTCAGTGCCTGGGACTGAATAAACCAGGCATAGCCTGTTTAAAGGAACAGTACGTGACGCCTCATCATTTAACCTACCCTAAAAGACCGTGTTCTAAACAGTCCCGGACAAACGACGGAGCCCCGGAGTAAGCCGTTTGTCACAATATATATATATATATATATATATATATATATATATATACACTGGCGACACACTTTATTCGAGCTTGGCTAGTCCCACGAATTCGGGTATACCCGGGTGTGTTGAGGTTTGTGACTGTTTTCTGCCCGAGTACATTGAGTTATTTTCCAAGCAGGGATTGAAGCATTTTATTCCCGCTGGCTGCAATACTGCACAGTATATATATATAAACTGCATTACAATTCATGAATTTATGCCATCTGGTAGACACGCGAAGCATTGCAGCCTATTAAATCCTAATCATTATCATTTAACAGATCAGCCGCCCATCAGCCAGGCATGAACCCAGGCTGGGAAGGCAAATGCAACGGGGCTTGTCAGAGGTTAGTAGTGGCTTATTCCAGGTATCTGCCAGGTACATACCGGGTATGTGCTCGAATAAAGTGTGTCGGTGCAGTATATATAATAGAAGCATATATATAATCTACGGAGCTGGACCCAATTAATTTCAGCTCCGGGAACCCCGTGCTTTCAGAGATTCTTGCCTCTGAATTAGGTGCCAGTAGCTGCTAGGGTTGAGCGAGCAGCGCTTTAAAGTTTAAAGCTCCAGCGTCACATGGGCTAATAGGAAGCAGCACCAATGACATCACGGTTTCCACTTGGAGCAAATCTTTGAAACAGCAGACATATTGTGAACTCTGCTAGCTGAGGAGAGAGGCTACCGGCACATACTTTGGAGGTACATATCTCCAGAAACAGGGGTCCCTGAGCTGAAGTTAACAGGGTTCAGCTCTGGAGACCTCCTGATCTTAATATATAAAATCGAAAGGTTGGTACTAGCTGCAGTGAATCTGATTGGTCCTCAGCCTCTGGCCAATCAGATTGGTGGGTCTGACGTCACCCAAGTACCACTCTCTTCTCCCTCGGACACACACACACACACACACACACTCTCTCTGTCCTCTCCCCCCCCATCACACTCACCTCCCTCCCCGGCGCTCCACTCACCTCCCTCCCCGGCGCTCCACTCACCTCCCTCCCCGGCGCTCCACTCACCTCCCTCCCCGGCGCTCCACTCACCTCCCTCCCCGGCACTCCACTCACCTCCCTCCCTCCCCGGCGCTCCACTCACCTCCCTCCCCAGCGCCACTCACCTCCCTCCCCGGCGCTCCACTCACCTCCCTCCCCGGCGCTCCACTCACCTCCCTCCCTCCCCGGCGCTCCACTCACCTCCCTCCCCGGCGCTCCACTCACCTCCCTCCCTGGCGCTCCACTCACCTCCCTCCCCGGCGCTCCACTCACCTCCCTCCCCGGTGCTCCACTCACCTCCCTCACCGACGCTCCACTCACCTCCCTCCCCGGCGCTCCACTCACCTCCCTCCCCGGCTGGGGGACAGGCAGTCGGCAGGCAGCCTGCAGCAGCCACGCGGCACCTAAGATGGCGGCGCCCGGAAGGACCCCCTTCCTCACTCGCGGAGTAACTAAGATGGCGGCGCCCGGAAGGAGAGGTGGTGTGTGTGTGTGTGACACTGTGTGTGTGTGTGTGTGTGTGTGTGTGTGTGTATGTGTGTGTGTGTGTGTGTGTGTGTGTGTGTGTGTGTGACACTGTGTGTGTGTGTGTGTGTGTCACATAGGGGGGGGGCAGGAGCGGAGAGAGAAGGGGGAGCGGAGAAACATACAGGGGGAGTGGAGAGGAGGGACCTGTAAATTTTAAGCAAACCACCACCCCTCCTGTCCACTGTCCCCCCCCTCCTGTCCACTGCCCCACCCTCCTGTCCACTGTCCCCCCCTCCTGTCCACTCCACCCCTCTCCTGTCCACTGTCCCCCCCCTGTCCACTGCCCCCCCTCCTGTCCACTGTCCCCTCCCCTCCTGTCCACTGTCCCCCCTCCTGTCCACTGTCCCCCCCTCCTGTCCACTGTCCCATCCCCCTCCTGTCCACTGTCCCGTCCCCCTCCTGTCCACTGTCCCCCCCTCCTGTCCACTGTCCCCCCCCTCCTGTCCACTGTCCCGCCCCCCTCCTGTCCACTGTCCCCCCCTCCTGTCCACTGTCCCCCCCTCCTGTCCACTGTCCCCCCCCCTCCTGTCCACTGTCCCCCCCCCCCTCCTGTCCACTGTCCCCCTCCTCCTAGCGGGAAATTTAACTCACGGGCAACGCCGGGTCTCTCAGCTAGTTATATATATATATATTGAAGAAAAAAAAACAATTTGCAAAAAAATCCCCCGGCATGGATTGCCGCTTTAAGGATATCCGTGTTTCAGCACAGGTGGCTCAATCTCAATCTCTCTAACTCACTGGTTGAGCCATCTGTGCTGAAGCAGGCATATCCTTAAAACCTGACCTGTATGGTGGCCCTAGAGGACTGGAGTTGGCCGCCCCATAATAGAGCCTACAAAGGCGTGGGAAGGGGGGGGACTCTGGCTGTACAAGCGCTCGCTGATCACACAGTGACATCACACAGTGACATCACACAGTGACATCACACAAAAGGGAGCATCCAGAGGAAATCAAACCCCTCCCAATTCTCACTTGAACCCATAAATGACCAATATGAGACCCCTTAAACATGTAACTGGAATTAGCTCTCTCTGGTCCTAGGAAGTACTTCCCCTTTAAGACGACTCATACATTTAATCGAGACGATCCAAAACACCCATGTGCTAAAGGTACAATAACAATTGTCATGGGACAGGCACAGTGCTTTAGCTACAGGCTGTTTAGAAACGTAGAATTGCCGAAAGAAAGGACACCGCTGCCATTCCTAAGTTGCAGTGATGTGGGCTATCCTTCAGTTATTTACTGATAGAGACTTCCCAGTATATGGATGCAATCTGTCAGCATTATTCACAGGCAGCCCCTTCCGTATTCAATGTACTGCGACCTCGCGTCCCTGTGCAGGTAAACAGATCAGCTCCATTCAAATGAATGGGACTAAAATCTTTAGTACGGAAAATCTACTTCACAGCATACTAAATAAGGGCCCTAGGACCATATTTACTAAGTTGTGCTAAGTCACGAGCCACTGCATGGCACTGTAAGACAATTTATAGCCCATTCAAGGGAATAAGCTATAAAGTGACTTAGTTCGATTCGTAATTATAGCCCATCGTGTCCAGTTGAACTCACAAATGACCTCTAAGGCAGTGTTTTTCAAACTTTTCTCTCGCGACCCCGTATAAAAAACTAATTTTTGATCGCGACCCAAAGAGAAATGTATGACCTTAATTTCCTTAAAAACTGTAAGGAATCAGGGAACGCGTCCCCTGTGGTGTGTTCGCGCCTTACCTAATGCTCCTGTCACCTCCGCGCCTCTTACAGAACGAGCGCGCACACGGAGGCTTTTTGTCAACTCTGCGGAGCTTGGTCCCGCCCCCCGCTCGCGTCATGCATCACTCAGGCGCGTGGCGTGCTCACGCGACGATCATGCACCGCTCCCCAGCTGCGTGTCAAGACTCCTGATAGCACTAACAATGCTCACCTGTCTGCTGCATCCTCTGTCCAATCCCTGCTCACGCAGGGGCCGCGCCTCCGCTCCGCCTCTCGCACTGATTGCTCCAGCCTTGCTACTTAAACCCTGCATGCTCAGTCATTCATTGCTGAGCATAAACCCTTGTAGCCTTGTGTTCCTGCCTTGCCTTGTGCCTTACCTTTCTTGTTTCCAGTTGATCACACGTGTACCAACCCGGCTTTACTATTGGACCCTCTCTGGATAACGACCCCGGCTTGCCTCTGACTACCAGCACTTCTCCATTCCTGCCCACGGCTATTGGATACTCTACTACCCCACCGGCTCCATCCCCTGACCACGGCACAACAGACATCTACTACGCTACTGGCTCCGCCCCACGACCTCTGCAAGTATCTCGACTAACCCACTCTCTCCAACCCAGACCCTGCAACGTTGACAATCCACTTCCCAGGTGCGCCCCCGCTGCTGTGGGTGCGCAGTTCTATACTTTCCCACCTCAGTACCGGGTCCTGCCTTGTTCGTGGTGAGCGCAAGCGTTACAAAAACAGCCCCGCATCCTCTCAATCCAGCGGTGACCCAGTGAATAATCTCCCACGCCCCCCGAGTTTGAAAACCACTGTTCTAAGGCAACCCGCAACATTAGCTGGGCTTTTGGCTTGATTGACAGTTTCATGCCTTTTTAACCATTTCAGAGCCTCGGCACCGGAGTGCCAGAGCCCTTTCCGGCATGTCACATGATCGCGACATCACTGATGACGCTAACGGAAGCGCGGAGTAATCATCTTCCAATCAAAAACAGGACTGCATCCTTTGTAACACTGAACTCTGCAACTATACAACACTGAACTATGCAACTATGTAACACTGTTGACCAGTTTCCGGGTATCATACTTGAAGGTGCTACTTGCTTTTCGCCTTCCTCACGATGCACATGTACATGTATTATTAGTGCTCTGCTATTGTTACGGCTACATTTTATAACGTTGTATTATTTTAAAGGTTAGGCCGAGGAAGTACATTTACGATGTCCTGTGACTGGAAGTTGTTTTTCTGGTTGCTATTGAGATGAACATCCAAGTACAAAATGTCTCATAGCTACAGAGACAGTAGCTGTTTACATGTCAATATAGATAATGTTTGAGACCAAGACAAAGGCAACACACTGTGTTATGTGATCGAGACACCCTTCTTCTCTGTGTGAGATCTTGTGGGTGTTTTTCGTTGCTGGTATAAATGCATTGATTTTGTTTGGGTTTTTTGCATAGAGACGCCAATGACTGTATCTTTGCCCCTTTTATTGCCAGAGGGGTCAAAATAAATTTTTTGGGAGATTTTCGCAACTTTTTTTTTTAATGATTTGTGCTTTTGTTTACACACCGGGCTATCCTGCTCTGGAACCTTTTCATCTGTTGTTTTACATGCTGAACAAAAACACGTGGAGAATTGTTGAGTTTTAAGCAGGCCCGGTAGGTAATTGTGGAGCTAAAGCTTCTGTGGCAGAAGTCATTACCCCGTTAACGAGAGTTAACGTGTTAAATAGCACGGGTGTTATCTCCTTAACCATTGTTTTCAATCTCGCTGCTGGTAAATAATGCGCCAGCGTTAACGCACAAGATCATGTCAACGGCTGCAATAACGTTTGCTAGATGTATGTATATCTTTATTTATATAGCGCTTCCCAGCAGTAATACACGTGACATAATAATGCAACACATAATGGGAATAAGCGCATAAAAATAACAATAGGAAAAAAGGAGTCCCTGCCCCGAAGAGCTTACAATCTAAGTGGTAAGTAGGAAGAACGTACAGAGACAGTAGGAGGGGGTTCGGGTAAGTGCGTCTGCAAGGGGCCAAGAATGATCTATGAGATGTAAAGTATCAGCCACAGAACTACCCATGTGCTTCGTTAAAGAGGTGTGTTACTGTACATCTGTACATTGTCACCAAATGAGACTCTCTTGCAGTGAATAAGGCTGTGACAGCCCTGTGTGGCCCGTTACTTATCTGCTAGGGAATGCACCTCCAACACAAAACGAAAGTGAATAGGCGTCTGTGACAGCCCCAGCACAGTCATACTGAAATATGGCCTATTATTCTACTCCCTGCCACAAGCCACACGTGTTAATGCCGGTATGACTCTCAAACGCCTACTTTTATATAAGCAGTAAATGCTTCAGATCATGAAATGATAGCGACATTGGGAATGTTTTGGGACTTTTTACATTTTTGTTTTTCACGGTCCTATTTTCGGAATGTAAATTTCATACAATTATAACATTGATGTATAGACGAGCCAACAAGTATTATAAAACTTGCCAGGTACATGCTGGGTACATTTCAGTGACATTTCTGCAGAGGCTAATGGCCCATCGGATTAACACAGCCCCCCGCTGTTAATCCGATGGGCCATTAGTCTCTGCAGAAATGTCACTGAAATGTTGCAGCATGTACCCAGCATGTACCTGGGTCTTTTTGGTAATTGCCACTGATTTGTTTTAGAATAACCGTCGGCACTACAGTACATGGGTACAGCAGATAACGAGCTTACACGTAAGAGGCGGCGGCGGCGGGGAGAAGAAATGTGAGGTATAATGTAGCTGGCAGCCGGGATTAGACAGGTGTGAAAAATTAGCAAATCCTGCAAAATTGGCCATTTGTATGAAAAGAAATTGTGAAAAATATACAATTTTGTCAAGAAAATGTGCTAGGTTAAATGACCAAAATCACATGACCAATGTGCAGAATCACATGACCAATGTGCAAAATCACATGACCAATGTGCAAAATCACGTGACTAATGTGCAAAATCACATGACCAATGTGCAAACTGACGTGACCAATGTGCAGAATCACGTGACCAATGCGCGGAATCACGTGACCAATGCGCGGCATCACATGACCTTGCATATACGTTAATTTACAGTGAAATTTTGTGAAAATGGCAAATGTATGCAACGTTTGTGAAATTTCAGCTAAAATATCACTAATGTTAGAGCAATTGCAGCTGTTGTGAAAATGGCAAGTTGTGCTTAAAATGTTGTGAATTGCAATTTCCCACATTTGCACATCTCTGCCTGTGCCAGGGATGCTGTTTTCCTTGTTGTGAATTGTCAATGCCCCTTCCTGCATGTCCAGTTCAACCATAAACACAAACAACTGCAAACACAATGCTGCTTTTGTTTAAATTAGTTGTGCAATTGTTCTGAAGTATGTCCTCAGAAGTGTAACATTGACATTATTCAAAGTGCGTGGTTTGGTGACGTATGTTCGGTGAGCGTTCCTTAAACAGTTGCAGCCTTATCAGAATAATGCTGACAAGATGCATTTCTTAATTAGATTTCACTGTGTATAAATAACCCCCGCCCACCATTGCTATGTCCCAATGGTTGCAGTTAAGGGGTTAATCAATAGAGCGACAAGACAAATAGCACAGAATGTGGTCGTTGCAACAAAGATTGGAACGGGTCATCCAATACTCTATTCATTCGAATTAAACATGATGTGATCAAATATATTTAGGCAGGGCCGGATTTAAAGTGGGGAGGACAGGGCAATTGCTACATATGGCATAAAAGGGAATTTTCTAAATTGGATTATATTATTATATCGTTTCCCCCTCAGTGACAATTTGCAACTCAGGACTTATTCCAGCCCCTCTAACAATGAGAAATGGCACGCGACAAGGATGTTCTCTCTCACCACTCCTATTCGCACTCTCATTTAAAGCTGCAGTTCAGTCTTTTTTTTTTTTTTTTAATTTATTTTTTTACTTCAATAGTTTTATGTGTGCAATCTCTAATTACCTAAAGAACTGTGTAGCTGCAGGTCAATTCGTTCTCCATGTATTGATAGGTCGAAATTTGGTGACATAATTAGTGAAGGGATCTGTTTATATTCTGCTTGTCTGTCAGTGGAAGCTCATGAATATTCATGAGCAATCCTGCATTGACATGTGCTAGAGGGAGGGCAGGGCTGACAAAGGGGTGTGCCAGGGCTTGTGACAGGACATGAAGGGGCAGTGCCTTAGCAAATGGTTGTTAAAATAGAATACAAGAAAATTGGTCTTTCAAAGTTGTTTTTTTTAAAACAGAAAATGCTAAAAGTATTTGTTCTTACTACAGAACCGATTTATTAAAAAAAAACACACATGCAGGATATTGACTGAACTGCAGCTTTAAAAGCGCTTTCCATGGACTTACAATGCATCTGATCTCACGACATGCTATTAGAAAGGGTCGGGGTTCCTTACAATGCATCTGATCTCAGACGCACTACTAAAGAGGGTTGGGGTTCCTTACAATGCATCTGATCTCAGACGTGCTATTAGAGAGGGTTGGAGTTCCTTACAATGCATCTGATCTCAGAAGCGCTATTAGAGAAGGTTGGAGTTCCTTACAATGCATCTGATCTCAGACGCGCTATTAGAGAGGGTTGGGGTTCTTTACAATGCATCTAATCTCAGGTACAGTATCGGAGAGGGTTGGGGTTCCTTACAATGCATCTGATCTCAGGTGTGCTATTAGAGAGGGTTGGGGTTTCTTACAAAGCATCTGATCTCAGACACTATTAGAGAGGAGTGGAGTTCCTGACAATGCATCTGATCTCAGATACGTTATTAGAGAGGGTTGGGGTTCCTTACAATGCATCTGATCTCAGGCGTGCCATTAGAGAGGGTTGGGGTTTCTTATAATGCATCTGATCTCAGACACGCTATTAGAGAGGGTTGGGGTTCCTTACAATGCATCTGATCTCAGACACGCTATTAGAGAGGGTTGAGGTTCCTTACAATGCATCTGATCTCAGACGCTATTAGAGAGGGTTGGGGTTCCTTACAATGCATCTGATCTCAGACGTGCAATTAGAGAGGGTTGGAGTTCCTTACAATGCATATGATCTCAGAAGCGCTATTAGAGAAGGTTGGAGTTCCTTACAATGCATCTGATCTCAGACGCGCTACTAGAGAGGGTTGGGGTTCCTTACAATGCATCTGATCTCAGATGCGCTATTAGAGAGGGTTGGGGTTCTTTACAATGCATCTAATCTCAGGTACAGTATCGGAGAGGGTTGGGGTTCCTTACAATGCATCTGATCTCAGGTGTGCTATTAGAGAGGGTTGGGGTTTCTTACAAAGCATCTGATCTCAGACACTATTAGAGAGGAGTGGAGTTCCTGACAATGCATCTGATCTCAGATACGTTATTAGAGAGGGTTGGGGTTCCTTACAATGCATCTGATCTCAGGCGTGCCATTAGAGAGGGTTGGGGTTTCTTACAATGCATCTGATCTCAGACACGCTATTAGAGAGGGTTGGGGTTCCTTACAATGCATCTGATCTCAGACAAGCTATTAGAGAGGGTTGGGGTTCCTTACAATGCATCTGATCTCAGACATGCTATTAGAGAGGGTTGGGGTTCCGCAGATTTTCACAATATAATTATAGGGTTCGTTAACTAAAAAAATAGAAAACCACTGTGTTAGACAGTGGAAGAACGATATAGGGAAACCAACATACACAGAAACCTGGGACAACATATGGGAGGCCATGGCCTCCGGTTCTATGAACACATTAATGAATGAAAGCGGCTATAAATAATTATACAGCTGGTACTTGACCCCAGCAAAATTCAATTCAAAATACGGGCAGACAGAACCATTGTGTTTCAGAGGATGTGGGCAGTTAGGCAATTTTCTCCACGTGTGGTGGGCATGTCCCATGATTAGTAGGCTCTGGAGGCAGATCTTCGAAATAATAAACAACACATTGGGACTCTCCGTTGACACCTGATCCGTGGGTAGCGCTTTTAAATAAGCCAATCATGGTTATCTCAAACAGACATCGTAATCTCGCCCTTCACATGTTCCCAGAGGTAAAATCGCGGCTGCGAAGAAATAAGGCAACCTCCATGTTACAGGAGATTATCGACATAATCTGGCAGATATTGTGTAATGAGGAATGGATTGTCTGACCCTGGGACTCCATCGAGCGATTCTTTGCGCTGTTTGGGACCCCTGGCTGAATGCAATGGGTACAGACAGCTCAGAGATTGGGCTACTTACAATTTAAACAGATAGGTTACCAGAAATATATTTAAGGTGTGATGGAAAATAGTAGGAGTTCCTATGTGTGGTTGCGATGGGGTCCTCGGGATGCTGGGTTGAGAGCGCAAAAGAATCAGATATAATGAATAAAGAATTCAATACGGAAGGTCTTGAAGTTTTTGTAAATACAATGTACCATCCCCCTATTCCCTCTATTCCTTTCTGCATCCTCCCTCTCATTTTGTTTATCTGTACCCCCGCCTAACCCCCCAATCTGATACAATTAAAATGTATGTTAAAAAAATAAAAAATTAAATATATTAAAAGTACTTGTCAAAAATGTCAGATTTGGGTAAAAATGTATCAATTACTCAGATGAGACCCCTTAAAGGAGCATTCCTGGCGACGCGTTTCATGTGTTTTTGAATGTTTTTGTATATATCTGGATTTGAAGCAGGGAGTCTCCAGAGCTGAGCTATGTTAATTTCAGCTCCGGCGACCCCCTGTTTCCTGAGATGCAGACCCTCGCAGGTGCTGCCAGTATCTCTGCGCAATCTACAGCTCCTGCGTCACGTAGGCCAATAGGAAGACACAAAGGATGACATTGCGGCTTCCTATTGGCCAGCAGGACATTTACGCTGCCATATTGATCGTCCGTCCAAGCTTCCTACCGGCAGCACCTATGGAGGGACCGATAAGTATCTCGGGAAGCCGGGGGTCCCCAGCGACGAAATCAACGCGGTTCAGCTCTGGAGACTCCCTGCTTCAACCCTATTAAAAACAATCAGGTCACTGGAATTAGTTAACTCGAGGTAGTTCCCCTTTAACCACCTCATAGAGAGCCCTGTTTTTCTGCTTTATAGAATAGCTCATTTAGGTTTCTTTTTCTTCAGATGACAACAGCATCATACTGTATTTGTCATCTTCTGTCATTAAACCTGCAGTTCAAGCAATATCTTACATGTGTTTTTTTTTTTTAAATAAATCAGTTCTGTACTATGAGAAAATACTTGTAGCATTTAAAAAAAAATGTTTTAAAGACATTTTTAATGTTTCTAATGTAGGAAGCATTTCCAAAGGGACAGCCCCTTCCCCTTCTGATAGGCTCTGGCTCTCGAGCCCCGCCCTCTCTCTAGCTGTGTACCAATTGTATCTAGTAACTGCTCTGTCACATAATATTGCTGGACTACATTGCCCACAATGCTGTGCAAGAACTGAATTAAATAACCCTGAGCAAGCGATTACAGGAGAACAGATCGATCTGCAGTTTAGCTAATCCCTTGTCAGTGTGCAGATTGTATTGATGCACATATTGAATGGGAAAAAATATATATATATTTTTTAAAACGGCAGCTGGAACTGCAGACACCACTGAGGTCATTGTAAAGCAGAACACACAGTTTTCTAGGAAGTGGATAGCCCTCCTCGCCTCCACGTAGGTCTGCAACACATTGCGAAATAGCTGTCTGTTCTAGGGGACATTTTGATGTAGAATCAGTTTTGTGGTTTCCTTTAAATTGTGGTTTTCTATAAACTGCTATTATTATTTTTTTAACAACTGATTACTGCAGCTTTAGAATTAGGCTAAGGCCCCGCTCCCAGAGTCAGCGCGCCCGCACTGCAGACAGGCGGTGCGCTGACACTACACAGGCCGCGATATGTGGTCTGTAGGGAGCCGGAGCGGGAGGTGGGCGGGAGTGGGAGGATTGACAGGGAGGGGGGGCGTGGCTTGAGCGGAGGGACCCGCTACTCTCCCCCCCCCCTCCCTCCCTCCACGGGCTGCAGGAGGGAGCTGCTGATGGTAAGTAAAACACACACACGCAGGCACTCATACATACACACACACACACACACACACACAGGCAGGCACTCACACACACACACACCCACACACAGGCACGCACGCACTCAGACACACACACAGACAGGCACTCACGCTTTCACTCCACATTCCTCCCCGCTCCCCGAAGCCTCTCCTCCTCCCGAAGCCTCCCCTCCCCATTGGCTCACAGCCACACCACGTGACGCGTCAATGCTAGACATCACCATTTTCTTGTGTCCCCTAGCGGCTGACGCGTCACAGCGTGTAGTGAGCTGTGCCGCCAGGGGGGACCGGGACCTGCTCGCGAGGATTCCCCTGCTGGTGGGGAACTCGCGTGTGGCCGCCCGCGCCAACGAGCGCAGCGGGACCGAGGCCTTACAGCAGCCTGCTGCATTGTTAAATTGGTTAGCTACAGATGTAGCCAGAGTTTTTAATGTTTTTGCTGCCGGGGCGACCTGCAGAATCCTTACCGCGGTAGCTCCCTGCAACGGGGTATATTTCTGTGGAAGTAAGGCGGTGTACAATTCTAAAGAACGGATCCCCCCTGCCACTAGCATGCAACCGAGGCTTGTACTCTCCCCGGAGCTGTGGCGTTCCCCCGGGGACAGTAAATTGGGCTGCAAGTGTATCACCTACTGTAGAGTATCTAGTGCAGCGGTGGCCAACTTCAGTCCTCAAGGGCCACCAACCGGTTCAGGTTTTCAAGATATCCCTGCTTCAGCACAGGTGGCTCGATCAGTGGCTCAGTCACTTAGGTATGAGAGTGTAAGTAATGAACCCAGTGGGTGTTATATATTCAGTGCTATTTGTTGCTATGCTATTTATTAACGAGGTGATATCAGAGACTAGACAGCAACACTGATTGGGTGATACGTTTGATTCTATGAGCCAAACTGCATTTGTGGAACCTTGATTGTTTTGTTGTTGTTACTTCATTGTCCCTTTGCTGTATTGCACTCTCTTCCTATTCATTGTGACCTTTTTCCATAGGGTTAGCCCCATTAAGCAAAGTTTATATAATTACTCTGCTCTTGAGATGTTTGCATTAGGACCTTTAGCTAGATGTATCTATCTGAGCTGGTAGCAGAGGTTCTGTCATTAATCTGATATTCTGGTACATGAGTGTTATATACACTGGTGCCCACATTGATATAATTGTCAAGAGCTGGTTTCTTGTTTCTTGATTTCCCTGTTTTTGGTAGTACTACAACCTGACGTTATATTGTTTTGGTGGATGTTTACACCATTTTATTCTGACGGGAGGGAGACTAATGTGAAAAGGTATGAAGGGGAGTACCACAGGTTCCTTTTTTGGGGATCTGTGGGGGCCTGAGGAAGGGGCTTTCCGCCCCGAAAAGTTGCCCCAATTACTGTAAGGATTCTGCTCGATCCGTGACGGGTTTTGCTGCGGTTCGGGTTTTCCAAGTCACCTGCCCTTTCTGCTCACTGTGGCCATTTTGGGTACTGGCAGCCTGCTATATAAGGCTGCAGTTCCTAGTGGGAGTCGCCAAGCAAAGTTCTTACGTTTGCAGCTCTTGTTGGTCTTTGCAGTCTCGCTTTTGCCTACTGTATTTTGATTCCCCTGTCGCTGACCCAGGACCCTGACCCCGACCTTGCTGCTTTCTGCCTGCCCTGACCTCTGCCTGTCTCCTGGACTTTGCAACTCTGCCACCAGCCCTGACCTCTGCCTGCTTACCGACTGCGGATACTCTTACAGGACTCTGTCCCTGGGCTCTGGTCGGTTTATTTGCACCCCTACCTCAGCCCTGTGGGTCCACTTCCTGATTTGAGACGAGCACCGTCACTACATTAGCTCTGTCCAGTTTTTGCCATTACGGCATTCCCCTCAGCTTTCACGCCCTCTTTTTTCCCTTGTTTTCCCTTCTTTCCCCCACTCCCCTCCCTGTCCACCACGCCATTTCGGTTTGTACAAAAAGATCCCCTATTTGATAGTTTATAGCATCCGCAAAATTGTGTATTTTTGCATTTTTTTCAATACAATATATTCTTTTGGCATACTCCAGTGTTATTTCGCTATACTTCCTTTGAGTGCTGGGAACACCACCGTTTCTGTACTATAGTTTTGGGAGGGCTCAGGGTCCCTCCTGCCGTTCCCGTGCACCAGACATTTTATATTTTGACTTGACTTGGGAGTGCTGCCTGTAACATCATATTTTTTTTACTTATTTCAGAAGCTTTCGGGGAAGGAGGTGGAAAATGGGGGGGGGGGAAGGAGATGGAAACGGGGGAGGAAGGAGATGGAAAGGGTGGAGGAAGGAGACAGAAAAGGGGGGAGGAACGAGATGGAAAGGGGGGAGGAAGGAGACAGAAAAGGGGGGAGGAAGGAGACAGAAAAGGGGGGAGGAAGGAGATGGAAAGGGGGGAGGAAGGAGACAGAAAAGGGGGGAGGAAGGAGATGGAAAGGGGGGAGGAAGGAGATGGAAAGGGGGGAGGAAGGAGACAGAAAAGGGGGGAGGAAGGAGATGGAAAGGGGGGAGGAAGGAGACAGAAAAGGGGGGAGGAAGGAGATGGAAAAGGGGGGAGGAAGGAGATGGAAACGGGGGAGGAAGGAGACAGAAAAGGGGGGAGGAAGGAGACAGAAAAGGGGGGATGAAGGAGATGGAAACGGGGGCGGAAGGAGACAGAAAAGGGGGGAGGAAGGAGACAGAAAAGGGGGGAGGAAGGAGATGGAAAGGGGGGGGGAAGGAGACAGAAAAGGGGGGGAGGAAGGAGATGGAGAGGGGGTAAGAAACACAGGGGAAGGAAAGTAGAAAAACAGTGAAATACATGAGGGGAGAGAAGAGAAATATATGAGAGGAGGAAACAACAAGGGGAAAAGATGGAATGACATGAAAGGTGTGAGAGAGACACCAGGGGGGGAAAGAGAGCATGGCCCAGATATCCAGCCCCTCACCATTCTCCCTTGATAGTTAGGGAGGGGGGGGTTATAAGGTGTCCCCCCCCCCTCATTTTGTGATGCAGTGGACTAGGTGTCTGCTCCCTCCTTTTTTGATTATATCTGGGCTAAAGGAGCTCAGGATGGATGGGGTTGCGGAGAGGGAAATGGTTGACTTTGATTAGTGGCCAGTAGGAGGATGACCACTAAGGAAGAGGGGTGGGAGCAGATATATAGAGTGAGGAAGCGCTTTGTGACGGAGGGAAATCTCCCACCCTATCCCTCCCTTGTGAATGGCGTATGCCATTGGGGAGATGTATACAAACGGAAGGTTTAGGACATGGATATGTTATGTACTGTCATATTGATGTTTGGGGCATGTTCTTTTTTTTGTGTGTATCATTGTCCCAGCTGTGGCAAGTCTGGTTTATTTGGGGAATAAAACCCTGTCAGAGGGGGTGGTATGATATTATGATGCCTCTACGAGGCGGTTGGTGAGAGATAGCTGTATCCGCTGGGCGTTGAGTACAGGGACTGCCTCAGGGGGGTTGAATAATTTGGGTGGATCCAGGTGTTGGGCGATATCTGGCTGCGTAATGTGGCCACAGCTGGGCACTGTTTGTAGTGTTGCCAGATGTCCGGTATTTAACCGGACTGTCCTGTATTTGGATACTGTCCAGTAAAAAATAAAGAGGTAATAATGAACATGTATGTGTATACTGGTATTACCTCTCTGGACATAGTGACCTGACCGGCTTGGGTGGCCGTGGGATGTCCCAGAGCTGGGCAGTTGCTAGGGGGCTGGGCAGCTTCCTCCATCCTGATTGGCTTCTGCTGGGTAATGCAGCCAATCACAAGAAGGTGTCAGGAGCCTAGGGGTGGGGCCAAGGAGAGGAGGAAATGGCATGGAGCGGAGAGAGGAGACGGGAGTGTGTGTGTCTCGAGCGCATCACACCTTTCACCACTGTGTCCAGTTTTTTTGGAGAGGCCGGCTAGCAGCCCTAACTTTTGGTTAAAAGTTGGGTACTCGGGCAGGGTATCGTGTGAGTTAAACTGTTTGAGTGTATCCTTATGGTTAATAAAGCTGTAGTCGTTTAAGCTGTGGTTGTTCCCCTTAATAGGGAAGGTTGGTGTGGGAGTGGAAAGAAGGGTGAGGGGTGGCTAGAGGTAACAGGTCAGGCATGAGGGGGGAAACAAAGACATATGACAGGGCAGAGTACACCAAATGTGGTTGTCGTAACATTTGTGGGGTCTCCATTCTTCAAATGTGTCCTGGCGCCCCACAAATCTGTTTGCAGTCTTGTAATTAGCATAGAATTTATGTTATTTTAAGATAATGCTGCATTAACTTCATAATGCTAAACAATAAACAGCACAAACTTGCATATATGGGTAAAATACAAGTAAGAAATAGTTATGGAGATGAAGGACCTCCACACAATACCTTTCTTTTATCATTAAAGAATCACGTGGTCACATTTACAACATTTAGCCATAACAGGCTACCTCTTTCTTGTCTTTCATTCATGTTTTGGGCTCCCACAGTCAGTATGTATAGTACTAATTAGATACTTCTATATTAAGTTTGCACCGGATTCATTTTGATCATTTTGCTTTGCGTTCAATATTGTGTTGGCTTATGGTAATATTTATTGGGAAATATTAATGTTTCGTTGGTCCTGAGGAAGGGAGCAGTCTCTTGTGAAACACTGTTACACCACAATGTCTATTCCAGTAAACTAATGATGTATACAAGTCTGGTGATTCCAGTATGTTGGTGTTACACATGATATGTATGGAAAATATACATCATGGTATATACAGGCTGTAGATACATCACAACACTGCAGAATAGTTGCTCTCTACTTGAGCACCCAACAAATTCTATTTGTCCACTTCATACTTCCAATACACGGTAAAGTCTGGAGAAGCAAACAATTATTCTATGTTGTAATCTTTGATCTGTCATGGGGACAACACCCTTATAAGTCTACACTAATCACTGCAGTACTCTTCAGTCCTATCTTGGCAACCCAATCCATCCTTAAAGCAGAGAACGAATCCTGAAAGCAGAGAATACATCCTGAAAGCAGTTAAACTTTTGGACATTTAAGGGGGTGGGGTTTGAGGGGAGGGTTTTGTTTCCACAGTTGTGAGACATTTGAGCACCTAAAATGACCAGGCTGTGCACGCCTTCAATTCGATGGTTTAGAGCGGGCAGGTATTTTTTGTAATGATTCCTAAATGGGACTAGGGTTTTCGACTTGAAATAATTATTTTATCCATTAATAGGTAACTTTGTTTATTATTCTTGTAAACAAGCGTCAGTGACATAGTCTGTTGTTATATTCAACGTTACCTGCTAGTGTATATTAGGATATGATTGCATTATTTGATTTACTGTTCTATATACTATATGTTTTGGTTAGGTGTTATAGTCAACATGATTTTCTGCTGTTTGCATTTACATGTAGGTCTTGCATATTCAAAATGACCTACTATATTAGTAGTAGGGTTGCCAGGTGTCCAGTATTGAACCAGACTGCCCTTTATTTGGACACTGTCCAGTAAAAAAATAGAGGTAATACTGGACATGTATGTGTATACCGGTATTACCTCACTGGACATGTATGTGTATACCGGTATTAACTCACTGGACATGTATGTGTATACCGGTATTACCTCTCTGGACATTGTGACCTGACCGGCTTGGGGTGGCTGCGGGATTTCCCCGAGCAGGGAGAGAGCAGGGCTGTTGCAAAGGGGCGCGTCCTCCATCCTGATTGGCTGCATTAACCAGCAGCAGCCAATCGGGAGGAGGGTCAGGAACCTGAGGGTGCGGCCAAGGAGAGGATGAAACAGCATGGGGCTGACAGGGGTGTGTGTGTTTATATGTGTGTGTCTCGAGCGCGTCGCACCTTTCACCATTGTGTCCCGTATTTTTGGAGAAGCCAACACGGCAACCCTAATTTGGAAGAAAAATATCATGTTTTGGTCTCCCACCCAACATGTTATTTGTCGCTGTACTTTGACAGTCATTAACATAACTGAGTAATGGATCATTCTCTGCACATTATGCAGGTGAATCTTGCACATTCATTCAGTGCACGCTCAGCTTGCCGGTTTGGGGTCTTGAATTGTCAGGTTTCCAGCTAAGGGGTCTGTATTAGCGATGTGTGAAACTGGCCAAAAGACATTCGCTACATTTTAAGTGTTTCTTGTTCCCAAATTTGATTCTATGCCAAACATTTCACCGTCCCTCAAAGGGCTAATAAGGTCTTAATTTTGCAAGCTTTCAGTTAATTACCCCTATCTATAGTTTAAGCATTAAGTGAATCTAGTGCAGGGGTGGGCAATTCCCATTATCAAGGGCCACCAACAGGTTAGGTTTTAAGGATATCCCATATCTTCGACTGAGCCTCTGATTGAGCCACCTGTGCTGAAGCAGGGATATCCTTAAAACCTAACCTGTTGGTGGCCCTTGGGGACTGGAGTTGCCCGTCCTTGATCTAGTGATTGTAGAGACTTTTGCATATTCAATGAAATTGCAACGCACATTTATTTAATAACTGGTGAATCATCTGCGAAACCCTGACTAAGCAGCGTCTAGATTTCGTACTCGATTTCCGAGGACTTGCCTTGTATGGAAAAACCTCTCTGCGGAGGAAGATTTATTTTCGCTAACATCTTGTGACTGGAAAATGTGTTTTTATTTTCAGGCCAGTGGAATGTTACAGGGAACAGGATGCGATCCCTTTATTTCCAAAGTACTCTATTTATAAGGGACAGAGAGGGTGATTTAGAGGTCATCTGGCTAATTCTTATTTGCTTCAATCCCAGTACTACTATTTATTATATACTAGCTGAGAGCCCCGGCGTTGCCCGGGATGTTTGGTCTCCATGTGTGTGTATACACATGTGTATATACACATGTGTATACACGTGTGTATACATGTTTGTGTGTATACATAGTATGTGTGTGTGTGTGTATACATGTGTGTGTGTACATTTGTGTGTATACATGTTTGTGTGTGTATACACGTGTGTATGTGTGTGTGTGTGTATACATGTGTGTGTATACATGTGTGTGTGTATACATGTGTGTGTGTATACATTATGTGTATGTATACATGTGTGTGTGTGTGTACGTGTGTGTGTACATGTGCGTGTGTGTATGTCTCCATGTGTGTGTGTATGTCTCCATGTGTGTGTGTACGTGTACATGTGTGTGAGTATACGTGTACATGTGTGTGTGTGTACGTGTCTACGTGTACATGTGTGTGTGTGTGTCTACGTGTACATGTGTGTGTGTGTGTCTACGTGCGTGTGTATACGTGTGTGTGTGTCTACGTGTGTGTCTACGTGTGTGTGTGTGTATACGTGTGTGTGCGTATACGTGTGTATGTGTGTCTACGTGTGTGTGTGTGTCTACGTGTGTGTGCGTATACGTGTGTGTGTGTGTCTACGTGTGTGTGTGTACACGTGTGTCTACGTGTGTGTTTGTACGTGTGTGTTTGTACGTGTGTGTGTGTCTACGTGTGTGTGTGTGTGTGTGTATACGTGTGTGTACGTGTGTGTGTGTGTGTGTGTATACGTGTGTGTCTGTGTGTATACGTGTGTGTCTGTGTGTATAGGTGTGTGTGTGTGTGTGTATAGGTGTGTGTGTGTGTGTGTGTATAGGTGTGTCTGTGTGTCTACGTGTGTCTGTGTGTCTACGTGTTTCTTTGTGTCTACGTGTGTCTGTGTGTCTACGTGTGCCTGTGTGTATACGTGTGTGTGTGTATACGTGTGTCTGTATAGGTGTGTGTGTGTGTGTGTGTGCGTGTGTGTCTGTCTACGTGTGTGTGTGTCTGTCTACATGTGTGTGTGTCTACATGTGTGTGTCTGTGGACGTGTGTGTGTGCCTACATGTGTGTGTGTGTGTGTGTGTGTGTGTGTGTGTGTGCCTACATGTGTGTGTGTGCGCCTACATGTGTGTGTGTGTGTGGTCTCTGTGTGTGTGTGTCTCTGTGTATGTGTATGTGTATGTGTATGTATATATATATATATATATATATATATATATATATAGTGTGTGTGTGTGTATGGAGGGTTGAGGCTGGCAATGAAGGAATGGGGGGGTGTGGGGGGAGAGCTGCTTACCTTGCAGTCGGCAGCATGTTCCTCGAGGTGAGGCCTCCTGCAGGGCGGGAGCCCCCCCGGCAGGGCGGGAGCCCCCCCACTGCCCTCCGGCTCGAGGTGAGGCCTCCTGCAGGGCGGGAGCCCCCCCGCTGCCTCCGGCTCGAGGTGAGGCCCCTGCAGGGCGGGAGCCCCCCCGCTGCCCTCCGGCTCGAGGTGAGGCCTCCTGCAGGGCGGGAGCCCCCCCGCTGGCCTCCGGCTCGAGGTGAGGCCTCCTGCAGGGCGGGAGCCCCCCGGCTCGAGGTGAGGCCTCCTGCAGGGCGGGAGGGCGGGAGCCCCCCCGCTGCCCACCGGCTCGAGGTGAAGCCTCCTGCAGGGCGGGAGCCCCCCCGCTGCCCTCCGGCTCGAGGTGAGGCCTCCTGCAGGGCGGGAGCCCCCCCGCTCGAGGTGAGGCCTCCTGCAGGGCGGGAGCCCCCCCGCTGCCCTCCGGCTCGAGGTGAGGCGGCGGTGCCGAGGAGCGTTGCAGGCGGCGCCGGGTAGGCTGGTCTTTGCTGTGAGGGGGGTGGGAGAGGTGAGCCGGTGCCGAGGAGCGTGCGGCGAGGCCCGTGGGTATGCTGCCTCACCCATCCGGCCGCTCCCACGTGGATGTGAGGCGGGAGGCAGCGTGTTGTGGCCGCTCCCCCGTGTGTGTCCCGGGCGCTCGCTCCGCTCCCCCTCTGACTGTAGCGGCGCCGGGGTGTGAGCTTGGGGGGGGGGGGGTGTGAGCTTGGGGGGGGGGGGGTGTGAGCTTGGGGGGGGGGTAAGCTTGGGGGGGGGTGAGGTGTGTGTGAGCTTGGGGGGGGGGGGGGGGGTGTGTGTGTGTGTGTGTGTGTGTGTGTGTGTGTGTGTGTGTGTGTGTGTGTGTGTGTGTGTGTGTGTGTGTGTGTGTGTGTGTGTGTGTGTGTGTGTGTGTGTGTGTGTGTGTGTGTGTGTGTGTGTGTTTTTGTTGTTTTTTTTGTGGACCTTTGGCCCGTCACTCCGCCTCAGGGGCGGGCCAAGGGGGTGGTGTGAGTGTGTGAGGCCAATGAGAGGTGTGCGGGGGCGGGCGGCCCAAGGGACCAATGAGATTGCCGCTAGGGACACCGGACATCCAGGCAGGCAAACATACAGTGCTTTCACTAATATAGTATAAGATACTTGTAAAAAATGTTTTGAATTTTTCCGATTGATTCAAACAAATAACGCTGTACAAATAATTTATTGTAGTTATATAGAAATTCTCTCTGTCTCTCTCTCTCATTCGCTCAACGTTCCAGCGACCCTATGGAGCCTATATATAGTAGGGCACTCCTAATTTATCATTCAGATATAGCGTGTGGACGTAGCATACAAGATATTACAATATATATCACCACACCAGAGGCTCTGGAGAGAAGGGACAGCAGATTGGAAATAGATCAAAAAAGTGGTTTATTGCGGTCCAAATATAACACCAACATTTTGGTCCACTATAGAAAGGGTGCTCGACTCCCGTCCTCAAGGGCCACCAACAAGTCAGGTTTTAAGGATATCCCTGCTTCAGCACAGGTGGCTCAATCAGTGGCTCAGTCTTCAACATTTAAGGTTATAAAAGAGACCAGCAAACGCATCAGCGGTGCGCAAAGTGGGGGGCGCTGAATTTTTGGGGGGGGGCGCGGGCGCTTGCAGAGGCCCCGCGGTCTTCCCCGATCGCGTGAGGCCTCTGCAACAATAAAACTTACCTCGATTCAGATGCTGCGGTGTCATGCGGGGTGATGTCACACGGCCGTCTCCATGGAAACGGGGTCACATGACGTCACGTGATCCCCGCGGCGTCATTTGACGCCGCACATAAGCGAGGGGGGCGCGAGAGCGAGGGGGAGCTGGCAGAAGGGCGCAGCTCAAAAAGTTTGCTGTATATTTTGTGTCAAAAAAGGGTCACAATCCTAGTAGCACTGGTTTTGACACAATATATACTGTATTATGGGGTGGATTTGGGTTCTGGGTTTACAGGGGCGGTGTGTGTTTGTTAATTTCAGTTGGTAAAACAACATGGAGGTTAGTGACCCCTCCTCCCTGTTTCCAAGCTCACTCATCCCACCTTTTTAATTGCAGTTCTTGCTAAGCACCTGTGAATGCCCAGTCTATTACAGACCCCTCTCCCTCCATTAGAGAGGGTATGAGAGCCTGTTGCAGGTGCAGCAGTGTTAGGACCTACAGATGGGCCATACTGTGACGTGGCTGCAGGCTTAAAATACTTTGGCCATAGCATTTAACTAAAAGACCCCGGCTTATGAGAAGATAAACAGATAAGTATTTAACTATATAATCTGTCAAGTAACATGTAGCACTGGGCCTTTTTGTTTTTTTTTGTTCTATAAACGAGACCAAACACAAGGAAAGATACAATACAGGATGGGACGGTACTGTAGCTATTAAATGCCGGACAGGTTGTGGTTAATTAATTAAATGCCTGGGTAACCGGGTAGGTCTTGGGCCTGTGTTTATAGATTCCCAGAGAGGGGGCTTCTCGAACTGTACGAGGCAGACTGTTCCAGAGAGTGGGAGCAGCGCAGGTAAAAGCTCGGGTGCCAAAGGAAGTCAAGGGGATTCTGGGAACTGTTAGGAGTCCTTCATCTGCCGATCGAAGTGAGCGAATGGGAGTGTAGGGAACTACTGTTGTTAGTTGTTTTTTGTTGTTGTTATTTTGTAACCCTTTTCTGCTCTCTCGCAGTACACGGCTTAGTTAACGTGCTAGTTCACTTTGTTTTAGCACTCACTGCAGAAAACATCATGTGAAAACAACCGGTGAGCCCGCATCAGTTGATTATGATATAATAGTCACATGAACTGCTGGAAGGAAAAATAATTCCTCCCAGTTCTGATTTTTCTTTAAAAAAAAAAAAAAAAGTCACATCTGTTCAACTGAATAACAAAGCAAGAATTTCCATCTACGGGTTTCACAGATAGAATCTTTTCCGTGCCGCTCTGACAAACAAGCACGTTATCTTGTGTGTTTGTAGCATTACTCCGCCACTTGTGTTTGGAATCAATAGGAAATTTTTTTGATCTTCTACTTTGATCTGATTTGAAACCTGCATAGAGCAAAATGATGTTGTGTAGAGAGCAGAAAGGCTGCTGTTTGGACTTGCATATAAGACACTTCATAAAACATTGCATAAGTTCTTTCAAGTTCCAGCTGTCAGAAAAGTGAAGGTCATATTTCCCATTCTTCTCGAGATACATTGTTCCTGCAGGAGTGGTACAAAGGCAGCACCGGAGATCTCAAAGACATCGATCCCTATTGTAAACAACAGGATTTTGCATTTCTCTTTACATCTAGTATTGAATTTTGCACATATGTTGCAGCGAGTAGGTTTTGATCAATTATCCTCCCGTATATTTATGCCCAAAGGAGCCTAGAGTCTGGTTTTGGTACATGGGGAAAATGAGTTGTATAGCCATAATAACATCATAAGGCAGCTTATGACCGATTTCAAGTAGCTGGGCCATAAGGTGTCTTAAAATGTAGCTTTGGTAACTAAATACTGTATGGCCCAAAGAGCAGAAAGAGTTTACACTACAATTCTCCCACTGCAAAGACCAGTGTCTTTACTTCTGTCACTGGCCTCCAGTAGATTTTTTGTTTCTGTGTGGGGTCATTTATAATTATCTCCCTACATAGAATTTCACGGACTATAGCAGTAGTGAGCAGTGTAGGCCGTGTAGCATCCCACCTATCCCCTAGCTCACATACTCGTTAATAATGTTATTAATATTTCCAATAAGTAACACAATAACAAAAACATAACATTAGCCCCTTATCCTACATGAACAAGTAAACAGCAAGTCAAATCTCTAATAAACAAACATACACTTTTTAAAGAGAAAACAATTGTTACCTAAATCAAACAAAATGACATTACAAAGAGGAAACCTTAGTTGACGGTGAAATATTCCATATATATTTTCCAGGTGACATAATGTGTTTCCGTACTATTACCATTCAGATGAGATTGCCTGTCTAATGAGGCAGGATATTACCAGTAATGTGATTATTTAACTAAGGATATGACATCGCGGCTTCCTAATGGCGACTGCAACTGCCATCTTTAAATGTCCATGTAGGAACAGCGGCAACAAACCCGGTCTCTATCTCAGGACCCGGGAGGTCAGCACACCCCCACCCCCCTTGGTGCAAATGCTGTTAAAAATATGAGTTTACAAAACGGACGGAATAGTTTTACTGGAGGCGATTAGTGTGTTGTGCCTATATAATCCTTCCTTATGTATAGTCAGTCGGTTTATACATGCACACACTCAGAGGGAGAGCTCTGGCAGTGCTGCCTTAATGCATGGGCACGCTGGGCAGTTACCCGGGGCCCCACGAGCATAGGGGCCCCATGCTAATCTGTGCACAGACCAGGTTTATTATTGCTTCAGTTATTATCATTATGTATGAATATATTTTTGTGTTGCTGGTATTGTTTACCCCTTTTCTTATTCCTGTACCCCAAATATATTTACCCCAAAAATCATTACAAATAAACAGCTTCTTTGTCGGTTCCTGCTTAGAGTTGTTCCAGGGTTGGACCATAGGGCCTGTCGTACCGACCCTCTCTATGAAAGGGCCCTATAGTGTTATCTAGGGCCCTTTTCATACCCAAGAAAGACTTACAAGCCTTATGTCAGGCTCTAACTTCCTCTAGCAATTGAGGTCCAAATAAATGAGAGTTTTCTTGGTTGGGAAACTCATGCAGTTTTGGGGCCACGTGAGATAATCCCACTGAATTTAATTTAACCAGCAAGATTCATAGGCACTAGTTGACATAATTAAATGCCTGGCCTATGTTTAAAGTGACCCTGCTAACTGCTTTCAAGAGGGCTAGTTTTGAGGCTAAGAGGACCTTTATCAATAACTGAGGTCCTTGAATACCGTCTCTTTCTACTTTGTCCAACACGAATAGGAAAGGGCCAGCAGTAACTGGTAGAACTGTTTATGGAAAGGGATTAATAACTCATGGGTATGTAACGGGTATTCCACCCCACCCAATCTCATATGTAGTGTGGGTGAGTAGAACATGTGGTGTTACCGGTGTGGTGCGTATACCTGCAGGCTCACAGGAAGTCTGAGCCTCCGCTAATGAGAGCCTGGGGTGAATCCTCTGGAACGAATCTTCTTTCAGCGCCTCCACCTGTGTAGGATTCTATGGAAGTGTAGAATGACCCTACATAGGAACCCAATCAGAAACCACACACACAGTGATTATATAACTAAGGACTTTACTAACGAATAATAATGATAACCTGTGTCTCTCTCACGGTGAGACACTAACAGTGACGTCTCGCAGGACGATTCCCAAACACTAGGTGATCCCACCCAGTGTCCCAAGAACCCCACCCAATGTCCCGTACTCCTACAGAGATAGTCAATGGGTGACTGCGCAGTCACTAAGAACCTCTAGGCCTGTTGGTGCACATGTGATGGTATAATACCTGCCGAGCACTCCGGTGCTCGGGTCAGCAACAAACTTCTCAAAGGGTCAGACGTGTGATGAGTCCGTCTGATCCTCCAACTGAACTCCTTGCACGTGCGGACCACTAGGGCGGTCCCACTCTGGAATCGTCTCTGTGGACCCCAACGTGGGTCCAACCGCTTCCACAGGAACAGCAGCAGCCGCTGTGTCCCTATCTATATAAATGGTGCTAACGTGACAGGAACCCTAACCTAGGGCCTGTCCCTGTAGTACAGCAACCTGTAGTGGCTTGGGGAACTCCTAGGGCCTGCAGGGGGTAATGACCTGTCCCACTCCCCCAACTACCCAAGTCCCTTCGGTAAGTGATCTGGAATGGACTAGAGTACTCTTCCATGCAGTACTTGGGCGTCTACCTACTGTTGGCTAGCCTAGTGCAGATCCTCTCCAGAATTCCTGACCTCGTTAACAGGCTATCCCTTCAGGCATCCTACCCCTAGCGCTACCTCAAGGTGACTAGAACAGCTATAGCCCTTCTCCAGACCCACTACTCTCTGACTAGTCCCAGCGCCTACCGCAGCAAGCTGTAACTCACTGGAGGCTGCAGCCAACGTGCTGCGCAACAAGGTGCCTGCCTATCAGACCTCACAGCACTGCTCGCTGTGACCCTGACAATGCAGCACTCTAACAACACTAAGGGCAGCGTCCCTATCTTGGGCCTCCCTCAGTACTTAACCCACTACACTAGCGGGGGGGGTTGGGGCCTACCTGGGGTGTGGGTACCTATGGGGTGCAGGAGCTGCTCTCACTCCCCGCACCCTTCTTCCCTCACAGCTCCCTAGCTCCAACTCTCTATCACCTTCTGAACAGTTACCCACCCAACTAGTGGGGAGTTGGGGTCTACCTGGAGTGTAGGTACCTATATGGGGCAGAAGCTGCACTCGCTCCCTACACCCTACTTCCCTAACAGCTCCCTGACTCCAACTCTCTAACTGCAGACTTCCTTCTCCCAGCTCCCACTAATGTAAGTGGCAGGGTCCCTAACCTGAGGGCTGCCCCTGGCAACACTCACCTTACTGGGGAGCTGAGCTATCTCTGACCAAGGGGGTGCTGGCCTAATACAGGGGAGTCCCTCTCTCCTGCACCCTACCTCCTTCCCTTGTCTGCCTCCTTGCTCTGCTTCTTCCTGACTGACGTGACTCATGCAAAGCCCGGGAAATGTATCTCTTTTCCTCCAGGGCAGTCCTACATCTCTATTGGCTCCTATCAAGCACCTGGTGCCTGCCTCGCTATGCCTCATGGGAATTGTAGTCCCGAGGCCCCTACAATAACATTGGGACCGCGTGCGTTCCTCCCCTCTGCCTACACTAACTCCTAATGGCCGCCTCAAGCTCTCCCTATGCTTCCCTACTCTCGCGCGACCTCCTAAGAGCTGCCTTAGCTCCCTACCCCTATCTGCGCATGCGCGACCTATCTGGGGCTCTCCTGCCCTCGCGCGATCACTGCGCATGCGCGACTTGAAGCGCAATGGCGGCGCTCTCCTCGCCGGCCGCCGGGACCTTAGAGACGCGACCGCGGCCTTAGCAACGGCCCGATCGCGTCCCCGGCAACCGGCCCGCTCGCGGAGACAGCGCACCGCTCCCTGCAATGGCCCCCACCCTTGGGATGGCCGTCGGGTCTGCCGCTGGCCTCCGGCAGTACCCAGCATCGCTTGTGCCCACGGAGGCTCCCGAGGGGGTCGCAGGGGGCAAAGGGTGACCTGGCTACACTCTCCCCCTGGTGAAACACCCAACGCCCTCGCTTGGGGAACGACATAACAGGGCACAATTTCACACACTGACAAATGGCATGGCATACCCCGTACACTTAACAGATCGGCTTTAACCTCACCAACACATGTCACATCACACCCCATAATTCCCGAGGCTAGCTGAGACCATTTGTGGGGTGCCCCTAACTGATCAGGTGGGGGTACCTCACTTTTGCGTCCGTGAGCCTCTCCCAGAAAATTCTCTTGAAGAGCACACTCTGGGGTGACAGTCACTGGTTCAGTACTACTTCCTCCCCCTGGTGGAAGGAATAGCACAGTGTCTTTCAACCCGGTCTTTACCTGGTCATCCACGCCTTGGAAACAGCAGGCCAGACGGCCAAGACCTTTCCCACGGTCCACTACTTGGCGGATGGGCCGCTTCTCTTTCAGCAAAGTCTCTGTTTCACCTGGCAGGGGGTAAAGGGTAGATACCTTACCACTGCGGTGATTCACGGTGTCCAACAGGTCCTCGGGGACACTGTCAGTTCCCACCTTGGTAGTATCGGGACCTGTCCCCAACTCTTCTGGGACAGTCCACTCACTGACTCGAACTTCGGGAGCGTTGGATCCCAGTCCTGGGACCACTTGTGTCGGAGCACACGGGCTCACACTCCGCTCAGAAGCCGCTACTCTGGCCTTCTTCACGGCCACCTCCATCGGAGCCTGTGGGGGGCAAGGGGGTTCCTTACCACTCGGCTGGCTTGTGATGGGTTTCTCTTCTTCTGGCACGATAGGCAGTGGGCACTGGTCCACTCGCACCACTGGACAGCCATCTTCTAATGAGGACACCTCCGCCAGGACGCGATGCCGAGGGGAGCCCTTCGCCCGGGCGACCAGACTTAAGGAGCCATCGTGCTCCACGGTCACCTGGAGGCTCACCCCCAACACCCCTGGGGCAGTCGACTCACCCTTGTTGTCTGTAGGTACTGGTCCCAAGCCTAGGACCGATGGTACCTCTGCAGTAGGTCTGACTGACCATCGAAGGGCACACGGGCCCACAGCAGGGTCCGCAACATCGGAATACACCTCTTCAGAGATCAAACAGTCTAGCACGGCGTCAACGTATGGTTGCAGATTACAGTGTTTGCTCCCCCTGGTGGAATCTGTAGGAAGGGCACTTTCTACAAGTGAGTAGTTCTGGCTCTGCTCTGAGTCACTCACATCACTGGGGAGGGGCTCTGATTTTCGCGCCAATCCCGGACAGATTGTTGCAACATCTTGCTGTGCAGGTTGGCAGTCAGCAGCACGTGCGCTCTCCTGATTAGGCGGGAAACGCCATCCTGCTTGATCTGCGTAGACTAGGGGGTAACCTTCTGAGGGGCCCCCGGGCATGAACAGTGCGGACGGTGCCTTTGCCAGGCATATATTCTCAATGTGGGTTACTACAAAAAGAATGGTCTTCCATGTGGACGTGGGATCTTGCTCCTCATCTAAGACACAGGTCCATGGCCACTCAGGAATTTTACACATATACTCCCGAACCTTCATTTTGGGTATAGTTACGGGAATGCCTCCTACCGCCACTACCTGTCCAGGGTCTAGGTATTGCCTCAAAGCCCAGGCCAGGACCTCGTCTCCGGACTTCACAAACATGGTGACAAAAATAGGGACGGGACAATTTGGAAAAAATGGACAGGGCACCCCAGGTGTATCTCAGCAGCGCCTCCAAATGTAACGGGTATTCCACCCCACCCAATCTCATATGTAGTGTGGGTGAGTAGAACATGTGGTGTTACCGGTGTGGTGCGTATACCTGCAGGCTCACAGGAAGTCTGAGCCTCCGCTAATGAGAGCCTGGGGTGAATCCTCTGGAACGAATCTTCTTTCAGCGCCTCCACCTGTGTAGGATTCTATGGAAGTGTAGAATGACCCTACATAGGAACCCAATCAGAAACCACACACACAGTGATTATATAACTAAGGACTTTACTAACGAATAATAATGATAACCTGTGTCTCTCTCACGGTGAGACACTAACAGTGACGTCTCGCAGGACGATTCCCAAACACTAGGTGATCCCACCCAGTGTCCCAAGAACCCCACCCAATGTCCCGTACTCCTACAGAGATAGTCAATGGGTGACTGCGCAGTCACTAAGAACCTCTAGGCCTGTTGGTGCACATGTGATGGTATAATACCTGCCGAGCACTCCGGTGCTCGGGTCAGCAACAAACTTCTCAAAGGGTCAGACGTGTGATGAGTCCGTCTGATCCTCCAACCGAACTCCTTGCACGTGCGGACCACTAGGGCGGTCCCACTCTGGAATCGTCTCTGTGGACCCCAACGTGGGTCCAACCGCTTCCACAGGAACAGCAGCAGCCGCTGTGTCCCTATCTATATAAATGGTGCTAACGTGACAGGAACCCTAACCTAGGGCCTGTCCCTGTAGTACAGCAACCTGTAGTGGCTTGGGGAACTCCTAGGGCCTGCAGGGGGTAATGACCTGTCCCACTCCCCCAACTACCCAAGTCCCTTCGGTAAGTGATCTGGAATGGACTAGAGTACTCTTCCATGCAGTACTTGGGCGTCTACCTACTGTTGGCTAGCCTAGTGCAGATCCTCTCCAGAATTCCTGACCTCGTTAACAGGCTATCCCTTCAGGCATCCTACCCCTAGCGCTACCTCAAGGTGACTAGAACAGCTATAGCCCTTCTCCAGACCCACTACTCTCTGACTAGTCCCAGCGCCTACCGCAGCAAGCTGTAACTCACTGGAGGCTGCAGCCAACGTGCTGCGCAACAAGGTGCCTGCCTATCAGACCTCACAGCACTGCTCGCTGTGACCCTGACAATGCAGCACTCTAACAACACTAAGGGCAGCGTCCCTATCTTGGGCCTCCCTCAGTACTTAACCCACTACACTAGCGGGGGGGGTTGGGGCCTACCTGGGGTGTGGGTACCTATGGGGTGCAGGAGCTGCTCTCACTCCCCGCACCCTTCTTCCCTCACAGCTCCCTAGCTCCAACTCTCTATCACCTTCTGAACAGTTACCCACCCAACTAGTGGGGAGTTGGGGTCTACCTGGAGTGTAGGTACCTATATGGGGCAGAAGCTGCACTCGCTCCCTACACCCTACTTCCCTAACAGCTCCCTGACTCCAACTCTCTAACTGCAGACTTCCTTCTCCCAGCTCCCACTAATGTAAGTGGCAGGGTCCCTAACCTGAGGGCTGCCCCTGGCAACACTCACCTTACTGGGGAGCTGAGCTATCTCTGACCAAGGGGGTGCTGGCCTAATACAGGGGAGTCCCTCTCTCCTGCACCCTACCTCCTTCCCTTGTCTGCCTCCTTGCTCTGCTTCTTCCTGACTGACGTGACTCATGCAAAGCCCGGGAAATGTATCTCTTTTCCTCCAGGGCAGTCCTACATCTCTATTGGCTCCTATCAAGCACCTGGTGCCTGCCTCGCTATGCCTCATGGGAATTGTAGTCCCGAGGCCCCTACAATAACATTGGGACCGCGTGCGTTCCTCCCCTCTGCCTACACTAACTCCTAATGGCCGCCTCAAGCTCTCCCTATGCTTCCCTACTCTCGCGCGACCTCCTAAGAGCTGCCTTAGCTCCCTACCCCTATCTGCGCATGCGCGACCTATCTGGGGCTCTCCTGCCCTCGCGCGATCACTGCGCATGCGCGACTTGAAGCGCAATGGCGGCGCTCTCCTCGCCGGCCGCCGGGACCTTAGAGACGCGACCGCGGCCTTAGCAACGGCCCGATCGCGTCCCCGGCAACCGGCCCGCTCGCGGAGACAGCGCACCGCTCCCTGCAACGGCCCCCACCCTTGGGATGGCCGTCGGGTCTGCCGCTGGCCTCCGGCAGTACCCAGCATCGCTTGTGCCCACGGAGGCTCCCGAGGGGGTCGCAGGGGGCAAAGGGTGACCTGGCTACAGGTACAAATGCCAATTGATTATTTCTAGGGCTATTAGTACCTGATGTCTGGTACTCCAGTATCGCTTCTTAAAACTCGGTCATCCTCTTTCACGAGAGATGACGGGAAAGCCAGGGTGCGTTGCGGTCAATGGCCCAATGTTTGTTATATGCCCTTGATGGAGAAGTTTTCTCTGCGAGACTGACCCTCGCCATTTCTTCTTTTGATAGAGGTACTGGACCTAGAGACTTTCTCTGAGTCCCAGTGCACCGGGGCAGAAAGTGAGTATTAACAGCGAACTACGTCTCCTAGTCTGAGGGGGGACCATTTCGTTACTTGTATACCCGGAAATGGGTATGAGTGCCTACTACGAGCCTTATGCCAGATAAGGGACCCTGCAGAATTTTTGACAGATTTATAACAGGAGCCCCAAACGATTGCCAGCTTACGTAAGAATGTAGAATAATACATCATCACATGTTTTACATATATAAATTAGAAGAAAGTTTTACAAGATGGGGAAGTATTATTGCTGCTGTTACCGAAGTTAATGTCACAATATATACTACCTTAACGTGTATCTTCAAAGGTCGGCAGTCTGAATCGGAGCAAGGTGAAGTAACGTCATGTTATTGGAAACTGAGCTACAATAACATAACCTGAAGCTCATGATAATGAGATAAACAAACAGCTTTTCTTTTTGCATATATTTAGCTTGGTGGATATGTGTTAACCTCAGGGAAAAGAACGTCCATTACTGATTAAGGCAATGTGAGGTTATGAGCCCTGATTAAACTGAGCTTTGTAGATCTATCCCAGTGTAGTGCATATGTGACACCTTCAGAGCCTCTGCTTTTCATAGCTGCTTTTTTCCTCCATAAATCGCTGACATCATCAGCACAAAACAAAACCGTTTTCCTGGTTGTGCCATGTGTGAGCCAGCCCTGGGGCAGCCACTGAATGCATAGCCAGGTTACCGACCCACCACATCGCCCACTTTCCATAATAGTCCCAATACAGGGTATGATTCCAATGAGTGGTTGTTCTGCACACAAGATAAAATGCCAGCAGCCCTGCACGGTGATGTTAACTGGATGTCTTCTCTCTACCCCTTTTTGTATCTAAAGCCCTCTCCTGCCTTAGGGCTGGTCCCCGCTGGCTACTGCAGTGCCCGCTGTGGCGGACACTGCAGGGACGAGAGCCCTCCCCTCAATGGCGCCGGGCCCGCTGCGAGGGGGGGCCGCAGCGCTGTGGCGCGAGTTGCTCCTGCTCTCAATAGAATTGAGAGCAGGACTCGCTACGGAGCACTAAGCCACGATCCCCGGCGGTTCAGCCAATGAGGGCAAACCTGCTGGGTGACGTCATGGCCACGCCCCCGTCACTCCCCCGCCACGCCCCCGGGGAATCGGCTGCACGCGCCGCCAGTCTCGCGGGCGCGTGTGCAGCGGAGGTACTGGGGCCTCAGCCTTAAACCTCTCACTGACTGCCCCACACCTCTGGAATGCCCTTCCCCTCAATATCCGACTAGCACCCTCTCTATCCACCTTTAAGACCCAACTCAAAACACACCTGCTTAAGGAAGCTCATGAGTAGCTCTTTGAGTGGAAGTTTTACACCATATATATAAACCTTGGCCCCCTGCAGACACACTTAACTGACCTCCCTCGTACTGTCTCAATACGTCCTTCCTACAAACCAATTCGATTGTAAGCTCTTCGGAGCAGGGACTCCCTTTCCAAAATGTTACTGTCATGTCTGAAGCACTTCTTCCCTTTATGTGTTATGTATATTATTTGTTATCTATATTGTCACGTGTATTACTGCGCCATGTACATTAATGGCGCTATATAAATAAAGACATACAATACGTAATTACTTCTCCATTCCATTGTATGTCACCTATAAGATTGTGAAATCTTTAGCTTATCTTCGAAACCTATGTACTGATGGTTGGCAGTGTCAACGTTCAATCAATGTAAGAATCCACACTTCTTCAGCTAAAGTTGACTAGTAAGCAGTAAAACCAGATTAGATGGAAACATTGGTTTTGAAAGATGACAAAATAACAGATAACCAGCAGAGTAAACACAATGTCAACTTAACACAATAGAAATAGACTCAAATATATTAGACCATGTAACCAAGTCTGTGAAGTTTAAAAATTAGTACCTCATGAAAACTCTGAATAAGTGTGTATTTCGTTCATACTAATAATTGCGTTTGAACTAGACAGGCAAATATTCAGTGACGGTAAAATATCCATTTGACTATATTAACATTTCTAGTAAATAATGAATATAAGAGGGGGTGGGCATGTACTGCATGATGTCCCAAATATCAATGAGGAGAAGTTCGGCCTGTTGACGTATAATGCAACATTTTGCTGCAAAAACATGGCATTCAGCCTATGCTAACAAGATGTAGAACCGCCCGTGTGTTTGATAAAATAATTAGCTTTGAAGATACCCGTTAACCTCCGAGAACATGACGCCTGTTCCTGTTTAGGAAACGTCACATTATAAGGCTACGGCCCCACTGGGCACGGCTGCACGAGTGCCGGAGCGCCTAGCGGCGCATGCACCCACTTCAGCCGCGACCTGTGTTCTGCGGCTATGCTTTCAGAGCAGAGCAGGAGATCTGACGGGGGGGGGGGCGTGGCGAGGCCATGATGTCACACGGCTGGTTCGCCCTCATTGGCTGAACCGCCGCCGTGACGTAGTCAATGCTCGGCCGCCGCACCAAAAGACAAAGATCTTGTCTTTTGGCCAAGGCGGGCGCATATCACACCTTGTGCGCGCACGCACACACTCCGACTGGGCCCTGCCCCATAGCGAGCTGTTCCTTGTGAGCAGTGCGCGCGCCATCGCGCACTCAGCCGTGGCCACTGGGGACCTAGCCTAAGTCCTGGTTTAACAGAGCATTGTGGGACTTTTCACGCATTGCTGACTTTTTATGTTTGCTGCTTTTATCGTAAAATGATTACCCATACCTTCCCTACATCTATTTTTGTAAAAGATGCACGGTTAGCACTATAAAACTCACGTGGCAAAATGCCGGCATTCATAAACACTGCGAGCAATTTGGTCAACATCCAAGACATGATGGAGCGTATCTCATATCCACTAGAAATCTAAAATTGCATCCTCAGGATATTGGGCAGGAAGTCTGACTAATTAGAGGGATAACCATACCACTTCCTGTTTCAGTTCTTGGTCAGCTGCTACATCGCAGTCACATCATCTTAAGGAGGAGATCCAAGCCGTGTTTTTTTCCTTTCTTTTTTTTTAAATACAGGATTGAAGTAGTGGGTCTCCAGAGCTGAACCCCTGTAATTTCAGCTCCGGGGACCCCCTGCTTCCAGAGATACTTAGCTTTCATGTAAGTGCCGGTAGCCATTTCAGGGTTCACTGGGTTCATGTAAGTGCCGGTAGCCACTTCAGGGTTCATTGGCCCTGCGGGCCAATAGGAAGCCATGATGTCACCCGATGTGGCTTCCTATTGGGCCATGTGACCGGGGGGCTTTAAACTGTAGAAAACTGCAGAGAGATACCGGCACCCCTTCTGGAATCAGGGGGTCCCCAGAGCTGAAATTAATGGGGTCTAGGTCTGTAGATCCCCTGTTTCAATCCTGTATTAAGAAATGAAGAAGAAAAAAGAAACACAGATTGGATTGCTTCCTACTTTGCAAAATATGCTGAAGTTGTCAGAAGGCTTTCTACAATGTGACCACCTTTTTAACAGTTGTTTCACAATTCGTCATTTTTATCAATAGCTTTGCAAATAGCTGCCAAAATTCTTTCTTAAACAACTTATCAATATTATCGACTTCCTCGGAAAGATTTAAACTTCCTTAAGGTTTTTTTTTTCTTCTTTGTAGGAAGCAAGGGGTCTCCAGGGGTAAACTGCATTTGAGGTCCTGGGACTCCTTGCTTCTTGAAGGTACCCCCGGCAGGGTTAACAATATGGAGGTTTAAATAGACGTCTTCCGTCACGGCTTTCTAGAACATTTAAGAATGATGGAGTATGGGCAGCACCTTCAGAGGTATCGCGAGAATTTGGGGGTCACTGGAGCTGAAATTAACATGGTTCAGATCCACAGACGACCTGCTTTATACCTATTTAAAACGTATTATACTTCTATTTCATTCATGTCCGTTTATTTAAAATATTGTCTGGTAATTCATATTTTTCTCCATTATCTCTTTAGACTAATTATGCTGTCCTTATTAGCCAGACAAAAGAACAAAAGTGGGTTGGGGTTCCTCACAATAGAATTATGGGGTTCCTTACAATGCATCTGATCTCAGGCGCTCTATTAGAGAGGGTTGGGGTTCCCGCAGAATTCACAATATAATTATAGGGGTCCTTAAAAAAAAATAACGAAGTGTTTCAGAAAGGAACATGTACTGATACTGTATGGGAACTATCTACAATGTGTTGTAAGCAAAGAAAATGGAAAAAAAGTGAATACAATAAAAAAAAAATATATATATATATATATATATAGAAAAGGTTGTGCACAATTTATCACGTTCTACCAGGTGTAGGATCCGTTGCTCAATTAAGTATTGACAGAGCTTTGTAGATCCGGGCTATAGCAGGGAATATTTGTTAAACTGCGATAGTACTGATCAGGGCATTAATGTCCATGGCAGTTTCCATGGGACCATGCCCTGAATATAAACCGCCTTGAAATCTAAACCACATCCCCCCACCTTGCTGGTTTTTCTGGTAGTGAAAGGGTTATCCCCAAAAAACAAACGCTTATATTTGAATTATTATTATTTTTTTGTGGTAATCTCAAGCTGCAAAGTATATATTTGTCAAATATCAGCGCTAAAAGAAACAGAAATCCCCCGTCCCCTTCAGTGTTTTTGCTTTTTATTCCAAGTCATTTTACTTGGTTCTTTTTGAAATCGTAACCACTTCCATGTGCTCTCTCTTGGGTGGTTTTTTTTTTATCAGATGAACTACATTTTTCGTATCCTCTCTTTGAACCGCTGTATACTGCAGTCAGCGCTTAGCAAAGGAAGCGAATAAGCAAAGACCCCCCCCCCCCTTTTTTTTTTTTTAGAAAAGAATATGCGGACAGGCAGTGAATTTGAGAGGATTGTTTTCCAACGCTGTAAATGCTGGGAGGGGAGTATAAATTAAAGCCGTGGTAGTTAAACAAAAACTCACATGTCATAGTCACAAGGTAGGGAGCCAGAGGGCGTTCGCTTGAGGGGGGGGGAGAAACAATGCTCCCTTAACCCTTTGAGTGCTGGAAGACCGGATCGTCGCAGCGATCTCGTGGTCGTCGGAAGGCACTTCCCCCCCCCCCCCCCCCCGAGGACGTCTCCTCGACTTCCGTTCCGATCGAGTTCTCCGCTCCAATGGAACCGTGAGCTCCATCTCGCCCTAGAAAAGACGTGTTTAATGCACGATGTACCCAGTATGTGATATGTCCCCCCAGAGCGTCGGCTTTATGCACCTTGAGATGCTGAACGGGTTAAAAAAAAAGACCTGTTTTTAAAAAAATCTTTTGGGGATTATCTAATGATAATACTACTCTCTAAACCTGGTAAAAAGCAGCATTAAACAGTCAATTAAACATGACTTTCCTCTTGAATAGAAGCTGATGCATCACTGAGTTACTGTACCACACCTTTGTCACTATATTGAATGGGGCTGTCTGTCTGTCTTTCTGTCTCTATGTTATGACAACGTCACGTTTTCCTAATTGCTTACAATAACTCCATAACTTGCTTAAAATCCTCCATGTGAGAGGCACATGGGAGTAATATATTGGACACACGGGAGTAATTATCTACAAAGCTATTGGGGATAAGTAATGCATTTACAAAAAAAAAAAAAAAAAGTCGTGCACCGAGTTTTTAGGAACAAACTAGAAATGTATGATACCCAGTGCTCTATGCAGTAAGCGGCGAAAAAGCACTTTCGGCAGGGGTTTGAACTCGCCATGTTTTTGACGAGTTGCTCTCACTGTATGCAGGAAGGCCCGAATACCTGCGAGAGCAACATTTCCCAACATGGCGAGTAGCCGGTGGCGAGACGGTCTGCCTGCCGAGAAAGGCTCACCTGGCGAGATCTGCCTGCAGCAGAGAGAGATCCGCCACTCTCTGCGCAAATCTCGCCGAAAAAAAATATTTTTAAATAACATTTTTTTTCATAGTGTAGATGTGCAAGGGGTCTCCGGAGCAGGAGAGCGTAGGTTTCAGGTCCGGGGACCCCCTGCTTCCCGAGATACAGGCCCCGTTTACGCCTTTTCGCCGTTTACTGCATAGACCCCCAAGTCATCAACATAACACATTGAAAGAGTCCTACATTAGATCCCCGTACAGTCCGTGTGGAGTGGGGCTTATGTGATGGTTTCCCAATGGTATCACAATGGTATCACAGATGTTGACACTTTGCATCCAGTCCTTACCAGGCTGCTTTGCAATCCCTCTGGCAGTGAAACTATTACAATTATTTCAACTTTATTGGGAAAATACCAATTATTGTTTTAGTTTGTAATTGTATATATATATATCTTTATTTGAATAGCGCTCACAAGAATATAGCACATACTGGGAATAAGCGTTACAGGCATAAAAGTAACATTCGGAAAAGGAGTCCCTGCCCCGAAGAGCTTACAATCTAAGTGGTAACTGGGGAGAATTTACAGAGACACAAAGTGGTTTTGGTTTATCTCAATAATAACAAATAATGTATTTGGTTCATCCCAATAATAACAAAGGAAACCACATGTAATAAAAGCAAAGGGCATTAAAAAAAAACGTAAAAGACTATTCTAGTTAGAATTCTGTATACAACAGGGTGAGATAATGCACATAAATAAACAAAAATACAGTTTTAAAGACACATATATGTATCAAAAAGATGCAGAGGCCTCTGTCTGAATACAAACCTCTCTTAAAATGAAACTGTTTTTTGGTATTTACCTGCAGTTCATAAAATCCTTATTATTTAAGGCAGGCCTCCTTCGTATAACTTCTATAATATGAAATTACAGCAACTTTAAAAGAAGATATTTTGAAGCACTCTGGCATAAATACGAACAGATGGGATTACTTTTGAAAGTTAATAATCGAAATAGGTCATTGAAACTTAACTTGGGAGGACTGCACGTTTTACACGGGTTTGAGGTCTTTTAAGGAAAGCTGTTTTCTCTCTATATTGTACGTAATTAAATATGTTTGCAGAGTTAGTCACATGCTTGTGATTGGCTGAACATTTGGGTCTGGTGGCACAGTATATCCATTTTACATTTCAGAACTGCGTGCCAGCGTTAACTCATTTGAAATCACGGGACTGACCTCTCGTCGTATGTGCAGAAAACGTTCACGGCTAATCTAATCATTATTGCACATTGTTTGAATATTTCCAAGTCACATGTTTTATTCTGTTACTAAAAAAAGGAAGAGGCTCCTTCACAAAGCTCTCTTCACGCAGCCGGGGAACACGGTGAAGAGTTGGGTATGGAACACGAGGTCTGAAAGCTCGCGCATGAGGTGTGAAGAGTTTATTGATTTCTGTTAGCAGAAACCTCAGCTTTATTTCTCATCTTGTGTTAGTATACCCTCTAACTGTGTCTTTTTGCAGGTACACTACATATTTTAGCTCCTGTAAAACCAACTGTGTATATATATACATAACATGAACGTTTTAAGCGTGCCGCAAGCTGCATAGGTTAGGGTACTGGTGCTCAACTCCAGTCCTCAAGACACCCCTACAGGTCAGGTTTTAAGGATAGCCCAGCTTCAGCACAGGTGGCCTAATCAGTGGCGCAGTCTTTGACTGAACCACTGATTGAGCCACCTGTGCTGAAGCAGGGATATCCTTAGAACCTGACCTGTTGGGTGGTCTTGGGGACTGGAGTTGAGCAGCACTTTGTTAGGAAACTTCCATAGGATTTACCTGGAAGTACCTCCATCCTGCTCCAGCAGGGAGAGGTGTGATAATCACAAAGATAGGAGATGTCCGGTGGCACACTCAAGGGACATCGCGCTTTCACATTTTAACCAGCGGACACTTAGGGGCCTATGCAGAGAGCAGCGAATTTTCGAAATTCGCCATTTTTTGGAGATAATCGCGCAGAAAACAGCAGAAAATGGAGATTTCCGAAAAACGCGCCAATTTTTCTTTTCTATTTGTAAAACTCGCCTCGCGGCTGGCGAAAACCTCAATCTCGCCAGTTTTACAAATATCCTAATGCAGAGAGCCGCGAACGGCATCTAGCGGCTGTTCGCGCCAATAAAATGGCGCTATTGTCTCCTTTTTCCCTCGCCAGAAAAAATTGGCAAGAAGCTGCCGCTCGCGGCCATTGCAAAGGGAAAAAAAAAGGCGCGCATTTGTTTTTACAAGTTTCTGAAGCGCGCATCTCGCCAATGTAAACTCGCCAGACGCATCCATGTTAAACATAGCAGAATTCGCACTTTTCTGCATATGGAGAATAAAACTCTCCAAAAAAACTACTTTTTAATAAATTCGCCAATTTTAAAATTCGCTGCTCTCTGCATGAGGCCCTTAAAGTGTTCATGACGGCGCTCCGGTACAGGGAATGATGGCAGAAGGGTTGGTGAAATCGTAATCTACTGCAGGTCGGTCAGGTGTCATTCATTTGTAGGATCAATGAAGTGTAGAAGCACTCACAGTGTGTCCTTAATACTGCCACACATGCTCAGTTATCCAAAAACAAGTAAGGATCACACGAAGTACAAAAATAAATCGGCCCTCCACTGGACTTATGCAAAATTGCTGTTAAAGTTGAATAAAAGATCAACGCTTCGGTCCTCATCTGGATGAAGGTCCAGAGTGTTACGTTTTAACAACTATTTTGCATGAGTCCAGCGGAGTGCCTATTTATAGTTGTACCCGTTAATCTGTAGTCTATGTTACCCACACCTCAGATTCAAGGCTGAGGTATTCACGGCAGGTGTGTCCGGCCTTATTTGGGGGAAGATGCGGTACGGTCCATAGCGTTAACGATCCAGCGTTAACAGTCATTCAAGTCAATAGCAGTTAACGCCGGAACAGGTTTGTTATCCTACAATGGACCTAACTGCCCCTTCCCCATGAATAGTGTTTCCTTCCGAGCCTTGTTTATCAAGTCTGGCACTTCATAGGCGCCTCCTGGAACCAAGACTAGCCAAAGGCACTTTTAGTGCTGGGAGACCATTTACAGCAGGGATGGCCAACTCCAGTTGTCAAGGGCCACCAACAGTTCAGCATCAGCACCGGTGGCTCAATCAGTGGCTCAGTCAAATGAGCTATAAAAGATCATATTTGCTAACCCATATCACTCCGTAAGACACCTTCTTGGCTGGAAGACACTGTTATAACCCATTCACTTGAATGCTGATTTCCTCACATATATCATTTTACATTACTTTAACGTTGCTTTATTCAAGGGTCAAAGAGTGCTGCTCGAACTTTAATTATGAACCCCAAGTACCAATATTTTCTTATTGACAAAGTAAGAGCTATGCTTTCTCTTTATAGAATATCCGCTTTATCTGTAATACACTTTTTAATGATTTGTTAAACTAATTTATTTAATGAATTCACTAATTAATCAACCAGTTGATTCAATATTCATTAAATATGATGTGTTCACGTTTTATTTTATTACATTTACTTTGATTTGTAATTTGACTATTTTAACACATTGTGTTGAATAAAAAAAATATATATTGGATTTATACGCGAGACTAATCTAATTTTCTAACATGAATATCGTATAATTATTTCTAAATCAATCATTTTCCCTAATTGGTTTAAAATTTCTTACAATTAAGAGCAGTACAACTATTTTTTTCTTTCTCTCCAGACACATCAACCATGCTGCTTGAATGAATTCTGGTTCAGTGTAGCTTGTCTTGTTGGAAATGAGTTTTGTACATGTCCAGACTAAGATCCCTGTCCCAAGGTGATTCATGAGTACACGGAGTGCATTCCACATTCCACAAGACAAGCAGAAGACATGAGTGGGGCTGTAATCGGGAATTGCTCACCATGTGTTACTCCAGTTGGGGTGTAGCAGCTGACAGCTCATATTGTCCACTAACTAAAGAATATACAGTATTTTCATATTGCAGTATATATGGGTGTGTTTATATATATATATATATATATATATATATGTGTGTGTAAAGGTATCTGTACCGTCTTAGCGAGCTTAATAATCAAAAACTAATAGAGGATGCCATTCTGTGGCTAACGAAATGCTTTTATTTGTGCGAGCTTTCGAGATACTGGGAACATTTGTGGTTTTTCGAGATACACTGATCTCTTCTTCCGGCGGTGTTACAATGGATAAAGCAAGAAAGGTTTTTACTTAAAAACAGTGCATCTTGGAATGTATCTTACTGAAGCCTATCCCTCCCCCCTATGCAGTATGCGATATATGACTTAAGGTGTTAAATGGTCCCTGAATATTAGTGATGTAAGAGTATGTGTTTGTATATATGTGTGTATGTGTGTAAATATACATTTATAAAGTGCGCACAGTGTATAGAGCACTTTACAAAAGGTATGTGGGAGTGTATACCAATGGTGTGGGTAGGTGTAGAAATGTAAGAGGGTGTTGCATTACTATTAATGTGTGTAGATACTATGTGGTCCCTATTGTTATATAGGGATAGAATTACATTGTACATATGTATGTGTAAGAGACAACTATGTGTGCCTTTAGCACTCATGGGAAGAGAGTTCTCTTGTGTCAGGGTAGTGACTCATGAAGCTGCGGTCTCGAATTAGGCCACCGCTAAGTGTCCCGAACAGTTGCATACATTTGTATTCAAGCAACTGTCTCTCTTTCGGTGTTCTAAGATTACCTTTGAGTATGGTCACCTTCAGATCGTTTATCTTACAATCCCTCATATACACCCACCCCCTCATATATACACCCCTTATATACACCCAACTACTCATATATAACTACCATTTGCAACATCTTCACTGTGGTGGTTTCCCGCAGCTGCATACATGCTCCTCTGTGACCTATGGAGCAATCAAATTCTTCGGTGCAACCGATTGGCTGGCCATGTAGCAAGAGCAAACAGCCAGCCTATCAGTGTCACCGAATATTCCAATTGGCCTGTAACTGCAGCAAGGAGTGTGCGTGCAGCACCGGGAAACTGGTACAAGCAGGTACACCGTGAAACCGGTACTGTACCGGCCGAATCAGTACAGTTGGAGGATGAACGTTGGGGGATCGGTGATCCAGGAGCATCGCAGCCATCCACTGGCCAGGCTGTTAGATTCAAAATGGCCACGGAGTCAGGGATTGCTCAGCCGGCCTATAGAAAAGCTGCACCAGCACCATGAGCTGAGGTTGCTGCTTCCTATTAGTGGCCCCCGGCAGCCACGTCTATGATCCAGTGGCCATAATTGCAGTTTTATTGTGGTGTCAAAAATGACAAATATCTCTGAGGGGTCCTGGGATGATATCAACGTCAAGCTCCGGGAGAAATTGCTACTTTAAAATTGTATTGTTTATATTTATATAATAAGAGCCCGGCTATCCCCGCCTTCCCTCCCCCATGTACCCTTCCCTCTTGGCTTCCCCTGACACCCCCTCTTCCCTTCTCCTTCCCTGCCACCAAATGGTAAATGAGGAAATTGCCTCGGCCTCCTCTTGCCGTGCTAGGATCCTGAGCGATTCCCGGGGGGTCACATTCTGTCGCCTCTCCCTCCTCCCCCCCTGAACTTGCCTATCTGTGGTACAGATGTTAGAAAGAATGAATGCGTCTCTGCAGAGAGCCCTGTGAAGCCTGTGGTACATACAGTGCGTGCTGTCTAGACTAGAAAGATACCGTAGCTTCTGTTTTCTGAGAAATACTAAAAGTTCATAGAAACTTCTGATATCCGGTTCTCTTTATCTGTCGGAGGCAGAGGCAAATATGCCTGCCTCTGTAAAGATAACGCTTAAGCATTTAGCTATTCTGTGTATGCGTGTGTGTGTCTGTATGTTTGTATGTATATATATATGTATATATTTTTTATATATATATTATTTTTATATATAAACACGTGTGTGTGTGGTCTCTCTCTCTCTCTCTCTCTCTCTCTCTCTCTCTCTCTCTCTCTCTCTCTCTCTCTCTCTCTCTCTCTCTCTCTCTCTCTCTCTCTCTCTCTCTCTCTCTCTCTCTCTCTCTCTCTCTCTCTCTCGTCCCATATTTCACACACCATAACTTAGCGTGCGTGCGCACTAAGAGCGTCACTTTCACCTTCTGCTGGTGCAAGAAAGCGGTGTTTCCAAATTAAAAAAAAGAGTGATGCTCTGGGTGTAAAAAATTAAAAAGTAGTGGTGTCTGAGTACTATCATACTTAGACCACTGGCACACGAATGCCTACGTACCTGCCCAATTTGCTTTCACTAAGACAGTGTTACTTCATATACCCTCCAAAAAATGCAATGACTGTGACACAAGGTTTGCTGGTGTTGCCTCTTTGTTTGGACATATTACCCATGTGCAAGAGCTCGGGAGAATTTGCACAGCGTAATGTGTCACCGTTCAGCCTTGTGGTTTGAGTGTTTGTTTTTGGCTATATGTGTTTGCTCCCCGTCATAAAAAATAAAATAAAACAAAAACTTCAAATGAGTGAGTTCTTTGTCAACATTGATGTTTTTCTGAAGGCCGGCGTGATAGGGTCTCCTGCGAAGACTTTGACAAGCAAACAACCGAGCTTGCTGCAAAGGGAAGAGATCCTTGGTTCTAAACCACATCACTGACCGTGTTCCCCATTATGTCATTACCACTACCGGTTTGTCATGTCTCAATGATTCGGAGGCCCCATTCAGAATACTGTGAAGCCGCCGTGCTGAAGAGAGTCCCTGTCTATGCATTCATGGGTGATGGGGGTAAAACCGGCAACACAGCAGTCAGTCAAAATTCACTTCAATTCCGATGATACAAAAAGGCTTTATTGATGAATGGCACACACTAGACAGCAGGCTACATCACCACCTCCTCCTCTACGCGTGTCACGCTATAACAGCACTTCGTCTTGGAGTAGGGGAGGTGACTTCAAAACCCAACATTTAAATAAAAAAGCCCGTGAACCAGGGCTAATTGGCCCTGCATCAGCGCAAAGGCAATCTATGCGTTGGCAAACAAATGGTTAATCAACGCTGACATCTATAATACAGACAAGTATATCAGGTATCTCTAATTCTATACATACCCAGAGAATTAGACTAAAAGAAATACCTCTAAGAAATAAAGATGGCAAAACCACAGCATAAGATACATGGGCTTAATATAAAAACTAAGTAACACTTCAGCACCAGACACAAAAGGTTGCTAAACATGGATACAGAGCACAAATCCAATCTTCAACTCAACGCACCAAAATACATAAAATGGTAACATATTGCACAAGAAATATAACTAGGTCTCCAGATCCATGAAGCAAGAGAACAGGAGCCAAGGAGAGCTGGGATCCAGGACGGATGAGCTGTCAGGGGTAAGCATTGTGCCCCTGAGCCCCGACCTCTATTGTGGTCCCCCTGCGCCCTCCGACAACTGTTCCCTATTGTCAGTACACTGACACTTCAGGGTGTCAGTTCCTTCAGCTGCAAGCCTGAGCGCACGACAGAATTGGATTTCGCTATGCATTCATGGGGGCTGAGCGCTTCCCCAGCACGGGGAGCACATCTTCACAGTGCATTGAATTTGAGTCTAAGTGAATCTTGCCCATTCGAAGTCAGTCCTACCCAGAATCCCCTCTGCATTCTTGCTTGGTGCCAGCATTGGGCCATATAGACATTGTTTATCTGGGTTTGCCTAACTCAATATGGCAGGCCGCGATAATGGTGCCCGCGCCACATCGCGTGCGAGATCGCGCGCGCCACGAACAAAAGGCCGTAACTCTATAAGGCGGGCCATAGAGCGCGCCACCACGCGCGACCGTGCGCACGATTCGCGGCCAGACAAATTAATGTGTCTTTGCCGCGCGCTGACCGGGTCACATGCACAGTTCATCCAATGAGGCATGAATCGCTCACGTGATGTCACGGCCACTCCTCTTCCACTCCTCCCTATTGCCTCCCGATATCCTCCAGCTCAGTGAATGTTTCATGCGTGACGGCAAGTGCTCCGCGGGCACTTTAATTGCGGCCTTAAGTGGGCCCTTGTAGGCTAACATATATATCATTGCCAATGCTAACCCCCAGGGGCAGACTGTACGTAACTGTCGGCCCCGGCGATTCTTTGAAGAGCGGCCTTCCTCCTGCAGCGTCATGGCTTTGGAGTGTCATGTGACGTCTCATTGTCATGGCAACATGTCGCCATGCCAACGCGGTGCTGCAGGAAGAGGGCCGCTCCGATGAAGGAAAGTACACCTCCTCTCACCACCCTCGCCCCCCTCTCACAATAAAATGCACACACACACCCCTACCTTGGAGTGGGCCGCAGTCCTGCACTGGACCCGGAGACTCCCCAGCCCTCTCCTCCGGTCGGGCGGAAGTTGGATCCCGGCGCCAACAGGAGGAGGGAGAGTATGTGGTCGGTGAGCTGGGGAGCCACAGCTTCGACCCACCATACTTACCGACTGACCCACAGGGGCAGCCCCAATCGCCCCATAGTGCAACCTATCCACGCTAACCCCTACCTTTCCTCTGTTCACTTATAACCCCGCGCCTTATTCCCAGGTGTCTCCCTTTGACAGAATGACATCCGCTGTGTTTGGCCTCTTGCCACATGCAAAGTTCACAGTGTTTCTGCCAATATTATTCTACTTGTGTCGCCGTCTCTCCACCTCTTTCTACCCACTCATGCCCATATTCAATAAGCGGTGCTACCCTTGAGCACTCCCCAACTCCCATTCAAATGGGAGTTAAGACATGTTAAAGTATAGCCCCCTGTAGTCAATACAGGCCTAAGATTGCTCCGTTGCTTTCCTTTCAGCGCCTCATTCTAACGTTAAACATTGAGCGGAGGCATAGCGGCATTGCAGATCTTGGTCTCATTCATTGATTTCACTTTGTGAAAATGAACCGTGTAACATATATGCAGCGCCGAGTATCACTATACAACTGGGAACCCCCTCCCTCAAAGAGAACAGGGGACTCAAAATAGCAGTGGTGATGCCGTGGGCCTGAATTTCATGAAAAGCGAACCCAGAGTTTCTAGTTTGTTGTCTAAATGTGACATTATGCAATAGGGCAGTGCAGTGAAGTGCTGGCTTTCTGTATTTCTCCACCGCCTTCTCTGCAGCCCAGCTGTACACAGGGCTAGTGCTATTATCTGCAAGAGGTTAGGATGTTGCTACGAATAGCCGTCATTTAGTAGAGAAATACCACATTATGCAAAAAGACAAAAACCTCTGCAACATCTGCAGTTTTTAGGCTGTTGTTTGTTTGAAAACCACCAACGCTTGCAGCATTCAGCATGCAGCACGTTTTGCCAATTAGCTGATGTTAACCCTGCAAAAACAGAAGCACTTCTGACATGTTTCACATGAAGATGGCCATGATAAGCTCACTCATCGTAGGTCTAGACCAGGGGTAGCCAACTCCAGCCCTCAAGGCCACCAACAGTTAGGTTTTCAGGATGTCCCTGCTTCAGCACAGGGGGTTCAATCAGTTACTCAGTCTTTGACTGAGCCACTGATTGCGCCAACTGTGCTGAAGCAGGCAGGGCCATCTTAGGCTTTGCGGAGCCCAAAGCGACACGCTGGCAGCTGGGCCCCACCTGTAAAAAAAAAAAAGGGGGGACAACGACTTACCTAGATGAGCAGGCCTCCTCCGGCAGCGTTGCGGCATCATGACATCACTGTGTCATATGCTGTCACGTTGCCATGGTAACACGATGCTGCAGGAAGCACCCCGCTGCGGAGAAGGTAAGAGCGTGGGCGCACACATCCACACACACCCCTACCTCTCTCTGCTGGTCCTGGGGCCCTGCGCTCCCTCCTCCCGTGCCGAGAGGAGGGAGCGCAGGATCTCTGAAGGCGCGGGCCCCAAGGCGGTCGCCTTGCTTGCTTTGCTCTAAGGCCGGCCCTGCTGCAGGGATATCCTGGTGGGGGCCCTTGAGGACTGGAGTTGTCCACCCTGCTCTATATCATATTCAATCCCTGTGTTGGAGGAGTTGTATTGTGCCGAATCCTCACTATTGCTTCCTGACTCAAAGGGAGAAATAACTAGAGAGGAGCACTTCTGATGTTTGGAATATGATACCCCCCCCCCCACCTCCACAATCCAAGCAAAATGTAACCAATAGCATTTGTGCAACATTTTGCTTGAGTTCGGGCATCAGATCTGATCAATCGGAACTATTTCATCTCTAGAAATGACTTCACCAGTTTCTCTGGAGTCAATTCCACTATAGTCAGGGTCCCTCATATGTCATTAAATGTTGCATGAGACCTGAAGACTGGGAACACAACCCTGCCTATTAGGGTGAGGATGGTAACGGTAACATAATTAATTGATGGCTAATACAATTAGAATTAATACGTTCTTTGGGATAGGGTTTTTCCCAATGTTTGATGTTCTTATTCAAGTTTTGTATTGTACATCCCATTGTGCCTTCTTATATACTTTTTGTATGAAGCAGCGTATATATATATATATATATATATATATATATATATATATATATATATATATATATATATATATATACTTTATTACTATGTGAATCACTCTTGTGTGAGTTTCCACCTTCGCACCAGATTTTACAGTTTGTTTTTCTGGTAGGCCACTGAAAATAAGGGGGCAGGGTAGACACCCAATTTTTGTTGTTATATGCGTGACACACCCAACGGCCTCACCACATTACACCAAATGGCGACACCCATCATTATCTTTATTGGCATTATTATTTCAACGTGCTAAATGAATAATGCAAAATGAATTCGGACGTAGGGCTGGATGAGAACCTGTCATGCAAGTAAAGGAGAAAAGTGGAGATGTTGAACCACTATATATGTAATTTAATTGATTAATTCACCAACCTTTCTTCCCCTATTATACCATGGAGGCTATGTATAAAGGTACATATTACAATGCGCACCGATAGTTTGCCGCACAAACAACGGAGTAAAACAACGCAAGTTGACACACACGCTTTCATACATCTCATGATGATGTGTTCTCCTGGGAACTTCGTTACCCCTCCCCTCCCCCCCATCCTCCTCCCGCCCCCATCCTTCCTCCTCCCCCCCATCCTCCCCCTTCCTCCCCCCCATCCTCCCCCTTCCTCCCCCCCATCCTCCCACTTCCTCCCCCCATCCTCCCCCTTCCTCCCCCCCATTCTCCCTCCTTCCCCCCCATCCGCCATCCTTCCCCCCCATCCTCCCCCTTCTTCCCCCCCATCCTCCTCCCTCCCCCTCCCCCATCCTCCCCCCTCCCCCCATCCTCCCCCCTCCCCCCATCCTCCCCCCTCCCCAAGTTGGCACAGGTCAAATGAGGTGAAAATGACCTTGAAGTATTGATGCTTAGAGACATGTTTAAAATGCCTCTCTACGCACTTCGTCTATGGCATCCCTTTATACATATGCCCTCTTGTGCCCTCGTCTATGCCCTCTTTATACATATGCCCTTTCTCCACTTTCTTCTTCTAGTTTGTACGCTCCTTTGAGCAGAATTCTCATTTCCTATTATTGTATCAGCAACACCTGAAACATTGTTTGACTCAAAATTTTGTATTTAAAACAACAATCCATGCAGCTCATTTTCTTAACCTATTTCTTTTATTATTTTTATGTGAACCAATGGAGTCCACCATAGACGAACAGCTACAAAATTATTTTAACCACCTTTTGTTTCCCAAGTAACTTAGTTTTGTCCCCTGGAGTTGAATTTCTGTTGAGGAAACAACATGGCCGCCTGTTCAGCCTCACTCTGGAGAGCCAATAGGATACCACAGTTTCATTGGGACATGTTGCACCTCTTTATTGGATAACTCTGGCAGACATACTGTTTTCTCTTTTAGTTTTACCAGGAAACAAAACTGTGAATAACTTGTGAACGAGAAGAGATCCCCGAAACAGAGATTAGCACCCATTTGGGGTGCTGGTAGCAGTCGCCATTGCAATTTTAAAGTTATTTTTTTTTTTAATTAAAGATAAATAAAGTCAATTATAACATCCTTGGGAATAAAGTTGATCAGTCTAATTAACCTCTTTGCTGCCAGAGGAGTCTGCAACGCATTGCAATGCAAAGCGGCAAAACTGTTCAAACCCCCCCCCCCCCCCCCCGTATTTACGAGATAAACTCGCATCCTTTTCACAGAATGATGCAGGACCTCGAAATACTTAGAAGTCACATTATACTTATACATTGAGTCACAAACCATTATTTCCTGTTGGGTAGATGGGAGCCCAGCACAGTGCAAAAAAAATTGCTAGCTAATATTCTGAAGTGCTATCCACACTGATTATTTTGAGAGGAAGTAATGACACTTTTTTGGCCTTCTGCCATTTCTCTGAAACGACCGGCCTGACAATTTCTCTAAAACTATATTTATTTTGCTGCGAAACCGCTGTTACAGGGAAGGGAAACCTTTCTCGGAGTAACTCAGAGATTTCCCTTGGAGTAGCAGTTTCACAACATACTGAATAAAGGCCTTAGGCCTTGTCCAGGGTGGCGCTGAGCGGGCGGGTGCGCTCATGCTGGCCGCGATGAAACACATTGCGGCAATGTGTGTGGCCAGCGTGAGCAAGCGCCTGAGTATGCGCGGCGTTTACCTGCTTGCCAGGCAAGCAAATTGTAATCTGCCGCTCGCGCGCACATCGCATGAGCGGTTCACCCAACGAGGGCGAACCAGCTCCATGACGTCTTGGCCACGTCCCCCGACACGCCCCCCCCGCATACGCACCTAGCCGGCCACAAACCGCCCGGCCGAGCAGGGCGCAGCGCACGAGCATCAGCGCGCCCACTCCCTGCCTGGCCGCAGCCTTAGAAGCAGGAGGAAGGAGCGATATTGCAGGAACCCAGAGATTACAGGAATGCAGTCATCCTGAGATTTTGATCCACTCCATGTTTTCCATCTGACCACAGGGCCAGTTCATGATCCCATGGTTAGGTTGGCAGCACCAGGAACATTGCAATCAAGCCGCCATGTGTAAAGTTACCAGATATCACAGATTTTAGGCCCATATTTACTAAGTAGGGCCATATAAGACACCTTATGGCCCTTCACTTGAATGGCCCATAAGGTGTTTTATGTAATAGCACCACTTAGTAAATATGGACCTTAATGTCTATAACAGCCTACAACGATCTCCAATGTTTTATCGGCTCATATAAACCGGCACTGGTGGTAGTGTTGCCAGGTGTCCAGTATTGAACTGAACGGTCCTGTATTTGGACACTGCCCAGTAAAAAATTAGAGTTCATTAATAATGAGAGGTTATACTGGACATGTATGTGTATACCAGTATTACCTATTTGGACATAGTGACCTGACCGGCTTAGGGGGCCGTGGGATTTCCCCGAGCAGGGAGAGAGCATGGGCTGTTGCTAGGGGGTTGGGCAGCTACCTCCATCCTGATTGGCTGCTGCTGCTGGGTAATGCAGCCAATCAGGAGGAAGTGTGGTGGAGCCAAGGAGAGGAGGAAACAGCATGGAGTTGAGAGAGGTCAGAGGTGTGTGTGTGTATATGTATGTCTGGAGTGTGTCGCACCTTTCACCATTGTGACCAGTATTTTTGGAGAAGCCGCCTGGCAACTCTAACTGGTGTCAAAAATGTTGTAGTTGTAATCGTATGCTGCCCTTCTGTTAGCAGCCATGGGAAAAACATGTGTAAGGAGCATTAAATGTTTAATTAAGTGACATTTGTTTTTTCTTGTTAAATAGAGTATCGGTAATTGCAGCTTGGCTAATTTATAGCTTTTGGTAATTTCTTGTTTTGCAATGTACGCTAATCTGAAGCCAGGACAAATAACAAAGCCGATCGCTGGTCTCGTCTTTCAGGAGGACACCTAGACTATTCGCCGTGAGAAAAATAAATATTGGGACTAGGGAGTACAGTATAATGTTTCCGGAGCGTGATCACAAGACGTCTTGTGACATGTTCTGCAGGCTGATGGAAAACAGTTCTTTCCAGGATTCCCTGGTCGTGTTGCACATACAACCTGGATGGCCACTGCTGCCAAAGTAACTGACCTAAAACTACCTGCCCGGTCTGGAGGCGGACACGTCTGTTCTAATTAGGAGGGTCTACTATAGACCAAGTGAGTTATCTGATCTGAACAGGAAGATAGGCATGACATGTAACTGCTAGGGGAAATGTAACGTGCAAATGTATGTAAGAAGTTATCTTCCATAACTAACTGTAGAGGGCTGAGCGAGGTGCTACTTCAAGTGAATTAAAGGGTCGTTCAAGGACTGAGTGATTAACTCATTCTTATAGTTATACTGCAGGATGTGTGGTGGCTAACTCCAGTCCTCAAGGGTCACCAACAGGCCAGGTATCCCTGCTTCAGCAGAGGTGGCCCATTTGAGACACTGATTGAGCCACCTGTGCTGAAGCAGGGATAGCCTTAAAACCCCACCTGTTGGTGGCCCTTGAGGACAGGATTTGGCCACTCCTGCTCTAGACTGCTCTCCATTGGCTCCAATATGTTTTCCCTTTGAAAAGATTTATTAGTCTTATAAATGAAAGCAGCTACACCGGTCGCATTTTCCCCCCTTTTCTTTCTTTGTCTAATATGGCCATCGGGATTATTAATAGAAAGCGGCGGTGTCATCCTCCGACGATGTCAAAAAAGTTCTGTTGTCTACGGAAGGCGGCTGAAACCGACGTGCCGTATTGTGTCCACCAGACAAGTATTTTTGACTGGTCACTACGCTGTTAGAGTGTTAGAGTGTTACAAATGGCGCTACGATTTTTGATGTAAAATCTCTGGGGAAAGGGCAGCGGACGAATTGGACAGTCGGCAGGAGCGAACTTGAAGCAGGGCACCAGAGGAGGATGGCTGGGGAGGGGCACGCCCCAACGGTCTGACCCGGAGGTCTGCACTGACTTCTTGGGCGGCATCTCCCCCAGCAGGCTCCCGTCAAAATGGCTCCACGACAGCAAATGGCTTTTGCGTTGCCATGACAACAATACAGCGCGTGACTTCCCGTTGCCACGCAGCGTCACGTTGCCATGGCAACGGAACGCCCTGCTGCGCCGCGCTGCCACGGCAACGTGACACCATTTGACGTCGCAGAGCCATTTTGACGGGAGCACTGCAGGGGGAGACGCCGCTGTCGCCGGTGGAGAAGGTAAGACAGTTAAATATATAAATAAAAAACTTTTTACAAAAAAGTCTCCGCTTATCATTCAGCAGAACGTGGCAACCCCGATGACCGCTCTAGACTTTCAAGAATTTCACGTGGCAGACAGTCCGTCGTGTCACTCGGATTACACAATCTATGTTGTGTATTGCTTGTTTGGGGACACATGTTAAAAAGTCAGGAGGCATTACGCAAACGTTCGCCATGAAACATCTGCCATGCTGCATGTGGGACAAAGGTTTACACAGTCCACAATGTTTTGGATACAAAGATATTGTATTAAAAAGCATGCTGAGGTCCCACTAACCAGATATACGAGACAATTAATTCAAGCCACGCATTTGGAAACCACCGTGGCAGTGGCTGCAGTCTTCTGCTGACACTGGTTGTTCCACGTGTCCTTGTTCCATGTGCTTTACATGCTACCACACGTGGCCAAATGATTCATCTGTCTTGGGCATAGAATACATCCTATCTGTCACCGTGAGGATCCTTTCCTTTAATAATTTCCTCTCTACGTTCCCCTGATTTAAATTCATACTGAGTCATCAATTAAAAACGCCAGAATTAATTGCCTTGTTTACCTCTAAAGTGAAACGAATGTCGTCCGTTGGCATTTTATGAAGTGCTCATGGGGTTTGGCAGCAAGTTTATATCATGTGCAGAACAGTTACCTGAACCGCTCAGTCTTTGTTTTCTCATTTGGTTTATTCAATAACCACACGGTTGAAAAATCTTGAGAATTGACGTAAAACTGTCATTTTTACCTCTCCCCCCCCCCCCCCCCCCCCCCCCCGCGTGCCGTCAAGGGTAAAGAAGAGGTCAGAAAGGAGAGCTGGTTAGCTACATGTCCGTTCCTCCTATTGACTCAGCTTGGGAATTGCAGCAAACTGCACGTCCCCTTGTGTAGCATGGCTACGTGAAGACTTTACGTCTATTGGGAGGAAGCTGAAGAAATACAGTATATTGCACTTTCTTGATTAGGTCATCGTTGCAGTAACTATTAGAGCAGGGGTGGGCCAACTCCAGTCCTCAAGGGCCACCAACTGGTCAGGTTTTCAGGATTTCCCTGCTTCAGCACAGGTGGCTCAGTCAGGGGCTCAGTCGTTGACTGGCCCTTGAGGACAGGAGTTGGCCACCCCTTTATTAGAATAAAGGCTATATGGTGATGATGCGTTTGCAGCTATGTAACTGGCACTGTAGAAGGTTTTAGTGGCTCTTCCAACTTCTGACGTCGCTCCCTCTGCTCTCCCCTTATTGATGTTTTCTGAAGCTATGTGCCATGCTCCACGTGAAATTACTGATATTCCTGATGGTTTCCTGCCAACGTGCATGGAATACTGACTTAAACATAGAAATTAACCGCAGGTACAAACCACTGGGCACATATACTCTGTCCAGTGCACCTCCTGTACACACCTTAATGCCTTAGAAGAGAGGGTCCCAACTCCAGTCCTCAAGGGCCACTAACAGTGCAGGTTTTAAGGATACCCCTGCTTCAGCACAGGTGGTTCAGTCACAATAGTTGGGCCACCTGTGCTAATGAGAAGATCACAGTTAGTGGTTCTTGAGCACTGGAGTTGGGAACCTCTGCTTAGAACATATCTGATCACTGGCATTTTTACTCTTGCTCTACGGCTCAACATCATTTTTGGGTCTTTGTAATAACCATAGGCAAGATATGCGGAACTCAGCATTCGTTAGTAACATTTGGTGTTCAATACACCCCTGATTACAATACAGCAAGCAGCAAAGGTAAGCAAACATCACCTGCATCGCATACCCCCAGGGACGGAAGATTCTTAGAAGGATGATTCTTATTAGCATTACATTTGGTAAAGGGCCTGAGCGCGTGTCCTGAATAAGACATGCAAACACATTTTATACTCAATGGCGAGAGGGTACGTACGCAACATGAAATGAATTGCACAGCGACAACACATTTGTAGCATGGTACCAGGAGGGGTACGTGTTCTCATACCTCGTCATCCACTTTGGCGATAATTGCTTTGTTTAGTGAGTTGCCGCGACTGCGGAATGTTTAAGGAGGGGATAGAAGGGGCTTTGGCGAATATGATTGAAACGTTCAAATTCCTTAAGGGAAGCATAGTTCCGAGAGAGTGCTATAATAATACAGGGGCTCTAAACTCATCCGGCAGACCCCTCCCCCAACCGATTCGGGTTTCAGGATATCCCTGCTTCAGCACAGGTGGCTCAGTCAAAGAGCCATTGATTGAGCCAGCTGTGCTGAAGCAGGGATATCCTGAAAACCTGACCTGTTGGGGGTTTGGAGGACTGGAGTTCAGAACCCCTGTAAAAAGAAGTAATGCTCTGATGCTGAAGGGTAGCAGGGTTAGGGAAAATGTGAGGAAGTACTTTTTTTTTTTTTTATGGAAAGGGGTGGTGGATCCATGGCCAAGCCTTCCAACAGAGGTGGCAGGTGCTAATAAAATAACGGGGTTCAAAAATGCTTGGGGATAGACATCAGGCGATCCGAGATATGAAAGGAAGCCAGGGATCCAATAGGTGCTGATGTTTTACAGCAGATAGGAAATGTGCAGACTAGGTGTGGTGAAGTGGCTCTTATCTGCCGTCAAATTATGTGTTTCTATGTTAAGTAATGAGAAGGATTCATTTGCGTCATAGAACTATGCACGACGACTGTCATCCATGGTATTGATGGTGGACATGTGCTTCAATTGTGTGTGTAATTAAAGTAATTAAGACTCATGGCGGTGGCATCCTCATTCTGTTCATGCCGTTCTTATAACTTACTTCAGTTAAGTTTGAGCTTCAGCTCAACTCCAGTCCTCAAGGCCCCCCTCCCCCCAACAGGTCAGGTTTTCAGGATATCCCAGCTTCAGCACAGGTCTGAGCCTCTGATTGAGCCACCTGTGCTGAAGCTGGGACTGATTGAGCCACCCGTGCTGAAGCTGGGACTGATTGAGCCACCTGTGCTGAAGCTGGGACTGATTGAGCCACCTGTGCTGAAGCTGGGACTGATTGAGCCACCTGTGCTGAAGCTGGGACTGATTGAGACACCTGTGCTGAAGCTGGGACTGATTGATCCATCTGTGCTGAAGCTGGGACTGATTGAGCCAGCTGTGCTGAAGCTGGGACTGATTGAGCCACCTGTGCTGAAGCTGGGACTGATTGATCCACCTATGCTGAAGCTGGGACTGATTGAGCTACATGTGCTGAAGCTGGGATATCCTAAAAACCTGACCTGTTGGGGAGGGCTTGAGGACTGGAGTTGAGCGCGCCTGACTTACTCTATACTAGTCCATGCTTAGCTGCACTATTTATCCTCATCTCATGCTAACAGCCAAGTCAAAGCCCTTATAAGACAGTATTAGAATACAATTAACATAAGACTTTCTAGCATCAGCCGGCTCTCGTAAACTATGTCCCACTCACTGATTAGTACCGCCCTAATTCTCTCACACGCGTGACCCAGATGCATCTCGTATTGTGTCAACACAGAAGACACTCGCTACACGTCCAACTTAAATGTCTTCATTTTATTTCGTGCAATGCTTTGTCTTCCAAAACGTGTCCAATAGTAGCTTTACACATCCTCCAAAAACAAGAAGGAACCGACACTCCAGAGGTCTTCATCCAAAAAAGATTTGAATCAACACAGATCGACGTTTGGTCAACTACACTGACCTTTGTCCAGATGTGTCCTGCATTATACTGTAGGTCTCCCCGATGTGGAATGATATCTGTGCACCCGAGGCAGTTATACCGCACCAGTGGGCGCACCTAACCTTTTTCTTCACTAGTAGCTTGAGATACTTATTATAATAATAATAATAACAACTTTCTTTCATATAATTTTATTTCGTATAGCACTTTCTCCCAATGGGACTCAAAGTGCTTCAGAATAATGGTACACAGCACATAGGAATTATGACAGACACAGACCCAGAAGAGTTTACTATCTATGATTTTGGTGCCTGAGATAGTGACTTGCTCAAGATCATAAGGTGATGACACCGGGAACTGAACCAGGTTCCCCTGCTTCAAACTCAAGTGTTTTTGTTTATAGTCAGCGGCTTTTACTCACTGAGCCACAAAATGAAGAGTACTCCATGCTTGGCATCAAGTTAATCATAATCCACTGCAAAGACTGCCCCAACATTCCATACACCGCCCAGATCCTTCTCAGTTTGCAGAGCAGCGCTACTGGAAGTGGAAAAGTAGCTTTCCATGGTCCCCTTTGCTGGTAAATTTGCATATGGCTAACATTGTTGGTGTGGGTGTCGGACAATGCATTTGAATTAAAAGTATATTACTCTATCTTCAATCCTATATTGGTTCCATGTACAGTGACGTCTGTTAATTGTTGATTCTGGCTGCTGTAGGGTATCTCTGTAACGCTACCCAAAATATACGAACTGGATAAATGAGCTATCTCCATCGTTGCCGTGTATCTTTTCTGGTCAACGCGATACATTTGCAAGAGATAAATCGACATTGTGTTAGTGGTTCTTCGGGTTCTGAAGGGCCATGAAAAAAAAAACCCCACTAATTACCCTATTCAACATGATGTGAAGAACAGGATCAAGTGAACGATGCAGCATCCGTTGGATGAAATGTACGTTGACGCATTGTTCACCGTGAATAGCCACACTTTCACACCATATTGAAAAAAAGCCTAAACGCAGGGGTGGCCAACGCCAGTCCTCAAGAGCCACCAACGGATCAGGTTTTCAGGATATCCCTGCTTCAGCACAGGTGGCTCAATCAGTGGCTCGAAGACTGGGCCACTGATTGAGCCACCTGTGCTGAAGCAGGTATATCCTGAAAACCTGACCTGTTGGTAGTACTGGAGTCGACCACCCCTGGCCTAAGCTGTTCATGTATCAATGGTTTTTTTTTGGTGCAGTGCCGGGTCAAAAAAAAAAAACAGCATCAGATTTATCAAAGAAACCAATCCTATAGCTTTTCCTGGGATTTCGGTTCGATATACCCTTTTTAGCCAAGGAAGCATTGACACAAGACCTCGAATAAATACTATACTTAAAAACATAGGTTATTTAAACTGAGGAATTTGGGTAAAAGCTTTGCTACCACGTCGAAATCAAGGAAATGAGACATGTTTATGTAATGCGTTCAAATGAAACGCTAGAGGTTTAAAGATGGTAAAATGTTTAGGGGAACTCCAAGAAATGCCAACATGTTTAAGAATTACAAGAAAAAACTTCAAGTGACACTACCCAGAATGGGTCTGAAATACTGACTGGCAGGGGCTTTTCCGACACATTTTCCTGTTGAAAGCTGGCTTAATAATGAAAGTGAACAAATAAATAATATAATGGTGTTTAGAAGATGCTGGCAAACCAAACTCATTCATATACAAACCACTTTAATTATAATTGCATGCAGTTTTTAGGTAAATGTGTGTCTGTATGCAGCATGGCAGGGGTGATAAACTCCAATCCTACACCCCCCCCTCCCCCTCCCCTCCAACAGGTCAGGTTTTCAGGATAACCCTGCTTCAGCAAAGGTGGCTCAATTAGTAGCTCAGTCTTCGACTGCTTGAGCCACCTGTGCTGAAGCAGGGATATCCTGAAAACCTGACCTGTTGGGGGGGGGGTCCCTTGAAAACTGGAGCCGATACCCCCTTCAGGATGGTAATTGTGAGTTCTGGCCTGTTCCTGGAGCTCCATGCTTACGGCTCCCATAAGGCATCAGAGGAACAAATTACTGTTTGCTAAGCAATTAATTGCTGCAGAGAAATTGCCAGAGGATGTAGATCTCATAAGAGGCGTCATTAAATAGGAGAGCTTGTAAGCATGAAAAAAAGAAGCACAGTCGCAAAACATTATAATGTGAAACTCCGTTTATTGGGGAAAAAAATGTTTTTGATTTATAATTGTTTTTAATTTTTTTTATGCTTACACAAGTCCAGGAGTGATCTCACATAGGAGTATCGGCAAGAACAGATTCTAAATCAATATTCAAACGTAATTAAAAACGTTGGATCTTGCAGTAAGTGATTAAGAGGTATAGCGGGGTATATAAAAGCAATTTATGCCAATCATTTTCTTGGACCAGATACATGGAAAGGGCGGGAGTTAAGAGGTAAAATCTTGCACTTTAATTACCATTTGACGAACTTTATAAACAGAAAAGAAGTGACTGCGTGTATCTTTATACAGATTTTCACATGTACACGGACATATATAATCTAAAGCAGGGGCGGACAACTCCAGTCCTTAACAGCTAACAAACAGGTCAGGTTTTCAGCATAGCGCTGCTTCAGCACAAGTAGCTCAATCAGTCCCAGCTTCAGTGCAGGTGCCTCAGTTGACTGAGGCACCTGTACCGAAGCAGGGATATCAGGAAAACCTGACCTGTTGGTAGCTCAAGGACTGGCGTTGGTTACCCCTAATGGGGGTTCATTATTTTAGACTCCTCTTTGCAGAACTGTGGCAAAAGCCAGAGACAAACAGGACCCTATTTATCAAAGAAAAGGGATCCCACGTAAAGCAAATCTAATGTCTTTTGCATTCACTTTCCAGTTGAGACAAGACCATTGTAAGAAGTCAGTAAAATAAAAAGGCTCTTCAAGCAGAGATGTACGTCACCTGCATTTTATATCTGTCTATATACATATATTAAAACAAGGTTCGTTACAATCAAACTAATAACACAGCCATGAAATAAAAAATAAATCAGAATTGTGCAAATGTATATTTGTAAAAAAAAATATCAAAAAACAGGAAGCAAAGTAATTGAGAATATATTATTCTTTCTGGCACAAACTATTCTTTATTATCCATAGAAATGCCAGACCTCTATGAAGTGCCAGAATTGCGCAAAAATGTTATTTTTATAAATATTTTCTTTTATTTTGCATACCATAAAATTTAGAATGATGATTTATAAACAGTGAAACATTTATCAAAAATCTCCACCGGGTTACCTTTCCATTTGAAATCTACCCGCTGTTTTTACAATGCGTGCACTTTTGCAGTTACCGCTAAAGTTACCGTGCTATTAAAAACTGGCAGAAGTAACGCGAGGTTTAAATGAGGATGTGCACAGCACACAATCATGTGTATGTACAGTATGAGCTCATGCAGGGTGTGCTTAGTATGTCAATAGCAGAGCAATGTTTCTATGCCAATTAATAAAGACTGCAGAGCTATAAAAAGGCATTAAACATATTTCAAGCAAAGACCAAATTAATTAATAATGAATCATATCAATGGTAGTAGCTGTTAAGATTTGTTTTCCCATCACTCCAGTTGAACAGGTCTTACTAAAAGTGCAGTGCTGCTTAGGACCAAACTGAAGTGGTCATAGGTTTAATGGGATCAAATCTTGGCAAATTGTTGAAAAAAAAAAAATTGTAATTTGTGAACATTTTTATTTACAGACGAATATTAAAAACAAGTATAATAAAATCACTTTAAAACTGGTGGCCTGATTTGTATCCAGTTAAACAGATCACTGGCGTTGGTTTAGTTTGGTCATATGTGGGACTGCACATTTAAAGAAAGGTGAACGAGAAGTATTTGTGCTGTCGATTCCTACATTCTATAAAAATATATATCATAAAGTGATCGCGGGAGAATGGCAGTGTCAACAGTTCACTCGATACACCGTGTCCAGGTTACCAAGCACTTGGGTGCTTATTCAATAAGCCCCAAGGCTGCCGATGGCGGAGACTCGAAGGGGAGTCTTCGGCCGATCACGGTGGGATGGGCCACTTGGACTTATTGAATAAGCCCCGTGACAGTTTAATAAACTCAGTTATACAATGTCTTGGCCTGCAATGGCAGGAGATGCAACACGGATATCTAGGAGGTCCTTCCACGTCACCCGTATTTCTATGGTTCACCGTACAGCCAGAAGGAAAGCCAACCCGGCAAGTCCAAAGCCAGCGGCCGCCATGAGAGCACCGGACACGTTACTGTTCTCCTGTACCCGATGCCTGTCGTTGTTATTGAAGTATTTGTGGAAGCCATCCTGTAGAGAGAAAAAAAAACAAGAAGCATTATAGAATTTGTGATGTCAAAGTCAATGCTAACCAGATCAAAGAAAAAAAAATAGGCCAACTCAAATTCTTACGTATTGGACATTTAGTAATGGGAATCATTTCTTTGTTAGGTGTGTCAAGTTCTACAAGGTGTATTGGTTCTGGAGAATTAGATATTGTTTAATGTATAACCCCCAATGGGCCGTATTCCTACACTATACTCCGGTCTTCAAATAAACATAGCACCGAGACAGAGCTTATGGACCAATGACTGAAAGCTAAGGGCAGCTGTTGTTCCGGATCCTTATTCAGCATAATTATGTATGGGAGCAATAGGCTCCAGATGGTTGTGTTTGAACTCGGCTTGGCAGCTGATTGTGTAAACAAGTTATGCCCTCAATACCTTCCGGAACTCTGCTCTTTACAATTAATTTGTGCAAACACAAGTTTTCTGCCTTGTGACTCTCTTTAACCCATCACTTGCCTCTCTGGAGCATTGAAATCTTCAATACAAGTCCATCATTATCATCTACCTAGAGAAGCATTTGCTCAATAACACCCTTTCCATCCCAGAACAGAAGATGTCATGGGCTTGCATCTTTCTAGTGGCGCTGCTTCTTCAGTGTTCACCCTTCATGCTCGGAACTGATTTCTGGATGGTTTTAGTAACATTAGGTCATATTTTATAATTAGCCAAGTCGAATGCACATGGAAAAATCATAACTAAACCAATGCATACGCTTAGGTCACATCATTTCCCGTAACTATTTAGGGGAACTTTACCCTCCTCCCTGCTGGAGAAACCAGCAATGCATCACTTGTGTGTCGAGCGCTGGTCTCTTCTGCAGCAGGGAGGAAACCCCCTGTTTGACAACGATGGTTCAAATACACTCGATTCGCTTTTCCCATTCAAATCACAGGATTCAATGTGAAATTATCCCATTTACATGGCCAGTCAGGAAAAACAAGGGACTTTCTTACATCAACTATATAAATGCTGGAAGTCAAGCATCTGGCTACTTTCATTTATGCGGAAATGAAGAACGGGTTTCTTTCGTTTCTCTGACTACAGAAAAGAGGGGCGGGACACTTTGTGCAAAGTTCTGCTCTAAACACAAGCGGGCACAGAGGGGCACACAGCTCAAACCAACTTGGAAAAATTACTTAAAAAAAAAAAAAACACGTATAATTTGTGTGAGTCACTCAAATGTAAACCCATTTCCTGTGTTTGTGGCTTGTAACTAGCTCATAATGGGACAATCTATGCCCGTCCTTCTGCCCTAGAAATGTTTAAATACACCACTACCAAAGGCTCATCAAAGTGACCCCCACTGTGAATATTCTGGAAAAATAATGCCTTCCGTTGCAATGCTGCCTGATGCCCTGCAGTATTGCTAACTTAGGATGCGCATATAGTGCCGGCGATTAGCGACGTCGCGTCAAAACAAATGCATTGCCGCCGTCGCATGTGCTTATAGTAATTGCGGCGCGACAAGGCGAATGCTTGGTCACGATCGCTGGAAGTCATCCCAATTTGATTTTTCCAGCGACCGTAGCCCACCGTCGCCGGCTCTATAAGCGCAGCCTAAGGCCAATACTATTACTATAAGCGCACGTGATGGCGGCAATGCATTTGTTTTGACGTGACGTCACGTCCCTGTCGCCTGTACTATAACCGCAGCCGAAGTCACCATGAGCCCGAAGAAAGCCGTATGTGCGGTTATTAAACATATCCTTATATCAGACCCATTTAAAAAATATTAAAGCAGCAGTACCCCGTGTCCGATTTTTTTCTATCCCCCTCTCCTTTTTTGGGGAGGGGGAGGGGAATGCAGCTGAAATGCATTATTTTTTGCTCCGGGGACCCCCTGGGTTCCAAGATGCTGACCGCCACGTCATCTGTTGCAACTTCCTATTGGCCCATGTGATGCAAGGGATTTAAAAACCAGGAAGTGCCGATCCTACTGTCACCAGTAAGTATCTCAGGAAGCAGGTGAACCACACTCATCTCAGCTCTGGGGACCCCCAGCCCCCCATTCCATGTAAGAACAGGGGAGGGGGCTGGGGAAGGAGCATGCTGCTTTTACTTTGTTACAGATGGTAGGTAGGAATGGGGGTGTAATTCCTAGCAGTTTGTGAACATGTAGCAGGCTTACAAATACTTTGGCAAAAGAGTGACTAAATGACCTTCATTACTTATCTATTCCTCTTCTCATAAGTATTTAACTATATACATTTGTCATATTGTATGTTGCATTCGGGGCTTTTTGTCTTTTGGCGAGCTTAGAGGCTCCCTGATATGGAGAAGCATTTTTGCAGTGTATTTTGTACTGCTTTGTAGAAGCAATATCATTACAGGCATACCCCGGTTTAAGGACACTCACTTTAAGTACACTCGCGAGTAAGTACATATCGCCCAATAGGCAAACGGCAGCTCACGCATGCGCCTGTCGGCACATCCTGAACCGCAAAACCGGCTCCCTACCTGTACCGAAGCTGTGCGCAAGCAGGGAGACTATAGAGCTTGTTACAAGTGCCTTATTTACCTCACTTATGCACGTATATGATGATTGCAGTACAGTACATGCATTGATAAGTGGGAAAAAGGGAGTGCTTCACTTTAAGTACATTTTCGCTTTACATACTTGCTCCGGTCCCATTGCGTACGTTAATGCGGGGTATGCCTGTATAGCACAGTGACTGCCCCTTTAAGACAAAAGATAAGTCTATAGTGTGTGCCCATATATTATCTGCAGCTTCAGTCCTATAACACAGATGGACAGATGTATCAAGGCAAAAGTACTGCAATTCTGGAGCATGAAAGCTGCACCATAGTATATAAGAAAGCTGTATGCTCTCAGTGGGACATTTTAATTTGAGACATACAGTATAATGCAGGAGTGTTTGCCACAGAAGTGTGCAACTATTTCCGCGATGCCCACGGGTGGAAGTATTGTACTGGTTACATACGGTATCTATTTATTTCTGTTTACATTTAGCTTTAATGGACTGCAGATTTGCACTGACTAAAAACACTAATGAAACCCACATGGAGTGTTCGCAAGAGCTTGCACTCATAATGACATTATTCAGAAAACGGTCATCTCGGTGGGGAATGAAACACTCGTGTTTCTGCCCTGCCTTGTTGCCGCCAGTTCAAGCTCTTGCTCATCTCTGGAAAGAATAGCAAACCACATGAGTCTCTTATTTCAGTGTGCCATATTATGTGGATGAATGCAGAACGGATAGAGATAGTCAGCGAGTTAATGTTCAGGTCACATTTTTTTGCTGGCAAGATTTTAGAGTAGTATGCTGCTCCACCTCAAACCAATTTTTAACAGCTCTGGCGAATCAGCATAATAAAACAGTTAATGCAGTAAGGTCCATTCACTTATAAGGCAAAGCATCACAAAGTGTGTGTGACCCTGCATCTCACAATATTGAATACAACCCTGCATCTGTAAAGAACTGTAGCTAAAGGAAAAGGTTCCATTGGAAAGGAATTTGTACTCCAAATTTTCCCCACTTTTGCAACCAGGAGGTTTGGATATCTATCCCACAATCATCATCATCATCATCATCAAGTATGTTTCCATTGGCTTAAGTTTTATAAGAAATACAATCCTGAAGGTTGCTCCAAGTATTTATTTATAAAATGTTATACAAGGAAATACATTGAGTGTAACCTCTTGATTTAAAAGTAAAGTATGTCCTGGGCACAGAGTTAGGACAATATATGGTTACAATGTAACCATGTATTGTATATAACCCATCAACAGCTGCCAATGAATCGTTCTTGAAAGGGCTCAGTATTCACTCACTACAGACATGCCTTAGCCAGTTATGTTAAGCAGTTTATATGTATTTTAAATGCCTCCTTTGTATCCAGAAGCAGGAGCATGGGTTTATTCCCCATTATGTAATATAGGATATCGTTCCATAAACACGTTTATATCAAATGTTTTTTTTCCTACCAAACAGAATCAACATTTTACAACAAGGTAAAAACACCCTTTTCATATGAATCAGACTATACCAACACCACTAGCCTTTAACCCCCTATGTACTAGATTGTAAGTTCTTGGAGACAGAGGCTTCCTTTCCTATTGTGCCAACATGCCTATATTTTTGTATGGTGCCATACAAATAAAAGATGATACTAATAATAGCGTCAAGGAAAACGTGATGAAAATAATCCTACTAGTAGCTATATTTGCAAAGTAAATGGAATGCACCTTTAACGCTCAGTGCCAGGAAACACAATAGTCAAAGCTGCATTACTGGTTCCACTGAAAGATTTAAATCACACTGTATTAAAGATGTCGAAATGCATGGTTGCATGACATATGATGAGCTATTTCCACGTGCATTTTCCTGTATGTGACTCAGAGGTCAGACCTGGGGTGGGTATTAGAACAATATTTTAAATCATGGAAACAGGCAGCAGTAAAACACTGCGACCCACCCACTATGAAATGTAGTTGTTATGTCTGCTTTGTACAAGTGACAACACCTTGTCAGTTAAATCAGAGATGATCTATGTTTTGTTAAGACATGTATGGTATTTGCAGAAAATTGTTTACAGTGCACTTGGTAGGTAAGAAAGAATTTGAAGCCACCTTAAGTATTTAATGGCCATATTACAAAACACAAGGGGGGGGGGGGTTGGGAAGAAGAAAGACTTGCTAGAAATAAATGCTTTACTAGTAAAATAATACAAACATTACCTGTTCAGTTGGCTGGACAAGCATATAGATTTCTAAACTGTATAAAAATTAGGACATTAAAATCGGAATAACTGAATTAGACACCTTGCTGGCATGGGAAGTTGTTGATAGCATTATAAATATGTATTAGGACCATTATTAATAAATGACCTATTGCTATAACCCTCATATAGTCATCGAGTCAACATGCATTATTAGAGGAGTAACCAGGGGCTATACGGCGCAATGTTAACAGATGGTAAACCAACCCCTGCTTCCCTTGTAGGATAAGAGAGAAGAATAATTACCCAGCCCCCGTTGTTCTGCAGCCAGACTCTATGCTCCCCAACCAAGAATGCGCTCAGCACCTCGGCCAGCTCCTGGGGGGTCCCGGCCTTGGGTCCCCCGTTCTGTGCCAATACCCCAGCGAAGGCGATCAGGGACACCACCCGCCCCCAGTTAAGTCCTCCGTCGTCCGGGATCCGGGCGGACACAGCCCGCAGGATGGTCCGGGGGTCCCCGGAGAGCTGATCACAGGAGTCGTAGAAGGAGCGGTGCAGGCTCAGCATCTCCCCCGCCACCCTGCGCAGGGTCCGGGCTGCAAGGCATGGGGGTGGCTGGCACCCACCTCCCAGGCAGTGCTGGAGATAGTCTTCTAGCAGCAGAGAGGTCTCTTCCAGCAGAGGGTCAGACATACTGAGAGGGTGTCCACACTGCATGTGGTCACTACATATACACATCCAGCCACCTCCCCCTCTGCACTCTCACAGAGCTGGGGGCTGTCTCTCACCAGGCTGTGGTCACTCACGCGCTCTTTCTCGCTCTACTGGTGGTTCCCAAGCTCTGGTGTGTCTCTCTTGAGCTTTGTTGCAAATCCGGAGGCTCTCATCTGCAGTGCTGCAGCCCCTGTGTGAGCAGGTGACCCCCAAGCACTGATCTCTCATCTGATGGGTCTCTGAGCAAATGATTTCCAAACTGAGATCTCTCCAAGGCTTTCATGTTACAGAAAGCCCTCCCCCTTTCACCACCACTTCCTTCTCCTCCTCCTCTTCGTCTTCCTCCTCCTCCTTCACGGGATGGTGCCACCTGCTGGATGATTGCTGAATGTGAATACATCTTTATATTGTATTGTATGTCTTTATTTATATTGCTCCAAAAGTGTACTCAGCGCTTCACAAAGAATACAGTATGGGGAATTAAAATAATACATTAAGCGCAGCAAAATCAGACAATAGGAAAGGAAATCCCTGCCCCGAAGAGCTTACAATCTAAGTGGTATGATGGGAGATTTACAGAGACAGCAGGTGAGGGAGTTAAGTGCAAGATGGCAGTGCTTGGCCACAATGGGTGGTAGCATGGGCTATATAGCACCATCCATGTACAAGAGCGCTTCACAGTAGTGGCCTAATAATCGAACACATAATGGGAATAAAAAGCCCTTGAGACATAAAAGGAACATTAGGAAAAGGGAGTCGCTGCCCACGAAGAGTTTACAATCTAAGTGAATTAAATGAGTTAAATGAGTTGAAAAATCATGGCAGGAAAATGGGAGACTCCAGCAGATAAAATATAGTCTGGGACTGAGCCCTGAGGTTAGATTAGCAAATGACAATAGAAAACATTGAAAGGAAAAGATACCGTTAATGTAATCTGGGACAATTTGTAAAAATAAACATCGTCTCTTTGGTTCATGGTCTTCATTCTATTATACCATTGACATTTATTCTGTTGCCTTCTCTTCATCAGACTAACCTTTTTTAAACAAGTAAATCTCCCTAATCATATATGAAAGGTAGAAAATAGTTGGAGGTTTCTTATTGTTGAATCACAGCAGGAGTTTGGTTACTAACACAAACTATCTATTGTCTAAAACTGTATCAAGATCTGACCTCTCTAAAGCATATAAATGACATGATTTGTAATTAGATTCTGTGACTATCACACAACAATTTAAAGTCATAAGGGATGGAGGGATAGCATCAGAATTATAAGGAATGTAACAAAAGTTTCAAAAGGGCAATTAAATTAGCAAAATTGGATAATGAAAAAAGGAATGCAATAGAAATCTTACATCAACCCTAAAAAGTTCTTTAAGTACCTGAGTAACAAAAACAATGAGAAAAGAAAATATAGGACCCTTTCAGTGTGAGATGGGCAGGCAGATTATAGGAGATAAGGGAAAAGCAGAGTTATTAAACAAATTCTTTGCCTCTGTGTTTACCAGGGAATAATCAATTGCAATAATATTGCCGCAGGAGGAAGCCATAACCTCTATATTAATGAACAATAGGTTAACTGAAGAAGTTCATAGGCAGCTTGATATAATTAAAGTGAAGAAGGCACCTGGCCCTGATGGCATACATCCAATAGTTCTTAAGTAGTTTAGTTCAATAATAGCCAAATCATTATATTTAATATTCAAGGACTCCATTTCCACTGGCTCAGTACCACAAGATTGGCGTAAAGCAGACGTGGTGCCTATATTTAAAAAGGGGGCTAGATCACAGCCATGGAATTACAGACTTGTAAGCCTGACATCAATAGAGGGGAAGCTACTTGAAGGTTTAGTACAGGATAATATTCAGGAATACCCAATGGATAACAAAATTATTAGTAATGGTCAATATGGATTTATGGCGGATAGAACGTACCAAACTAACCTTATTAGTTTCTTTGAGGAGGCAAGTATGAATTTAGACCAGGCTAATGCAGTTGATGTTGTCTACATAGATTTTGCAAAGGCTTTTGATACGGTTCCACACAAGAAGTTAGTGTACAAAATAAAGCAAATTGGACTCAATAATAATGTATGCACCTGGATTGAAAACTGGTTGAAGGATAGACAACAGAAATCTGTCGTAAATGGAACTTTTTCAGGTTGGACTAAAGTTGTGAGTGAAGTACCTCAGGGGTCGGTACTGGAACCCCTTCTTTTTTAACTTATTAATGACCTTGAGGTTGGCATTGAGAGCAAAGTCTCCATCTTTGCTGATACTAAATTGTGTAAGGTAGTAGAATCAGAGCAGGATGTAATTTCTCTCCAGAAGGACTTGAATAGACTGGAAACTTGGGCAGGTAAATGGCAGATATGGTTTAATTCAGATAAATGTAAAGTTATGCATTTGGGAAGCAAGAATAAACAGGCAATTTACAAATTAAATGAGGATAAATTAGGAGACTCCTTGATGGAGAAGGATTTAGGAGTGCTTGTAGACAGCAGGCTTAGCAATAGTGCCCAATGTCATGCAGTAGCTGCAAAGGCAAACAAGATCTTAGCTTGCAATACAAGGGGAATGGATGGAAGTGAAGTAAACATAATAATACCCCACCATAAAGCATTAGTAAGACCCCACCTTGAATATGGAGTACAGTTTTGGGCACCACTCCATAAAAAATACATTATGGGACTAGAAAAAGTGCAAAGAAGAGCCACCAAATTAATTAAGGGGATAGAAGATCTGACTTATGTTGAGAGGTGTAGGTAGATAAGAGGCACATCTGTGGTGGTTGGTCCGTGACTTCAGCATACACTGGGATAGCCTCAGTGTCCTCGTCTCTTGCGTGGAGAGAGCCTCAGTCATAGACACCCTCCTCCTGGGTTCGGCGTTATTCCACTTCCGCGTCACGTGCGCTCGTGACGTCACCGCGTTCGTGTCCTCGCGCCGTCACTCTAGGGGTTGGGCTTAGGGCTGGTATGCTTTCTCCAGCAGTCTGACAAGAGCAGACTCAGGATCCTCCGGCTATGCTTTGCAATTCAGCAGCCTTGGTAGATACAGCCTCTGTAGATAGACTTACCTTGGGGATGGTCAGGCCGGGCGCAGTGGCTGCGGGGGTCCAGCAGCCGGCACTGCAAGTTGGGGCGACCTCTGGCCAGGCCTGGGCCGGTCACAGCCGGGCCCTGGCTTTCCATCAGCTGCAGGCCTCCTCACTCTGTCCCACGCCGAGCTTCCAAAGTCAGCGCACACCAGAAGCTGAGACCCAGTTTACTTCTGGCGCGCTCACGTCAGAGGGACTCGTCACGTGCCACCAGAGGTTGGAAGCTCGGCGCGGGACACAGTGAGGAAAAGACCTGCATCTGATGGAGCCGGGGCCCGGCCGCGACCGGCAGCTGAGCCTGGCCAGAGGTTGGGGTCAATTTGCAGCGCCAGTCCCCCACAGCCACTGGGCTCAGGACACCTGTCCCTTCTGCCCCCCCCCCCCTGTTAGCGGCTCTGGTTGGAGGAAAGGAGATTTCACCAGCAACTAAGGAAAGGGTTCTTTACAGTAAGGGCAGTTACAATGTGGAATTCATTACCCATGGAGACTGTGATGGCAGATACAATAGATATCTTCAAAAAAAGGTTGCACATCTTTTTAGAAAGGAAAGGTATTCAGGGATATACCAAATAAGTAAACATGGGAAGATGTTGATCCAGGGAGTAATCTGATTGCTAATATTTGGAGTCAGGAAGTAATTTATTTTTCCCCTTATGAGACATAATTCGATGATGTTTCACTGGGGTTTTTTTGTTTGCCTTCCTCTTGATCAATATACAGTAAATACAAATATAGGATAAGTACATGTCGTCTAAATTTAGCATAGGTTGAACTTGATGGACATATGTATTTTTTCAACCTCATCTACTATGTAACTATGTAACACAGAAATACCCTCAAGGGTATTCTTAATCTACCTAACATACCCGAAGTGTACCAATTGTTCTGTAACAATACTTCCTAGAAGTGACACATAGGTACAGTCTGTTCTACTTCTTACATAACATTTGTTTTTTGTTTTTTATCTATTCACAGCACAAGGAGTCAGACGTATTTCACACCTCACATACTGTACTTTTTTTGTGTGTAAACCCAATGCACAACACACTTCCAGGTTCATTGTTTTGTTTCCACCCTGTGAGTGCCAGAGCAATGCTTTGCAGGCCCAACTGCCACTCAATGGCTAAAGGGTCTTTACCTTCATGTATTTAATTTTTATCCGAAAAGCTTAATTTACTGTTAGATTGTACTGCTATTTTCAACAATCGAAAGATTTTGATTTGAAATCTTGCCTTATGGAGGTTATTAAAATGGTTACCATTGTATATTTTCTGCACCTCAACCTAGATCATGGCAGCATTTATAAATGTTACCATTTTTTAAGGCATAACAACCATGTTCGTTAAGATGTTCCATACCTAAGTGCTCTGTCTTTATTGTAAATCCCATCCACGTGCTTAGTGGAACTGTGCTTCTCCACTTACGACAATGGTCAAGAACAACGCACATTGGCCATACACCTTGGACAGTTGAGAAAGTACTTTTATAACAGATGAACTACCTGTCTATATTCAACATATTTTATATGCTGACCAGTAAAAGTCCATGTGAAGGCATTGGAGGCTTTGATAGATGCAGGGTACTGATTAAAATACAGGATTCGGCAAGGATTTCTGTTGTAAAATATTTATTTGCATTTCTAGACATATCCACATCTATTGCCACACACAATAAGCTTAAAAACAAATACTCATAAATAATTTCAAAGATTATAATATATGTAACAGTGCAGGAACACAGAACAATATAATTAACTTAAAATGACATTTCCTAGTGCAATATATTTTTTGGCGTTACTTCACATTCTATTCATGAACTATGGTGGTCCATGTTAAAAACACCATAATTATCCCACGTATTGTGCAAAGATATCCCCTTCTTATTTCATTAGGTCACCTTTAGCTGTGTGGCAGAATGGCCAGTGACACCACCACATTATATGGGGGGATTAACCCCAACACACCAGTATTTTAGGATTGCTGGCACAGAATGCCCTAAATCTTTATCCCGTGAGCAGCATCCTTCATTCACAATGCCCTATTACAAGTAGGGCGCGTCCTCTAGCCCTTATTAGTAGTTAGGTTGAGCAGTGCTGTGCCCTGTGGGATCAAGATTTCAGTTGACTTATTCTGCATTATATCCATAAGGAGATTCATTGGCGGTACTGTAGCATGGTTTTAATGACACACTAAACCCAGTCATGATTTAAAACAAAATGTCATTGTGAACATAACATCTGACTTTTGTAATGTACACTAAATACTCAAATCAGCAGTTGGGTTTCAAGGGCAGTGTTTTGAACTTTTTTTTTAGCTGATCTAATCATCAGAACTCCTATTTCTATCACTTTCGCGATGCCCTGGCCACCACACAGCCAACAGCATGGGTGGCCAACTCCAGTCCTCAAGGGCCACCAACAGGTCAGGTTTTAAGGATATCTCTGCTTCAGCACACTTGGCTCAATCCATGACAGCCACCTGTGCTGAAGCAGGGATATCCCCAATATCTGGCCTGTTGGCCCTTGAGGACTGTAGTTGGCCACCAGACAGCCTACGGCAGTGGTTCCCAATCCCAGTCCTCAAGGACCAGTAACAGTGCAGGTTTTAAGGATACCCCAGCTTGGGCACAGGTGGTTCAGTCACAATGATTGGGCCACCTGTGCTAATGAGAGGATTGCCTTAAAACCTGCACTGTTAGTGGTCCTTGAGGACTGGAGTTCGCCACCAGACAGCCTACACAGTATAACTACAAGGATGAGGACGCCACTCAATCCATGAACAACCCTTTAATTCACTTGAAATAGCACCTCGCCCAGCCCTCAACAGTTAGTTATTGTAGATAACTTTTTACATAAATGTATTTTCCTGCTGACAAATCATACATTTCCCACATTACATTTCACCTACCAGATACATTTTATGCCTATCTTCCTGGTTAGATCAGAACAGATAACTCGCTTTATCAACATCTATGTCAGTGTTTTTCAACCAGGGTTCCTAGGACCCTTGGGGTTCCTTACAATGCATCTGATCTCAGACGCGCTATTAGCGGGGGCTCGGTTCGGTTTCCTTACAATGCATCCGATTTCAGACGCGCGATGAGAGAGGATTGAGGTTCCGCAGAATTTCATATAGGGTTCCTTAACCAAAAAAAGGTTGGAAACCAATGATCTGTTGAGCTTTTTGTCTCACTGTTTTAGGACTGTGTTTTGCAGTAACCTTACCCACACTTGGGTTATTAGTGTTTTGTTGCAACCTAACCTACTTGGCAACCTAAAAACATATTTAATCATCCTATCTGCTGCCAATGTCTGCTATAAATTGCGCTGGATTGTGTGCAGAACTCGGTATAAAATGAGCTAAATGTTGATTTACCCATAATGTTTTAATGTTAAACAAAAATAATCAATACAAATGTGTATTTATCATTTCATAGCTAAATAGGTGTTCAACATCATATAGCGTCCTAAATGCCCATGTGCTAAGGCAAGGGCGCTCAACTCCAGCCAACAAGCCCTCCCAACAGGTAAAGTTTTCAGGTTATTTCTGCTTCAGCACAGGTGGCTCAATCAGTCCCAGCTTCAGCGCAGGTGGCTCAATCTGTCCCAGCTTCAGCACAGGTGGCTCAATCAGAGGCTCAGTCTTTGACTGAGGATATCTGGGATATTCTGAAAACCTGACCTGTTTGGGGGGGGCTTGAGGACTGGTGATGAGCGCCCCCTGGGCTAAGGTACAGTACCGAATACAATAAATTAGACACAATAAGTGACATTCATACATTTTACAGTGTACGTTACTTATACAGCAAATTAACGCAAAGCTTACATAAGAATAAATATATTAATTGCATGCCACAGATAAAACATGTGTCCTAAAAGAAAAGAATCTATGCTTAGCTGTCAAATGCAAAGAAGATAGTGGTACAAAGAGAATTAAATATACATGTAATGCTACATTCTGCCTATTATGTTTTTTAAAAGTCCTTTCTGGTACCAATGTTCGCTAATGGCAGTGCCGTCTATGGCGTCAAATATTTTTTTTAATTAACCACGCAAATATATATATTCAAAGTTAGAATGGAAACATGGGTGGCGTCTTATTTGCTTTAACTACTAGTGTTAAATAACTATCCCCTCAATTAGTATGCAGAGAAGCGGTTTTCCTCTGTCTTGGAAAAATGTCGGACGCCCTGGCGAGCAAAAAGATTGCTTCACCATATACTGACAAGGGGCCACCGTGCGTCGGACGCGGACCCATCTTCTCCAGGCACAGTAGCCGCTCTCTCTGTTCTCCGTACTCATGTATGGTCTTCACATTGGGAGGAACATGCATCATTATTATCATCACGGTGTTATGAAGAGGGAAGAACCAAGCAAGTCACGTGTGGAAGAAACAGTTGACTGACAACTCTGTGTTTTAGGGTCCAAACAAAAGCATTCCTAATGTTCCTAAGGAAAACACTCAAGGATGAGGAAAGGGGTTTAACCAAAGGGTTTCTAAGTGTGGCTGCTCTTTTATAATGGTGTCTATTAAACTTAAAAGTGCTTATGTATAGATCAGTAACATATGATGGCAAACGATACTGAAAGTATTTGTTCGGTTACATTTCTGCAAACGGTGTAGAATCCCAAGAGCTGGGCATTGCAGTACGTTGGCCAAGAAAGTGTATGGAGACCACATCAAGTAATTATGTCTCCTGTTGGAACACGACCACGGGTCCATCATGATTTGCTTTGCAAGAAGAAGGCGCCAGGTGGATCAAGCCCAGATCTGAGGAGATATAATAATGATGTGGCTTCAATATACTGTAAAAACAATATACATAGTAAACACGCACGCAGCATATATAAACACGCATATACACAACAGCAGAACATGCTCATCTGCAATATCTCTTCCTGCCTCTCACCTGTCTCCCCTACAATCTATCCTAAACGCTGCTGCCAAACTCACGCTACTCTTTCCTAGATCTGTCTCAGCATCTACCCTCATGAAATCCCTCTCCTGGCTTCCGATCAAATCCCGCATCTCACACTCCATTCTTCGCCTCACTTTTAAAGCTTTACACTCTTCTGCCCCTCCTTACATCTCAGCCCTAATTTCTCGTTATGCACCATCCAGACTCTTGCGTTCTTCTCAAGGATGTCTTCTTTCCACCCCCTTTGTATCTAAAGCCCTCTCCCGCCTTAAACCTTTTTCACTGACTGCCCCACACCTCTGGAATGCCCTTCCCCTCAGTACCCGACTAGCACCCTCTCTATCCACCTTTAAGACCCACCTTAAGACACACTTGCTTAAAGAAGCATATGAATAGCACTGTGGATATTCTGAACACATGATACATAAAGCTTGGCCCCCTGCAGACGCACTTACCAGAACTCCCTCCTACTGTCTCTGTACGTTCTCCCTACCTACCAATTAGACTGTAAGCTCCTCGGGGCAGGGACTCCTCTTCCTTAATGTTACTTTTATGTCTGAAGCACTTATTCCCATGATCTGTTATTTATATTATCTGTTATTTATTTGATTACCACATGTATTACTACTGTGAAGCGCTATGTACATTAATGGCGCTATATAAATAAAGACATACAATACAATACAATGTTGATGTCCGGTTCTATGAGTATATATAAAATCAAATACCTAAATGATGTTGCCTTTATTGACGGAGTATCAGAAGGCTGCTAAGCAGCCATGGTATTTAAAAGCAAAGTGTTCTATTTTATCAGATTCAGGATATTCCGATCCATAAATACTTCTCAATTACTATTTTTTTTTTGTTTGGTAAACCATTTCAATTTAAAAAAAATTCCAAGGGTATTTAAAACAAAACAGGATTGCTGCTTTTGGGGCAACCAAAAGTGGGCTTCTGGGTCTGATCTCAAGACAGAACCATGTTATGTTACTGTATGTTATATATTAAGTAATGTTTGTTCGTTGAAGGGTGGAGAATGCAATGAAATGACTATACACATATAGGATTCTTCTCATTAAAACACAGACAAAGCATTTCTATCAGAAAACTGACACACCTTTCAACTACGAACTGGCAACACTGGGTGGATATATTGCAAAAATGTGCTCTTAACAAATAGGGAAGTTTCATGGATGTGCATGTAACTCTATTGTACAATGCTTCATTCAACCGATGACCGTGTTATTGCAATAGTGAAGATTCCTATGGACCACTCATTTCCTGATATTTCATAGCATCCTCTCTGTATAGCAGCATGAAATATAATAGAAGATTAGCTTACTCTCAGAGTATGATCCCAGGACCCCGAGGAGAAAGACGTCCCATCAGGAGACACACGTAAGGTACTGACTCTGTTCTCGTGGCCAAACAAGATGGATACTCTGGTCCCCTTAAGAACGTCCCAAACATTAATGGTGTAATCGTTGTAGCCAGCAAAGAGTAAGCGACCTGAAAAAGTAAATGGTGAAGCCCGTGTAACCAGCAAAGAGTATGTTAACTACAAAATTATCATGGTGACCATTGTATGCTGCAAACAGCGAGCAATCTAAAATACATTGTTTATCTAACAGAAAGGACATTGCACACATTACTCTTGGACTAACCATGTTAAATTACTAAAATACTCTTTTTCAAAAGTCTTTGAAAGCATAATTAGTAAAAACGCACCTGTACATTGTTGCTGAATAAATCGCTTTAGGCGAGATGTTATCAGTTTGACACATTGACTGACCATGCCAGGGACATCTAACATGACCCACAAGTGACATTTGAACACTTCTCTGCTTGATTTACAGTTAAACATCTATATATTTTTTTGTACAGCTGAAACTGTCTGTTTTGGCTCAGATTCTGAGGAATTCCATGATCATGTCGGGCAAAATACTCAGCACAGTCCGTAGACGCTGTAATGGCCCATCGGATCAGCACAGCGGGCGTCCTTGCATTTGAATGGGACTCACGCTATGTGAATCCTACCGGGCCGCGAGTCCCATTCAAATGCAGGGACCCCCATTGTGTTAATCCGATGGGCCATTACAGCGTCTATGGACTATGATGCAGAGTGTTTGTGAGATGCTTGTGGATTTTCCTCAGACGCTGGTGCAAAACCGACAGTTGCATCTGTATGTATGGTGTGTGTTGTGTGTTTCGTTTATGTAGTGTGTGTGTGTGTGTGTGTGTGTGTGTGTGTGTGTATTGCTGCTTTAAGTGCTGTTTTTGTATGTTTACTGACTCCATGAAAACAAAACCTAAAACTCAAATCACGACCTGATACAAGTCTTAGATTAGTTTTTTTTTTTTTTGTGTATATACAAAATAAATAAGCTGTCCCATGCTGTAGGCAAACTAATTAAACTGGTTTCCAGTGCAGCTCTCATACATTTTATTTTTACTAGGTATGCTGAAATGCAAACTTTATGAATACTTACGGTTTCATTCTTATTACGTTTGTTAAGTAATGGCACTTTAGAAACCATGAACAAAAGTAATTAAAAATTACCTGTAAACACTAATATTCATCAAGTTCTGTTGCTGGGTATCTCACACCCCAATCCATCGGGAACTTCTATTTACTTCAATGGCAGTTAACGCCATAAAAGGTGCTACATCCCACATCATAACTCCTGACTTAAAATCCCCAAATAGTCTGATGCATTTTTACTACCTTTAATCTCCCGTTACCAAAGTACTTGGCTACCATAGCAACATTGTGTCAACTAACATTTTATCATCATGATACAATTCACATTTTTTTTGTTTAAAGCTCCAATTACCTATCTTTAACCTATTAAAAATGACACTGCCATTAGATCTCTTTGGTCCTAAATGGGACTGCCCAATACCGAATCAAGAATCTAAAAAAAATTAACTATAATACTAATAATTTTGCAGAAAATGTAGTAATGCTTAGCGATTAAGAATGTCCTCATTTGGTGGATGCTAGAACCATTTTCACCAGCCTTTGTTCCAATTACCGAGAGGGGAATTCTAACCGCAGTTACTAGTGACTGGTTGATTGTGGGAAGGGAACATTGCTTGTGTGAAAGCCATGCCTGGAAGAGATGTGTGTGTGTCAAAAAGCAGCTGACTGGCAGCTTGCGCTGTCCAGGTTGCTGCATGCTCCTCTCTGACAGCCGACAGCTGTTTTCCTGACTGTGGAACAGAAATGCTGACTGTCTGTAACCGCTAAAGATAGCTTTACTGAACAATGAGATCACAGCATAAGAGCCAAGTGAATATCCCAAACAAGCCATAACACAACAGTCTGACTGCACAAAGGATGTTTAATTGCTGTTGACATTATCCAGCATTGCAAATTAAAGCGCTTGCACATTCCAATCCTAATCACCAAAATTAGATGTTGAAACAAATTAGACGCGGACAAACCTAGCTGCATTTAAGTCTGACCATTTTTATTTTCGTGTGTGTTTGTTTTTACAGGGTGGGAACTGGGACTCCACTGACACAAAAACACCACTATTTTCATCTTCGGGGACCCCCTGTTTCCCGAGATACGTGAAGTTACCGGGTTTTAAATCGCCCTTGCGGGAAACAAAATGGCTGCCAAATCGTGGGCCAATAGGAAGCTGCAATAGCATTGTGGCTTCTTATTGGATGGCCATTTCAACACCCTTTAAAAAGCAGGCGGTAATAGCAGTAAATTCACCAGTGTATATTCTCTGGAAACGGTGGGTTTCCGGAGCTTAAAAAATGGAGGTTAATGCGTTTGATCTTTTAAAAAAAAAATGTGGGTGGTTAAAAGCTAAACTATGTACGTTATATAATTACTAAAAGGGCATATAAGATGCAATGTTCCACAGTGCTTCCAAATTACTGCATATCGTAACTTTGACATTCATTAAAAAACAGAAGAAAAATAGTGTCAGTGAACACGCTCATCTTACCGCTGAGAGAGAAATCAACGCTGGAAGCTCCAAAAATGATGCTTTCTTTGGAATAAATGGCGACTTCCCTATCGGCTCGAAGATCGTACATACGGCACTGCGCACAGAAAACAGACATTAGTCGTATCAACGATAAAATATACAGGCTCGAGACCGCAACCACTGTCCCATCAGCTCAGTTACACTGGTAATATGCAGATTAAGGTCAGCCAGGAAACCAAGTAATGCCTTATTGCACTGTTAATGTGGAAATAATGCTATTAATTTGTTCACACATCTGCCTATAAAGCCCAATACTACTTCGCAGCATTCAATGCATATGCAACAGTCACTAGCATTTTCAATTTTTGTTTTACAATGATGGAAATAGCTATTATGTGGTGGTGTCTGGTGGTGAATCATACCCTGTGAAGGTAAGAATGCTACATTGATTTATGCAGGGTTATTAGTCATTTCTTAGGAAATGTATACGTGTATACACACACACACACACACACACACACACACACACACACACACACACTGTACGAATCAGACACACCAGGTCAATGTTACAGCTCACTCTGGAGCATCTCTGATAATGGAGAGAGCTGAAACACTGTAATGTTTAAATAAATGTTATTTTTTGTTCGAGACCAAGTGTGCCTGCTTCCTATCACATACATAGACAGAGCGAGAGAGAGAGCGAGAGAGAGGGAGGGTGAGTGCTACTGTATATAGAGGTATAGTGGCACTCTACTTAATCTGCCAAAAAAAATGGTACGGAGAGGAAGCTTTTTTTATTTTTAGTTGAAGACCTAGTGTGAATGGGATGGATGGATATATAGACAGAAAAAGGGATAGTGAATCAGGGCACTTTGCATTTCAAATAAGTGAATTTAATGAGCGGAGAAAAAATCTAATCTGGATATAAAAACACAAAGTGGTGGATTTCAAGATCCGCTGCCCCATGTCACATACCTGTGGCAGCCACCTCCTTGCTGCCACCCTCCTTGTCTTTACGAATCGCAGTGTCACATGACTAACGTGATGTCATACGGCATCACGTTGCCATGGCAACGGAACACTGACGTCACATCAGTTATGTCCACGACCTCATTTGACGCTGTGATTCGGACAGAGGAGGGCGGCAGCAGAGGAGGCGGTGCCCCCATGTAACCGCCTTCCTATCAGGCCCTATGGGCCCGAGAGCGCAGCTCAAGAGGCAGACATTTTTGCCGCCCCCAAATTTTGCCGCTCCCAAATTTTGCCGCCACGGGCCTATTGGGAAATCTGCCACTGCGCACACACCCATGTAATATGTAACATATAAGAACAACAAACCGTGGCATCATCTGAACCAGAAGCAAACGCATCTCCACTGGGGTAATACCTGTGGAGGAACAGGAAGTGTAATTAGAAGACACGACGAGAGCATAGAAAGGTGAAGTAGAATATAGCTAACATGCCAGTATTTTCCATTGTACGAGTTCTCATAAGGAAGCTTCCTTGTTCTGATGTACAGGAGGTTTTACACAAGCACGTATTCTACTGAACGATGATAATCTGCTTCACAGATGCTGTAACTACAGCTGTAGCAAAGTGACTGTGGTGGTCCCGGCACCGAAGGATTAACCCTGTGGGGGGGGTCCCATTCATAAGCATGGACCCCCCACAGCTCCATCTGTATACGGCATTTGAAGCTCATGTTGGATAACTAATGAGTTGGGACAGAATGGGGCCAGCACCTCTCTATACAGTTTTGTCCGATAAGTGTCACATTGGGTACTGGAAGATACGTTATAACTCATTCAAGTGAATGGGCTTTAAGGTGTCTTATGGGCCATAATGTTTGGCGGTGAAGCCCACGAGGGAGAAGGAGCGGCTCAGTGAGTCAAAACGCTGCTTGTAAACAATAACACTGGTTCAATTCCCGGTGTCGGCTCCTTGTGACCTTGGGCAAGTCACTTTATCTCCCTGTGCCTCAGGCACCAAAAACATAGATTGTGAGCTCTTATGGGCAGGGACTGTGTCCGCAAAACGTCCTATTGCTGCGTAACGCGCACTATAGTGTAACTGTGACGCGCTTCGAGTCCCATTGGGGGAAAAAGCACTATATGAAATAAAGTTATTATTACTTGGTATAAGCATCCTGTCTTCCAATTCTAAAAAATGTCAGCGGGCAAACAGGTTTTGAGATAATGGCATAGTTGAATCCTACTTTGATAAATGCTTTTCTTGAACACCGTTGTTTTATATATCAAATATTTGACGATCGTTCAGCTCAGATATGAAAGTAGCGTTAGAACGCTATGTGGCACTCACCTGACACTGTTTATGTCAGACTCATGAGTTTCAAAAGACTGAATGCATTGCCCAGTTCGCATGTCCCATACCATTGCCTTCTTGTCACAGCCCTAAATAGACGAAGTGAAACAAACACAGAGAGGCATGGAGTATAATCAAATGGATCCTGGCTATAAGCTGCATTTAGTACTAGGAGATGTAACATCCTACCAATGTAACCCTTTCCTGAAAGAGCCTACATCTCACAGCAATGTTTTACATCTGAGGCAGCAGGAGCTAAAGAATAGAGGTGCGACGGTGTCCCTGTTCCTTTTGCAAAAGAACCTCACTATGTTTTATGTAATTTACACGTTTGGGAATAGTTTGCACAGCTCTTCTTGCAAAACAGCTGATCAACAGCCACATACAACATGAATATCATTTTAACCACGCAGGTCTTTTTAATTTCGTTTTTTCGGGACATATGTGATTAAATGAACTATTGAGAATTCACTGGGTTGCTAGCTGGGGTTGGCTTCTTTGTGCCACATACCATTTGGTCCCATAGGTCTTAAGATGGAACTCTTACATGCGGTGAGGTGAGGTGGATAATAACAATGTCAAAGAATAAATCGGGACTTTCAAAAGAGAGACTTTATCAAGTGTATTAGGCTGTTCGATCTAGGAATGAGAGAGAAACCTGAGCCTGTCCAGCTATTGAAAATTCAACTGCCTGCATGAGTATAATTTGCCTGATTATAGGGTGACCCTGAATCTAAGGCGACCCCATAATTTCAGTTGTAGCTGGAAAGAAAAAGTTCTCTCTCTCACTGAGCTTCCTGACACAAGCAACACGGCTGCTTTATGCCTCCAAGGTGGAGCTCTCATTTTTACCCTACTTCACACATCCGACTGATGATTGGCTCCCAAAGTGGATGGGGCTTGAATTTATAACGGGCAAAGCCGGTATATTGGTAAACCTGGTAGGCACACAAGTCATATTCTATGCAGGGCCTGTGTCTGTGTTCTGATTCCGCTGCATATCAATAACATGAAGATAGCTCCATATCATAATCGTATGTAATAAATTGAGGACTTTAAAAATGGTTCCTATTTTATATGCTGCCTTTTCCTTGTTAAAGAAATGAGTGGGGATTACGACGTCCCTTGCATGGAGAGAAGATAGCCTCACAGACTGCCTCTGTGCATCTCAGTGGACTGTTCCTCTGTCTTAGTATGAGATCTCCAGTGCTGGGATCCTAGTTTCCGTGACTAACTTTCACGTGATTGAAAAGTTTCCAGCACTTACCCCAGACACAAAGGTATTTCCTGTTTCAGAAGGTGCCAGATCCAGACACAGAACATCAGCCCCGTGTCCATGAAAACTCTGGAGCAGCTGTCCACTCTCCACATCCCAGAGAGCACATGTTCCATCTCCACTGGCAGTCAAGATCTAAACATAACCACCATTTATACAAGTGTACACAAGGACTCCTTTTAAATAGAATATGCATAACTGTGCACACATAGTATCTGACATTGCTTAACCATTTGGTGAATAGTTCAGTGGTGCTCAACTCCAGTTCTCAAAACCCTCCCAACAGGTTTTAAGGCCCTCTCAGCTTCAGCACAGGTGGCTGAAGACTGAGCCACTGATTGAGCACAGAGTCGAAGACTGAGCCATCTGTGCTGAAGTTGGATATCCTTAAAACCTCACCTGTTGGGGAGAGTGGGGAGGTGGGAGGGGGGTCTTGAGCACCCCTGTAATAGTTGACGCTGTGCAAATGCACATCGTAAAATGATACCCCTATTAGCTTGTGAAACCTGAAACGACTTCACGTCCCAAGTCCTGCCAATGTTTATGCACTAAGTACATTAAAACAAAGGGGAGATAAAGCAGGAAATGGTACACATGGGTGATCATGCCAATTCATTCACCACCCAACTCTGCAATGTTCCTCTCTAACACACCTTTTGGTTTTGTATTCTTCCTTCTTTGAAACTGGCTGCCACGTCTAAAGAGAGCAATTAAAAAGTGTTGATTCGAAAACCTAAGGATTCTTTTTTTCTTTTTAAAGCAGCAATTCCGGGAACGCAAATTGTTTTTTTTTTAATATATATTTTTTTTTACAGCACTGGAACGCGGGAGTTCCCCAGAGGTGAACTGCATTAACGTTAGCTCCGGGGAACTGACGGTCTTTCGAGATACTTACTGGTGTTAAAGCTCCCTGAAGGGAAATAAAAATAGCTGCCAGACGTCGTGGGCCAATAAGGAAGCTGCTACGTCATTTGTTCCCCGTTTCCTATGGGACGTCAGTTTAAAGACCCAAGAAATAACCCCGCTAAGTATCTCAGAAACCCAGGAGCTAAAAAAAATAACAGGGTTCAGCCCCGTAGGTCCCCACAGTTCCAATGCTGTAAAAAAAAAGAAATAAAAGTTATTTAGGTGGGATTGCTGCTTTAAGACAAACAAAAGGGAAATACATGATTTAGTTAGCTACAAATTATATTCAGGTTTCCATCCTCTGCCCCTTTGTGGTGAATCAGTAGGAAGCAGCCAGTGGATGTCATCAACAAACCTATGACTCATTAACAAACCAGACAAGCGAGGTGGAGACATTATTCTCTTGGAGGACAACAATATCAATCAGTAGATGTAATTAATGGGGTTCAGTTCTGGAGACCCCCTGCTTCCAGAGATGCCTCCTTAGAGGGTGCCTGTAGCAGCTCCTGCTTGGCTATGTGGTGCTATCGAAATGGCGTGTTAAATGTCACACGTGCCTATAGGGAGCTGTGATGTCATCCCTTGCGGCTAGGGTTGCCAGGTGGCTTCTCAAAAAAAAAATATGCGCACGCTCGAAAAGCCGGTGGGGAGGTTATTTTTGTTATTTATATTTATTGTTATTTAGAAATTCCCAGACTGTTATGTAATTTTTTTCTAACTTTCACTCCAAGTTTGCAGCATTTCATATTCGATTTTGTTTAAAAAAAATTCTGGGGAAGGGGTTTGGATGGTGCACCCTCCCAGCATTTTTTATGAAATAGAATATGAAATAGTGCAAATTGGTGCATACGTGGAGTGAAATTTAGAGAAAAAAATTACATAACGGATAAGATCATTTATAAATAACATACCTGCAGTCATACATGGCAAGCTATATTGATCTTAATGCTTCTCTCTCACTACTTCCAAGATTATTGCAATCCCCCTCACCATCTCCCCCCACCACCCTCTCCTCCATCCTCATCATCATCCGCCTCCACCTCCTCCTTCCTCACCCCCCTCCTCCCCCCCCTCCCTTACCTTCACCCCCCCTCCTGCTCCTCACCACCCCCCCCCCCCCCCCCTCATCCTCCTTTTTCATCCTCTCCCCCTCCTAGTATCTTACATGTGGTGGCTGGGACAGAGTGGAACTCATCTCTCCTCTCCCACATGCAAAGCTGGGAGGAAACTACATTTCCCAGCATGCAAATGGGGGAGCTGCGCATGACATTGAGCCCTCCCATTGGTTAGTCTTCTCCTTGGCTGGGAGGGGATGGGGGGGGGGGGGGGTGTGACGCCCGTTTCCCTGGTTACCAGACGTTGCAGCCTGCTTCTGAATCGGAGGTAAGAGTGGGGACGCTGCACCCGACCACCCCTCACACTCCCGCAGCCCGCACAGCCAGGCTGACACATACATGTCCGGTATTACCTCTCATTTTTTACCGGACAGATCGGCAAAATACCGGTCTGTCCGGTTCAAAACCGGACACCTGGCAACCCTACATGCGACTTCCTATTAGCCTGCATGACCGGGGCATTTAAACCTACGGAGCTGCTACTCGCACCCATCTACGGAGGTAGTATCTCAGGAACCAGGGGGTCTCTGGAGTTGAAATGAACGCGGTTCAGCTCCGGAGACCCCCGCTCCCCGCCTAGGGGGCTATGCATATGCTCCTTTAAAACAAAATCAAGATACTGATTTTTAAAACACAGTGTTTTGCTTCAACAAAGGTGATAAGATAATATTATGAGGGGTGCATTTGCATTTACTGGGGAAAGAGAGTTGCTGTTACAAGAACAGACGTGTTCCTATGACACATGCTTATTTTAGGGGATGGTAGTAATAAGGGTTATTCAGCATCATCTCTGTTTTGCACTGACATGAACTCACAGACAGGTTCTCCACTGATTTTCAGCAGGAAATAACAAGTTTAAAACCAAGAGAAATGTTAGCACTGCGGCAATGAATCCCTTCCCTGCTTTATGCACAGGGAAAAGAACGGCTATTAAACAGGATAGTGAAAGAAAATAAGCCGGCTGCAATTTAGTAAGGTGAGAGAGAGGGAGAGAGGCCAAGCAAGGTGAGAGAGAGGGAGAGGCCCAGCAAGGTGAGAGAGAGGCCCAGCAAGGCGAGAGAGAGGCGCGCTCAGCAAGGTGAGAGTGGCGTGCCCAGCAAGGTGAGAGAACTGCGCTCACCAAGGTGAGAGAGGCGCGCCCAGCAAGGCGAGAGAGAGGCGCGCCCAGCAAGGTGAGAGGGAGGCGCCCAGCAAGGTGAGACAGCTGCGCTCACCAAGGTGAGAGAGGCGCGCCCAGCAAGGTGAGAGAGAGGCGCGCTCACCAAGGTGAGAGAGGCGCGCCCAGCAAGGTGAGAGAGGCACGCCCAGCATGGTGAGAGAGAGGCGCGCCCAGCAAGGTGAGAGAGGCGCGCCCAGCAAGGTGAGAGAGAGGCGCGCCCAGCAAGGTGAGAGAGAGGCGCGATCACCAAGGTGAGAGAGAGGCGTGCCCAGCAAGGTGAGAGAGGCGCGCTCAGCATGGTGAGAGAGGCGCGCCCAGCAAGGTGAGAGAGAGGCGCGCCCAGCAAGGTGAGAGAGAGGCGCGCCCAGCAAGGCGAGAGAGAGGTGCGCACAGCAAGGTGAGAGAGGCGCCCAGCAAGGTGAGAGAGAGGCGCGCCCAGCAAGGTGAGAGAGGCGCCCAGCAAGGTGAGAGAGAGGCGCGCCCAGCAAGGTGAGAGAGGCGCCCAGCAAGGTGAGAGAGGCGCGCCCAGCATGGTGAGAGAGGCGCGCCCAGCAAGGTGAGAGAGGCGCCCAGCAAGGTGAGAGAGGCGCGCCCAGCAAGGTGAGAGAGGCGCCCAGCAAGGTGAGAGAGAGGCGCGCCCAGCAAGGTGAGAGAGGCGCGCCCAGCAAGGTGAGAGAGGCGCCCAGCAAGGTGAGAGAGGCGTGCCCAGCAAGGTGAGAGAGGCGCCCAGCAAGGTGAGAGAGAGGCGGGCCCAGCAAGGTGAGAGAGGCGCGCCCAGCAAGGTGAGAGAGGCGCCCAGCAAGGTGAGAGAGGCGGGCCCAGCAAGGTGAGAGAGGCGCCCAGCAAGGTGAGAGGCGCCCAGCAAGGTGAGAGAGAGGCGCGCCCAGCAAGGTGAGAGAGAGGCGCGCCCAGAAAGGTGAGAGGCGCGCCCAGCAAGGTGAGAGGCGCGCCCAGCAAGGTGAGAGAGGCGCGCCCAGCAAGGTGAGAGAGGCGCGCCCAGCAAGGTGAGAGAGAGGCGCCCAGCAAGGTGAGAGGCGCGCCCAGCAAGGTGAGAGGCGCGCCCAGCAAGGTGAGAGAGAGGCGCGCCCAGCAAGGTGAGAGAGGCGGGCCCAGCAAGGTGAGAGAGAGGCGCGCCCAGCAAGGTGAGAGGCGCCCAGCAAGGTGAGAGAGGCGCGCCCAGCAAGGTGAGAGAGGCGCGCCCAGCAAGGTGAGAGAGGCGCGCCCAGCAAGGTGAGAGAGGCGCGCCCAGCAAGGTGAGAGAGGCGCCCAGCAAGGTGAGAGGCGCGCCCAGCAAGGTGAGAGAGGCGCGCCCAGCAAGGTGAGAGAGGCGCCCAGCAAGGTGAGAGAGGCGCGCCCAGCAAGGTGAGAGAGGCGCCCAGCAAGGTGAGAGGCGCGCCCAGCAAGGTGAGAGAGGCGCGCCCAGCAAGGTGAGAGAGGCGCCCAGCAAGGTGAGAGAGAGGCGCGCCCAGCAAGGTGAAACAGGCGCGCCCAGCAAGGTGAGAGAGGCGCCCAGCAAGGTGAGAGAGGCGCGCCCAGCAAGGTGAGAGAGGCGCGCCCAGCAAGGTGAGAGAGGCGCCCAGCAAGGTGAGAGAGAGGCGCGCCCAGCAAGGTGAGAGAGAGGCGCGCCCAGCAAGGTGAGAGAGAGGCGCGCCCAGCAAGGTGAGAGAGAGGCGCGCCCAGCAAGGGGAGAGAGGCGCCCAGCAAGGCGAGAGAGAGGCGGGCCCAGCAAGGTGAGAGAGAGGCACGCCCAGCAAGGTGAGAGAGGCGCGCCCAGCAAGGGGAGAGAGGCGCCCAGCAAGGTGAGAGAGAGGCGCGCCCAGCAAGGGGAGAGAGGCGCGCCCAGCAAGGGGAGAGAGGCGCCCAGCAAGGGGAGAGAGAGGCGGGCCCAGCAAGGTGAGAGAGAGGCGCGCCCAGCAAGGTGAGAGAGGTGCGCAACTGCAAAGTTTGACTTCACTGACGCACTGCATTGTGACGGAGGCTTTTTGTGCCAATAGTCCTTTACCTGCATATCCGAGTTGGTGAAGCTGCAAGCGGACAGATAGTTGGTGTGCATCGCAACAGACTTCTTCTTTGCAGCCATGTTTTCATTCTTATCAAATGTCAGTGGGTATACAGAACACTTGTTGTCCAGACCGCTGCATGAAGCACAGAAAGACATGGGCATTATATAAAGAGGAAGGACAAAACAAATTATGTTTCAATTACAGTAATCCAAAATATCATTTTGTGGCATTGGCTAAATGTGAAGCTTCCCCCCCCCCCCCCCAATGTAAAAATATTAAGATCTATAACGATTTAAAGGCACAAACCCTTTGTGAAGTGTAAAACCGATTCATTGGACGCAGTATTACAGTAAGAATCCTGCTGTGTGTGAATATAATTTGAACCCCTAGACACGTATCAGTGTAGTTCCCGTCTTCACCTTGGACATTTAAACGACCGTCCAATAGGAAGCCGCAACAGTTGACGTTGCGGCTTCCTATTGGCCTGTAGGACAAGCTAGAATTTGAGGCCATATTAAACTCGCGAAAGGGGAGAACATTGGTATCTGCCCCATTAAATAGTTCAGTAAAAATAGCATGGTTTAGCTACGGAGGACACCTCCCCCATTCAATTTAAAGTAACATAAAAATAATCATTATTTTAATACAAAGGTGGTCTTTAACCAGTTTACATGTTTCATAATGAGGTTTTCTGTGTGTTTTTGTAGTCATTTTGTGTCATCTTCCACTTTAAAACCAGATCAAGTGCCATATTTACTAAGCAGTGCTACTCCATAATCCACCTACCAGCACAGGTGTCTTATAGATCACTTGTTAGTAGACATGGCCCACCATCTCTAATGCTTTAGTAGAAAATACTACTTTTTCACATGATACAAATTTTTTTTTTGATGGTAAAATAACCTTAATTTTTAATATGCTACCTAAAATAACAATATAAAATGGTATTACCAGGTAAGTACTTACCCGCATGCAATAGCACAACCAGATGGAGCATAAGCACATGCCATCACCCAGGTACAAGGCATGGTAACTGCATGTTCCTAGAATTTAATACAAAGACACTGTGTACTGTGTGGAAAGGACAAACTGAATGACTGATACATTCAGACAGGGGTACTAATACAGCAACACAACTCTGTTTATTTGTGTAGCTCCTTTTACAACATTGTACTTCCAGAGTGTCATGGTCCCTGGAACCATAACGGACAATGCTGCATTTGGCTTTTGTATAGTCAGCAACTGTATGTGCTGAGGTCAGAATCCCACCATGTTGCTGGCAGGGTCTGGGGGGCAGTGCTCTGCTAGAACTCTATGGAACCCCTGGCAAATTCCTGTTTGTCCATGAAACTCAATGTGTCGTAGTCTGTTTACTCGCAATCTGCTTTTACAAAAAGACAAAATTCTGTAGGTTAGAATACGCTACATAAAATCTAAGATTTTAGGACATGACTATTTTGTACAATTTCGTATTATAGTACTATGACAAAATAATGCAAATATGTTGACATTGTAAATCAACCAATTGTAAATCAAGTATGGAGTAACCACTAATGAAAACCTCTTGGAATCCCAACTAATAATTTTTCACGCAGCCTGCCATTAACACACCTGAGGGCTGGGACCCGCTGCGCCCGGGGGCGCGGGCGGCCGCGTGAGCGTTCCCCACCAGCAGGGGAATCCTTCTGAGCCGGTCCCAGTCCCCCCTCGCTGAACGGCTCACTACGCGCTGTGACGCGTCAGCCGCCAGGGGATGCAAGAAAATTGTGATCCCGAGCGGTGACGCGTCACGTGGTGCGCTGATGAGCCTATCAGCGGTGGGGGCGGGAGCGGGAGCTGTAAGACAGCTTCCTACACAAGGTAGGGGGTGGTGTGTGTGTGTGTGTGTGTTCCCCATGTATTTGCACGCAAACCGAGAGATGGAGATTTGTTGAGAAGTGATCAGGATGGACAAGTGCTCGTAAATCGTAAATAAATCCAAAAGTTATAGTGTGCGCCCGCGTGGTTAAAGCTGCCTCTCTTCCTCGTGCGCAGGAGAGGAGCTGGAATTCGAATATGAAGAACGAATATGAGCCCAAGCCCGTGGAGGGAGGGGGGGGGGGGAGTAGCGGGTCCCTCCGCTCAAACCACGCCCCCCCCACTCCCACTCCCGCCCCGGCTCCCGCTCCCTACAGACCGCATATCGCGGTCTGTGCCTGTCAGCGCGCCGCCTGTCTGCAGTGCGGGCGCGCTGACTGAGGGAGCGGGGCCTTAGCCTTAGGAAGAGTTTCGCACCTCCAGTCCTTAAGGACCACTAACAGTGCAGGGTTTAAGGATACCCCCTGCTTGATCAAAGGTAGTTCAGTCACAATGATCGGGCCACCTGTGCTAATGAGAGGATAGCCTTATATCCCGCACTGTTAGTGGTCATTGAGGACTGGAGTTGGGAAGCTGCGGCCTAGGGCAAATTCATTTTATCACTCATCTTTTTGGTCATTAATAATGGACCTATGCAAACATGGACAAGGAGGGACTTACCTTGTTGGTGGTAAAAGCATCCCACACAATCACCTTTCCATCCTATAGTGGAAACAACATAATGATACGAAAGTTAGAGATCTCAGACATATGCAGAAAGAAATAAACATGTCAGACATTAGCCATACTACCTAAGCATAAAGAAAGTAAAATACGACGTAAGGTTTGGATTCGATAGTGTAATTTTTTTCTCCTGAATGTTACAGATTCAAGTCCACGCACCCTCATCAATAAAAATGTGTCTCCATTGGTATGGGCCATTAAACCCACGGAGAATAACAGAACTTTTGAACGTTCTAAGCACTTTCATTTGAGATTCTGCACAGCCAGCTAGTGCTCTCGTGTGTGTGTGTGTGTGTCTGTGTCTGTGTCTGTGTGTATGTGTATAATGACAACGGTGAGGGCAAAATAAATATTCTGGCAATTCTATACGAAATGTCGCTGCTCTCAGCCACACTTCTGTTACATAAGATTGTTGTTTCATTACCTGGGACGAGCTCACAATCCTTCTTTTGTCTTTACACCAGTCCATGCAGAGAACCTTATTACCGTGGCCCTTCAACGTTCTTCTCGTCTTCATTACAAATTGGCCAAGAGACTCAACACGCTCTGCCACTTGATGCACTACAACGAATAACATATCGTCGTCGGAGCATTTAATAAAACTTATGTGCTTATCTTAAATGTGTGTGTCCAATGCACAGTTTGCGCACTACTTACAGATTCTGATTGAGATACCAATTGTCACATTAATGCAAGAAAGCATAGGCAGGAACTGTCAATCGATTTTAGTATTTTTATTTTCTTATGTAGTAACCAGTAATTTTCTAAACCATGCAAATTGCAATAAGTGTATTGTCCTTAGTAGAAGGGAAAACAAGGATTTCACTACTAGTAACACCACCTTCTCATTGCAAGGCCAGTAACCACCCTCACACGGATCATTTGAAAAGCTATACGTGAGCAGGTTTACGGGCTCTGCACTTCTTTATCCCAGGGTGTGCTGAGAAGTTGTGTAATACGGCAGGCAGAAGCTTATAGGGCTCCATGTTATAAACGGATAAGAAGCAAAATGTGACGCAGAGTGCTCATATGCATGCCATTACCCAGAATCCCTCGCTTCAGTGGAAGCATTGTATGCAAAGAGATCATGGTTAAAGGCAGGTTTGTGGACCTGTCTGAGACATGTGGATGTGCTCACAGGTGATATTTTTATCAATATACACATGTTCTGTTTTGTACAACCTTCCATATAAGAGAATAACAAAGAACGGAGACTACAACACAATGAAGGTTAGATGTGAGAGTGAAGCTATTCTACAGGTCACAAAAATCTCTAGATAGTTTACCATACTATTAACTAGGAACTATTCCGCTAACGATGGGATCCTCACGGGTAGAGGAGCTGCACCCATTCACCCCAGGCTCCCCTCATGCAGAGTAACCCCTGTAAGCCAACAGGTAGCACCGTAGCACATAACGCCTGCAGTTTCCCTTAGGACTAGGGATGGAGTGTTACATTTGTAGCCCCGGACCCCCGTTACCTCCGCTCTCCGGGGCAAGGGCGAGTGCCGCAGGAGCCAAGCGGCGGACCCGCCGGCACTTCTGGAGGGTGGGAGCCGAACAGGGAGCACTCCGGTGCTCCGGAGGCCCCACGGCGGCCCGACAGTGCAGGGCGCCGCCATGGTGTACTTCGCGCATGCGCAGTGCAGATGTAGATGCGGCGGCGATCAGAGGCATTGCGCATGCGCAGTGATCGCGCGCACCGCACTAGCCTACCGGGGAAGGCTCTTGGAAGGGACTACATGTCCCATGAGCCCAGGAGCGCACCACATGACGCCAGGGAGCCAATAGGGTTGTAGTATCTCCCTGCTCTCAGGGATTTATACATTTCACGCGCGGAGCCCACGTTAGTCAGGACCAGGAAGAGCTAGGGGTAGGAGGTGAGTGCAGGGGTCTGTGACCCACAGCATTAGGCCAGCAGACCACTAGGCCCCAGTTAGGTCCTGAGCCACATTGATAGCTTGTTGTGCTATAGGGACAGGCCCTAGGTAGGGACTCTGCCCCATTATCTGTTTGGTAGTCAGGGACACAGTGCTAAGCAGTGCAGCCCTGCGAGGTGGGTTCTGGGCTCAGAACGCCACCAAAGACACAGAGACTTACGGCGATATTATCCACGCCGGAATTCACCCCACGCGGTGGCGGATGATGACGTCGGACCGGACGGAATCCCTGTTGTAGTCTGCGTAACCTGGGGTCGGAGCCCCGGGCAGGTATCATTCTACAAGTGCACCAACACTGTACAGCAACGCAAGAAGCACGCCTAAAGGGTGGGGGTATCACTTGGGGACACTTGCGTGGTAGAGTGGCCAAGGGCCCTGTATAGTACAGTTGGACACGGTGTAGGGGTACACGGTGGTTGGGAAGGATAATACTTTCAACGAGAGCAAGTGTTGTGTGATTCATATAGAGTATAAGTATACTTATGTGCTTGTGTTCAGTAAAGGCCGTTCTGTTTATACCAGTGAGTGTTATTGTGTTAGGTCCTGAGAGGGACTCCTCCCGCTCCGTCGGGATCCCTCCCAGGTGGAGGCGTTGCACTACGAGATATTGTGATATATGTATGTACCCCAGGCTCTCCATGCAGAGGCTTAAGCTCCTGATGGCCACACAGGTAAATGAGCACCAGTAAAGTCTGTATTCACAGGGAATACCCGTTACACATTAATATAATGCTTTCATTTATTTCAGTTTCATGTTTATATTTTCAATAGTCCCTCCAGTCAGAATAATAAATCTATTTCTAATTTTTGGGGCCTCAAACTTCATTCACAGTAGCTTAGGGCCTCAGAAGGTCAAAGTCCGGCCCTGACTGGGATGATAAACAAGAAGGACACAGTGACATTATGGGTCATAACTAAATAGTGATAAACTGTAGTTAATATGGCTTTATGTGCAATAGCATCAAATTTGCTAAATTTCCACTTAACTGCAAAAAACAGATGAAATATGCCCCTTTCCCCCCAGAAAACTTTGCAAAAAGAAGAAAGCATTACAAGTCAATGTTCAAGTAAAATAACCCTACATTGTGGTCACAATACCCTTTATATGGTGCAATTTTCGACAAATGCTGGCGCCATTCTTATCATTCTGGCTAAATTCCCACACAAGTTCCAATATTTTCTTGTATTCCAGGAGAGAAATTTGCACCTCTCCCATTTGCGAGGAGTCCAGGGGCGTACGTTTGTATACAAGACCCCCCCTCTCTCCCCAGCTGTATCCCTCTCTCCAGATGTGATGGTGCAAAGAACCAGGCCCTACCTATCACACCAGGGATGACCCAACTCCTGTCCTCACGGGCCACCAACAGGCCAGGTATTAAGGATATCCCTGCTTCAGCACAGGTGGCTCAATCAGTGGCTCGATTGAGCCACCTGTGCTCGAGCAGGGATATGCTTATACTCTGACCTGCTAGTGGCCCTTGAGGACAGGAGTTGGGCCACTCCGGCCCTATATGAACATACTCACATTCCACATCGTGCAGTTTGGCTCGCTCTTCCTCTAGCTTTCCCTTCAGGCTCTCCGCTTCATTCTTCAGGGAGGACAAGGTCTCGTTCTCTTGCAGCCCCTGGGTTGCCATCTTGAGATAAACGAGAGAGAGGTTACAGGGGAGGGAGGTGGCAGCGCAGCACTGTATATGATGGGGATAGCTGCACACTCAGGGATGCTGCTGCAGCAGCTGCTTGGTTGAAGCTGAGAACCAGGCACTTTTCTTTTTTTTTTTTTAAAGCAAGCACAGCTTTATTTAGTTATAGACAAAAATGCATGATGTCTTTTTCCATTGCATTATAGATATGCATTATGATTAGAGTGCCACAATGAATAAGCCAGAGAAGCCTGGAATAAGCTGTACGTCAATAATGACAGAGATAAAACAACGCACAATAAAATTATAAAAAGGTTTCAACACCATACGTTAATTCTAAAAACAACATTTTTTTTTTATCCCACAGTATTTTATTTTTATAGTTTTTAATGGTCCTCAGTGTGTGGTTTATTTGCCATCCAATGGTTGTGCATGTTTGTGTCTCATGACTATTTATAAAAGCAGACAAACGACACGATCCTATGACTCTGAGCAGTCAGGTGACATGGCGTAAAGTTGTACAATACACAAAAAGGAAAGTGCTGAAAGCCCTACTGCTTAAAAACAATGTGTGTGGTGACCACTGGTGACTAAATATAATCAAAAAGTGTACAGAGTACTTATACATACTGTATAAGCAATATATAGAAAACTGACCGAACAAGATCAGGGAAACATACATATAACAAATACAAACCGGCGCCTCAAAAAAGCCCAATAAATGCAAATATAAGGTAATATGAAACCTTATTACAGAAATCCAATCTGGAACATCCAGATCCACTGGAATAATCCACGAAGAAGTTTCCTCAGGACATGTGGGATTAAACACAAGGGACAATCATAGTGTGTACCCCGGGCATCCCTAAAGGGCTCCCTGCAATTTTCAGGTCATTTGAAAATTGTACCAACAACAGAAGAATTTACAATATATCTGATCTCAGATACATTATTAGAGAGGGTTGGGCCTCCTTACAAAATATCCGATTTCAGATGCGCTATTAGAGAGGGTTGGTGTTCCTTACAATGCATCTGATCTCAGACGCGCTATTAGAGTGGGTTGGGGTTCCTTACAATGCATCTGATCTCAGACGCACTACAGTATTAGAGTGGGTTGGGGTTCCTTACAATGCATCCGACATCAGATGCGCTATTAGAGAGGGTTGGGGTTCCGTAGAATGTCACAATAATAATAATAGCATGTTCTTGTATAGCGCTGCTAGTTTTACGTAGCGCTTTACAAAGACATTTTGCAGGCACAGGTCCCTGCCCCGTGGAGCTTACAATCTATGTTTTTGGTGCCTGAGGCACAGGGAGATAAAGTAACTTGCCCAAGGTCACAAGGAGTCGACCCCTGCTTCAAACTCTCAGTCAGTGTCTTTACTCACTGAGCCACTCTATAATTATAGAGTTCCTTAACCCCCCCCCCCCCCAAAAAAAGGTTGAAAATTACTGTGCTAGTTTTTATAAAATGTAACACCAACATATTTCCCAAAAATATAAACATGTACAAAAGCATATAGGAATAAATGTTTATGTCTCAAGGTTGTTACAGGTGTCATTATGTTTCTTAAAATATTTTGGAAAACAAAGCATACTGTTTAGGTATTATCCTGGCCTTTCTTGTGGCATGATTATGATTTTTTTTTTCTTGTTTTAATTAGGTTTTCCTTAGGTTCCCCTCCACCTGGCCACTCTTCCATAATGTGTGTACATCTCATCTTTCTTTAGCTTTTTAAATCTAAGGGGCAGATTAATCCGACACATTGCTAAATGCCATTCATGTCAATGGCAGTTCGCACCAGATCAGCTGCGATAATCTGCATTGGAACTTGATGAATCTGACCCTAACAGCATAATTCAAAACCAGGCACACATCAGAGAGACATGCAGAGATTAATATGATGTTTATGTTGTGTTTCTGTAAACATGACAGGTAATACTGGAAACCGCTCCCAAAAATAGGAAGAAAAGAGTTACAATTATTTTCACCCTGAATAGTATTGTGGGATAGAGAAGACATACACCTTTTTGTTAATAAAACTAAATCCAGCCAGTTAATTCCCACCCAGCAGTAGACTACTGTACAGATCTTACAAAACTAATCAGTGTTTTCAAATGCTGATCCTCCGGGGCTGCACATCTTCACCACCAAACCATACGCACATTAACCCTAATATCTTGAGATCAGCAGGAAAAATATGCAACACTTTATAATAAACCTAGGCCTTTTGTGGCCCTTAAGATAGACATGTTTTAAGCACTGCGCATAAGGTTGCCAGCTGGCTTTTCCAAAAAAATACTGAACACAATGGTGAAAGGTGCAACGCGCTCGAGGTACACACCCACACCTCTCCATGCTGTTTCCTCCTCTCCTTGACTCCACTCCCAGGCTCCTGACACCCCATCCTGATTAGCTGCTGCTGGGTAATGCAGCCAATCAGGATGGAGGAAGCTGCCCAACCCCGTAGCACCAGCCCTGCTCGGGGAAATCCCGTGGTCCCCCAAGTCGGTCAGGTCACTATGTCCAGAGAGGTAATACCAGTATACACATACATGTCCAGTATTACCTCTCATTTTTTACTGAACAGTGTGACTAAATGTAGGACAGTCCGGTTCAATACTGGACACCTGGCAACCCTAATCCACTAGGTGAATCATAGGCCACTACCACAGTACTATTTGCAAAAGGAGCTATTTTGCCTGGAAACGCAGAACATTTATGATGCAATGTACCAAGTAAAGTGTCATCAGCCCCTAATTTTCAAAGTCACAAACACATCTACAAATACAATATAACAACCCTTGGGAGGAAAGTGCTCCGTTGTTATCAGAAATAAATACAGGCAGTCCTCGTTTTACAACGCTTCGTTTTGCAACGAATGGCTTATCCAACGCTATGCAATGCATACCTATGTTCACTTTTACAATGCCAAAACGGCTTAGCTAACGCTCTTACGATGCTTTGCAAAGTTGTTTATCTGTATATAATATAAATATTATACTATATTATACTGTATAATATATATTTTTTTTTATATTATATATTATGTTATATTATATATATAATACAGTATATGCACTATATAATTTATGTATGTGCTGCATATCTTATTGTGTGTGTAAAATATTCGGTGTATTTTAGCATTAAAAATGCCTTCAGGAACGGAACCTTTCATTTAAACAGTGTTCCTATGGGAAAACGTGTTTCGCTTTACAACGTTTCGCTATCCAACGCCATTTTGAGTAACGCATTGTGTCGGATAACCGAGGACTGCCTGTAGTCCTGTTATTTTATGAAGTACACAGATTCAAATCTTATTTGTTGTTCATAATGGAGAGTTGTAGTGTGTGTACCAGTAGAATCACAGAATTATACTGTAGTACATTATTTCACAAAGTGACTGAGAGGGTGTTCAACACAACAAAAAGTGATATCTGATACATGCCATGTCTGTAATAGGAAGCTTGAGCAAAATAAGTTAGACAAGATTTTGATTTTCATGTAAAAATCAGTTACATGTTATTTTAAGCGTTTTTTTTTTTTACACAATTACATCACAGTAGCAACAAGGCATTGACTAGTCATCAAAGCCTATACTATATACTTCTTAAAACGTAGCCACATATTAAGGAACATTTAGATTTACCCTCTGGAAGATATACAGAATGAAATTTTAAATACAATAGATATACTGTATCTCCTTATAGGAACAAGCCATTTTCTTTGATTTCATTATTTTCATCTCTCCGACCATGCTTTATGGATTAGTGCAGCGGAGGCGCACTGAGATTCAATACATATCCTTATGCCATCTTCTCCTGAAAGAGCTCAAGCCTGTACTTGTTCCCCCACTGCTGTTGGTTTAGGAACAATGGGAGTGCAACAACAGGTGTGTGCTCTTGCAGAAGAAACAGAAGCCAAACATGATTCTCAATGCATTTTAGCATCTTTAATTCTTTAAATTGCATAAAATACATTGGCAATAAAGATGTTTGCCTGCTCATTCATGCTAAGGCTGCAGCAGATTTGTGCTTTGCCTACAACTCCCTTAGCCATGACATTTGGGAAAGATACACCTTTTGCTGCAACGCATTGCATTGTAATGTTGACCTTACACAGCTAAATGGTCCATGTCCATCAGTGATTCAAAATCGGTGATTAATCCATTAGTCTTGTTGCTTATGAAACCCCCCCTTTGGTATTACTACTTTATTCAAGGGGTTAATGCACCCTAGACGGTTGACTATAGGTGTAACTACAGTGTAACGCACTAATCACCTGGTGTAGAGTAACTAGGCAGAAACCTAGCCATGCCCACCTTCTAGGTGTTTAGTGATGTCATTGGGTAATAGATACTTTGCAGAATTCAAGCCACTCCCTCTGTAGGCCTAGTGATAATGACATCACTAGGGGATTATAAATATATAACATTTTAGGTTCAGATCCCAGGAGGAGACAGAGATGTGGGATCTCACTATCACATTGCGATGCTCTGCAGGGCTCTCTGTATCTCAGACGTTGTGACGATCACCCAATGCAAATTATTTTTTATTACATATAGCATGAGTCCTGCTGATGTGAAATTCTGTGTTTAGTAGTAGTAGGAGTCAGGGAAGTGTCACTTCTAAGACATAGGGCCGCTCTATATGGTCCTGAGGCGTGTTCTACCCACAAGAGGGGATGGCAAGGTACTCCATAGGAGGCTCCCTAGTAAGGACCTTGGAGTGTCATCCAGGAGCTGCAAGGAGAAAAGGTTCCCAGATACCCCAGTATAGGGGGTGAGAATCAAAAGAGCTCTATTAGGGTCATAGGGTTTGGACCCTCAAGCAAGAGGGCACCCTGCCAATGGGCCCCAGTGGATAAAGAACAGCGTCAGCTACCTGTAGGTAATGGATTGCCATAAATATAGTGCCGAGGTGATAGGTTATGTGACTCTTTGGGTATGCTGTGTGGGCACTCAAATAAGTAATTTCACAGTCTATGTGAATAAAGATACAGAAAAGTTCCTGGCACCTTCTATCATTTCTTTTACTGCTTACCGTACCAGCCCTGCACGCATACCAGCACCCTGGGGAAAATGTAAGAGACACTGTGCAAGATCTGAACCAAATACATACACTTTTATGTGGCACTCTTTTATTGGCCCGGGAAAGAGGGGTTACACTTAGAATCAATGCTAGTCCCTTGTTTGACCGAGGTCTCTGCGTTAAAATGCAGGCCTTTCTAACAACTATAGGGGGCAAGCATAGAAATGTCTTACAGTGACTAAAGACATTTATATCATTTAAACGTACAAAGCAGCAGTTGATAGTAAAACCCGGTCATGATGGCAAAACCTGTTAGGCCTTGTTTCTTCATCTTTCAATAACCACTGAGTTCTACAGGTTGAAGATGCTTCCAGGGTGGCAATGGAAAGGCCTTCATGAAAACGCATCTCTATCCATAAAAATGTGTGTTATCAAATCGTTATTTTGGCTTCCTCCTGCTAATTGTTAATATTTCCTTACTTGCTAATGTACCTTTGCATATGAGTATGTATTGGCAACATTTCACCCAGGCTTAATTGCACAACTACTTTATTTTATATCAGTACGATTGTCATTCAGCTACATTTTCATTGTTAATGTTCACTACTTTGTGTAATGAGGTTTTCAAATGTTACCGTACCAGTTCCGCACATAGTGAACAGAGAGACACTGGTTCAGCTTTGATGTAAATGGTCCTTAAGGGTCTTTCCCTGTAGCATTTGGTGCACGGACCAAACAAGACCGCTAGAAAGGTTTGATCACACATCCTTAACGTTTAAATGCAGCTGAAAGAGATAGACAGAGAATTAGCTCCCGCCCCTTTCCTTTATTTCCATAGCAGCCACTGGACTGGAATCAATAAATAGAGACCTGCAGGCAGGGTAAGATGCCGTAGTGAATTCCCCTTGCTTTTGTAAATAAATACATCACTACATGGTTTTGGCTTTACAAGAATATCAGAGGAAATGTGCAAGTTCAGCTTAATAGGTTTGTAGGAGTTGGCAAGAACCGGGGTAAAGGTGTTGTACATATAGGAACAGCAGCTTAACAAGTAACAAAGTAGAAAGATACAACATGCATATTTACGCTGTGCCTCAGCAATATTTTAAACCAGAGAAGCTTTTGTGCTCTCAGTAACATTTAAAGCTGCAGACCAAGCAATATCCTACATGTGTTTTTATAATAAATCAGTTCTGTACTATGAGAAAATACTTGTAGCATTTTTTTGAAACAATTCTGAATTACATTTTTTATGTATTATAATGTAATGTAACAAACATTTTTGTTTCTATAGCAACCATTTACAGTCTCATTCCCTTCCTCTTCTGAAACAGGCTCTGGCACACCCCTTTTGAGCCCTGCCCCCTCTCTAGCAGTGCACCAATTGTATCTAGTGACTGTCTGGTCACATGATCTTCCCCACAGAACTTGGCATCTTTCTGCTGCACTGAAAGCCATTTAGTGAACCCCAGAGCCGAATCTTTGCCGATCGATCACAGGAGAACAGATCGATCATCAACTTAGCTAATTACTTATTGTGTGGATTGTATTGATGCACATATTAAAGGGGGAAAATTAAATTTAAAAAAAAATAAACAGCAGCTTGGACTGCTGTTTTAAGATGAATACATTCATAACATAATGTAAGTACTTATATGACCAGGTATAAAAGTAACAGGGAGTTAGATTATAAAATAATGACAGCATGACAGTCATTAATTGACCTTGTGTGAGAGTTTACAATATCTTGTTGTATGCAAACCTATCTTGCAATAGTGGTAAATTCCAGTTAGATACAATGCAGATTAAGAACTGAGCAAAACAAAAATATTACATTCGGTAGGGAAGTCACACTTCTGAAAACACATTCGTTTGTACAAAACCATAGTGTATTTAGAAAGACAAACCCATGTAAATGTAACTTTGTTATACAGTTTCAATACTTGCTGTTTGCCATGAGCTTCAGAGTAATATATTGCTTGGTTTTCTTGCCAGTGTGGGACTTCATTAATTATGCAAAGTAAACCTCAGGTAGAGGTGACAGTCGAGCATAATTGTCTTGCGTTATGGAAAGGTCTACAATATGGCAAACCAGATACAGTGGTTCACAAAAATAATAATAATGTATGTATCCGTACTTACATATCCTGTGTGTAGAAGTGTCTTGAGGGCAATTCAATAGGAGGAGATAGACACTTTCTGCAAATAGAAGCAGGATGACAGCCCTCACACTACTAATCTTCTTAGAAAGGTATTAAAGCTCAGCCTCTTTAAGAGTCCACTCTTATGCCTAATTAGTCTACGAGAGAATGTCTGCAATGAATGATATCTGTATACAGCATATACTTATTCCCAAGACAACCTAACTATGCAAGTTTTTCAACAGCAACTGATCAGCATGTAAACAATTTGCATACTGTTTGTCATTTCCCCTAGATCGATTTTGTACATTGGTGAATGTATTTGGTGTAGGTTGCCATCCCCAGTTGAGAGATCCTTTGACAGGTGGGCCACTATTCCGATCTCTAGTAATTGAACACTTAAGTTAATAAGAATACTAACCGATAACATGGGAAGAATTTATAAAGATCTTTAGCAAACGTATCTGTGAAAGCCCCACTATAAAGGTAACCTTTTTGGGGGAAAAACTTAGTGTTTTCACCTCAACTTTCTTATCGGGTAACTGACATTTCTGTTTTAACTGTATTCTATGCAAAGAATATTTTTGGATGTAAAAAAAAAGCAGCAATGTAGCACTTTAAAACAATATTATCTTTTTTTTTATTGTGTCTATATATATATATATATATATATATATATATATATATATATATATATACACCCACATATATAAATATATATATATATACACACACACACATACTGTACATACATACGCCACTGCTGCGTTTCATGTACAAACAGTATTGTTAACAAATTCATTCAAATTTACTTAATTGTTGAAATAAAATGAGTAGAGGGCAAGTAAATAGCTTGGATTTTTATTCATTTACATACAGTAGTTGCTTACAGATTCTAAACATAGTATACAAGAAAACAAAGAGCAATGATGACTTCACAATACAAGTATCACTGATGTCCGTTACTAGAAATTAAATCTGCTGTCTCCATATATTACAATATATACATTCTCGGATGATAAGCATTTGATGGGGTCCACAATAATGCTTTATTTCGCTTACCTATAGTAGCATTACGGAGATAGGTTTGTACACTGTTGGGCTTTTTATCATGTTCAAACTGGCTGATGGATATATTTATATACCCGTATCATTATTGGCTAATAATTAATTCTGTATATTTTAAAGATCTCTTTAATATGAATCCTCTTAAAAAACAATTTTTTTTGTAGTAACTGCATTTTTAAACTATCAAGACTTTTAAATGACAGAATATATATTTTACACATTAAAACAAAATTAATCAAGCAGCAATCGCCTCTCCCCCTCCAATTATATATTTTTGAAATTTTTTATAAAAAAAACGGGTGTGCCCCCTGGAGTTTATCTGTGGTTCCTTGACCTCAGGGGATCCCCCATTTTGAGATATTTTAAGTTTTTTTGTGCCGGTTTCCACCCACGAAAAAAAAAACCCTATAATTTGTTGCTGGGTCACGAATAGACAGTCGCAATGTCCATTCTCAATGACGTTACAACTTTGTATTGATCATGGTAGCGAGTCCTGACCCAAAGGTCATTTTGTGTGAACCTGGACAATCCGAATCAGAAATTGGGAACCGGTGTCCCTGGAAGTTGGTGGATACATGGATCCACTCGGAGGACACCTCGTCTCAGGAAAGCTTTTTTTACCTATTAAATACATGTAGTCCAACATGATATGAACTATTACCCAACTCTTAAGCGCTCTAAAATATGTATACATGATCCATATAGGAGGATTACAATGGATTTTACATTGTTTCAATCAGGGATGTCATAACTTTATCAAAATATCCACCAGCCTCTTCAAGACAGAGAAAAACAAACAATCCTGTACTAAGGTGCTCTCCAAAATATTATGTATTCCATATAAAATACTCTGCAAAACATTTGAAACTCCTATAAACATCACATACAGTGAAGTAGAAGTTGGACGGCTTTCCAAAAGTTTCCACAAATTCCAGTCATCTGATAAAATAACTTAGGAACCTTTCATTTGTAAGGTAAAATAGTGAAATTCTAAGTGCACAGGGAATTAAAGCAGAAATCTACTTTTTTTTCTTTTTCCTTTAATAAAACAAATCTCCCAGCCAATGACAATTTAACATTTCTAATTTCTATATTATATAGAAAAATGTCTAATATATTTATTATATAAAATTTCTAATATATATATATATATATATATATATATATATATATATATATATATATATATATATATATTTATTCAAAAATGAATAGACGATACCGTTCTGTGGCTAACGAAATGCTGTTATTTGTGCGAGCTTTCGTTAGCCACAGAACGGTATCATCTATTCATTTTTTATTATTAAGCTCGGCTAACACGGTACAGATACATCTACATACATATATTGCTATATGTGTATAATTCATAGTCAGTAATCGTTTATTTATTTTTCTTTTGGATTCATTATAATTATAGAAAAATAAACCATTTTTATTTTAAATCACCTTTTAAATATACAAAGCGTAATATATTAACCTTAAGGTAATTTTATATTCATTCTTGCAATAAAAATAGAAATGTAGTCACATATTTTATTTAAACCTAGTAGCATTGTAGCAAATCAAGACCAAATGTAAATTAAAAAAAAGTACAATATAACCAACATGCTATGCCAAAATATATTGAACATATTATGGCAACATTAATTGAACACACACTCCTATTGAATGATTAAATCATTTAAAAAAAACAGCTTGTCATTTGAGAAAACCATTCTTTCATGCTCCACATTAGAGTTGACAATGTTTGACGTATTATTGCTACATAACTTTCTAATACAGTAATTTATATGCTCCTAGTCCATGTCCAAGTATAACTTTTTACCAAACTGGGTAGCTGCATCGTTGGGGCGATTCTTGTGGTCACTTCTAGCAGAGTTCAGAGATGTGAGATCACAGGAAAAAAGATGAATGATATGGGGTTTTAAATACCGTTTTTATAGTTGGTGTTATGTTTCAAAAACAGCATTATGATCTAGTGAAGCAGTGTCCTTCCAACAATTTGATTTAAAATGTTTATTTTGTATTTTTCTCCTGTTTTTTTTGTCCTAGATAATTCTTTAGCATATGCGTGAAGTTTTTAGGCCATGAAGTCCCCCAAGATATCCTTTCTTCCAGCTGATTTCTTGCGCGCTGCATATTCTTCCATGTTGTAAATACTTGGAACAATATTCTTAGAGCAATGAGAAAGTAATAAGGAGATATCACAGCCATTAAAAAGTGGCAGCTGTAATGATATGTGACGATTCCAACATGTAACAAAATTAATTTACCAGAACGTTACAGCACTCAATTCATCCGCAGATACAATCTCTCTAAGATTAACCTTCATTTTGCTTTGTGATAACGACATGTGCGGTCTGTTTTATCCTAGATTCTTGATAGGAAGCCAAGCTTGAGGCTGCTGGGGATTTGGATCATTTCCAGTGCATGGGGGGAGGGGCTGAATGGGAAGGTCACTTGGAAGAGATATTTGCTATCCAGCATCAACTGTGGAGCATCTTCTCGATTGCTTAGCATGGACTGAAATGGTAAACAAAGACTGTTGTGACAAAAGTATGAGGTTACATTACATTTTCTGATATGCACTACTTGCAGATGTATTGACTTGGCTTATACAATGGCATTCAATTGTATTGTAAGATAATAAAGCAAAAAACAAATCTGTGAAAACAGGGTTCATTTAACGGTTAAATCATAATCTCAGAATAGTTGTGTAATATGGCAAGTTGACTTGAATGGAAGATAATTTAAGCTTGAATAATGTAAAAATGTACACAAATGGGGGCTACAGTATCATCACAATAAACTGAAATGTAAAGTTCTTGTTTTTTTTTTTTTTTACGTCAAAAAGAAATACAAGATTACCTGAACTTTGCGCACAAAAGATGGCGTCACCCGTTTTTCAAAATCATCAATTGGTGTATAGGAATTTAGGATCTTCACGATCTGCATGAGAATTTTTTATAAAAAGATCAACTTATGAAACAGGGTCACAAAAACCCCACATTACATGATAACTGAGCCTGCCAACACACAAATATTCAAAGTTACAGTCTGTGGCTTTCGCCATTCTTTATTTATTTTTTACATTTTATTTCCGATAAGAAATCTCTTCTTGCCCTTTCCAATGCTGATTTTATTTTAGGAATCTGATGCGCTGTCCAGGAGATAGAAGCATTTGAAATATTAAGTAAAAAGGGAAGGTAAAATGGAGCGGACATAAGAAGAAGAAAAAAATAAAATAAAGCAGAACATGCTCAGGGTGCAAGATACCAACATTATGATGAGTTACTCGTATAGGCTGCTGGGAGGGAGGTGCTGTTTTATAAGCAGGGCTGGAGTGGAGCAGTAAACGCACGCATTTAAGCAGCCAGAACAGCATTCTAGCAGTTCTGCAGCCCCTCTCTTTCTTCTCTCCCAGACCCTACCTGGAGAACTTGGGTGCGGAGATTGTGAACTTCCCTATCAGGTGGCAGCGGGCGCACCAAGGCAGCCAATACCGGAAGACGGTAAGAGACAAGGGGGGCGGGGAAGAGAGAGACACAAGGGGGGAGGGGTGTGGATAAGAGCGAGAGAGACAAGGGGTAGGGGTGGAGAAGAGCGAGAGAGACAAGGGGTAGGGGTGGAGAAGAGCGAGAGGGACAAGGGGGGTGGGTGGAGAAGAGAGACAAGGGGGGTGGGTGGAGAAGAGAGACAAGGGCGGTGGGTGGAGAAGAGAGAGAGACAAGGGGTGGGTGAAGAGAGACAAGGGGGTGGGTGGAGAAGAGGGACAAGGGGGGTGGAGAAGAAGAGACACAAGGGGCGGTGGAGAAGAGAGACATGGGGGGGTGGAGAAGAGAGACATGGGGGGGTGGAGAAGAGAGACATGGGGGGGTGGAGAGGAGAGACATGGGGGGTGGAGAAGAGAGACATGGGGGGGTGGAGAAGAGAAACATGGGGGGTGGAGAAGAGAGAGGGACAAGGGTGGTGGAGAAGAGAGACAAGGGGGTGGTGAAGAGAGACAAGGGGGGTGGGTGGAGAAGAGGGACAAGGGGGGTGGAGAAGAAGAGACACAAGGGGCGGTGGAGAAGAGAGACATGGGGGGGTGGAGAAGAGAGACATGGGGGGGTGGAGAAGAGAGACACGGGGGGTGGAGAAGAGAGACATGGGGGGGTGGAGAAGAGAAACATGGGGGGTGGAGAAGAGAGAGGGACAAGGGTGGTGGAGAAGAGAGAGAGACAAGGGGGTGGTGGAGAAGAGAGGGAGAAGCGAGAGGGAAGCGTGGGAGAACCTAGAGGGGAGCACTGGAGAAGCAGGAGGGGAGGGGAAGCAGGAGAGAAGGTGAGTGCATGCGGGAGAAGCTGGTGGGGAGGGGAACATGTGGAATCTTGAAATATTATTTTTATTGTGGCTACTTTATTATGCTATGAAAATGAAAACAATTGCATTTTTTTAAGGTGTCGTGTTTAAGATGGTGGTGTGGGGTCAAGAGAGCACTTTTTTTTTTTTTTTTAGAATTTTAACACGGTTTACAACGCATCGTAAAATAGTGAAAACAGCAAAAATGACGAAAATATTACCTGCACAGTTGAAAGTGCAGTACAACGTTCACATATTTCTTTGGCATCTTCATCTTTGATTTTTTTGACCTGCAACAACCATGCAGCCTGAGAAAGAGGTTCCAAGGTCTCCTTTGCTGTACTTCCTTGTAGAGTCTTGCCTTGCAGCCATTCTTCCAGGTAGCTAAGATTACATCTAAAAATTGCATGCAAGATGAGATGGAAATTAGTAATTTGATATAGGGGGAAAAAAAGTGCTGAAAATGTTGTAACACTTCTGCAATAGATTAAATAATTGATGTCTTCGTAAACAAAAGTTTGTAATTACTGTATCCCTCTTCCAAACCAGTATTACATCGTTACACCATATTTTCAGGTAATATTTAGTGACTAATCAGTGACAGTTGATCACGATTCAGCATCATTAATGGACATACCTGATCTGCATTCCTTTTCTACAAGAGCACATGTCCTTTCGTAGGAAGAGGCTATTGAGTGTGACAGTTCCCACCAAGAAGAAAAGCTGCTTCACTACTTGCTTCAGTAGCTCGGGGTCCATGCCATGTTGGCACATTGTGGTATAAAAATAACTGAGCTGTTGGAGAATTGATGTCATAGTGTACGAATCTGTGTCATCTATACTAGAAGAACGTTTGCGGAATCCTGTAGGTTTCGCAACAGAAATTCCATGAAGGCTTTCATACTCCAGCATGCCTGGAACTAAAACAGAGTGCATTCGATCAAGAGTTGGTAAACAAAGCCTGCAACAAAACCTCATTAAAATTATAAGTCACATCTTACTATAGAACCAGAAAATTAGGTAAATGATAAAGTATGAATTTTCTTTTTTAAGGACCAATAACCTGAGATGTCAAGTCTACCTTGTCCAAGGAGACAGACGATAGGCCATATTTACTAAGTGTTGCTACTCCGTAAGACATTTTCCGGTGCTGGAAAACCCCTGGTGGCCCATTCAAAGTGTCTTAGGCTGCGCTTATAGTAATGGCGACGGCACACAGCACCAAAACAAGTACATGCAGTCCGTCGTAGGTGGCCATAGTGGCTGTGGCCGCAATGGCACTGCGTAGCGACAGGGAGACCAAAATCGCTGTAGCCAATGGATTTTGTGATACACAGCGACGGCTGCATTACGTGACTGGTGGCAAGACAATCACATCTCCATCTTGCCTCTTGTGCCTTCCCCCTTGCTGATGTCACCGCCCCTCGCCGCCAGCGGTCACGAGCACGTCGTCATTACTATAAGCGCAGCCTTAAGGAGTAGCACCGCTTACTAAATATGGCTCGATATCTTCTCCCTCAACCTGGCGAAGTACTCACATGTTTGCTGTGCTTGATCTTCTGCGTAGCTTCCTCTGGTGATCTGCGGTAAAATAATTTTACGTGAAGTCTTACCTATCATTGGTTGAAGGTTGTTCTCCATAACAGTAATGAACTGATGGTAGATACGAATGGCCAAATCACTGATGATTTGTCTGTATTCAGACAGATCAAAATTCTTTAGACAGTTTTTATTTTGAAGTGGCAAGTTATACTTCATGAACTCCTGAAAGTGACAGACATTGCAATGCCATTAGTGCCCTAGTGTTGACAATGGACCCTTACAGATACTTGAACTTTACACTCCCTTCTTTTGAGTTTTGTATTCTATCTATACTAGCTATTTAACCCCACATCAAACAGTAAAATATGAAGAAAAAAGGCACTCCAGTCTTGATCATAACTGAACAGAAACAAAATTCCCCAGACTACACCACCCCACTCTCCAAGACGTTAAGGACAAAACATGCCCACACAATTCTTTACAAGGGATGTATAACAATCTGGTGTAGTTAAACAGTTATGTTTACAAAAAAAACAAAAAAAAAAACAATAATAACATTTTCTTTTAAAACCTGGTGATCAGAAAAAAGGGAAGGGGAAACACAAAATGGATGTGCCCCCTAAAAGAATTCACTAAACTGCACACCAACAAAGTGTAAAATGTAACTTTTAATAAATTTACTTAAAACATATATTACCAAAGCGTTGTGTACTGTGAATTAAAAATAAATTAAATCAACAATTCCCAGCATCCATGTCAGCAAATGTATAATTGTACAATCCAAATTAACAACTAAATGTTGGTGGGATGTAGAGGACAAAGGATGCTAAAAGTCAGGGTGTTAACCCCTCTGGAGCAACTGTGAGACCAGATGGTAAGTATATATAAATGTATACTAGTCAGTAAGCAATTACATAGGTGAAAGTCCAGCGATCCTGCTTCAATTTGTACCACTAGGTATGTAATATGATATGTAAAAATACACGTGCTAAAGTGGTAACACTGACACATGCAATAATGATAGTAGGGAGTTGACAGCATAGTGAAGCTGGCACTCACAGCAATATTATCTGATGAGTTACACAACATTTGTCCCTGAAGAAGCTCCTTTGCTGGAGGGAAACGCGCGTTGGACGCGCAATGTTGTCAGTCTCCTACCTGGAGCTGTTTTAATGTAGTGTTTGTAGTCTCCTGGTTCTATTTGTGTAGACCTCAGTATTTGGTTATTTATTCCAACAGTCAATGAGTCTGCCTCCCTGCCTCTATGACATATGTTTACATAGAGTTTTTGCTGTGTAACTCATCAGATAATATTGCTGTGAGTGCCAGCTTCACTATGCTGTCAACTCCCTACTATCATTATTGCATGTGTCAGTGTTACCACTTTAGCACGTGTATTTTTACATATCATATTACATACCTAGTGGTACAAATTGAAGCAGGATCGCTGGACTTTCACCTATGTAATTGCTTACTGTCTAGTATACATTTATATATACTTACCATCTGGTCTCACAGTTGCTCCAGAGGGGTTAACACCCTGACTTTTAGCATCCTTTGTCCTCTACATCCCACCAACATTTAGTTGTTAATTGGGATTGTACAATTATACATTTGCTGACATGGATGCTGGGAATTGTTGATTTAATTTATTTTTAATTCACAGTACACAACGCTTTGGTAATATATGTTTTAAGTAAATTTATTAAAAGTTACATTTTACACTTTGTTGGTGTGCAGTTTAGTGAATTCTTTTAGGGGGCACATCCATTTTGTGTTTCCCCTTCCCTTTTTTCTGATTCACTTTTCAGTTCACAGTTTGCACCCACAATTTTGATTACCATATTGATTTATTTGATTATTCCATTCAATTGGTGTGGTCCTGTGATCACTCCCCAACCCCTTTCGTGTTGTTTCTAAAACCTGGTGATCAACTGCTTTTATTAAAATCCCCTAAAAAGGGGAGTATCTAATTAAGAGACTATCAACCATCACAGCTTGAGAAGAAACACTTTAGCCGTTCCAGTGATTGAACCTCAGCTCAATAGAGGCACCACATTCTTATTTCTTATCGAAAAGGTTTTCAATATTAGAGACAATAAAAGAAGCAAAGTCATACCTCTTCTCCACTGTATTGTTTCAAACAGTTGAGAAAATGATGGACATTAGAAAGCCAAAATGACAGCATTTCAAAGTCGTCTGCATGTTCCTAGATGAAAATAACGAACATTCACGTAATTATGGTATATTTCATGTGAATTATTTCCAGTTTGCACACACAGAAGAAATAGGTGAGATTTTAAATACTCTATACAGTGTAGAGTATGCAGCACACTACTGTATTTATGCGCGATTATTAATATTGAATATTCTCTCTTTACAGGTGAGGACATCCAAGAGCCAGCCAGACCAAAAAAGATGAAAAAAAAATAGAACATTGTACATTTTGAAGAAGAGCGAAGACATTTGTATTATTGCATTAATCGTTAAAACTTTATCAAATAAAATAAAAATATTTTTCTAAACTACAGTACTTTGTAGTTGTCTCAAGTTTTTACATTTCACATTTCAATTCAATACCATTACATACAGCATGATACGGTGTGATATCGGATCATGTAAAAATGAATGGGAATAAGGGACAGGTTACATTGCATTTAGATTTTGAAGACACAATTGCGCACTAGCGCCTACCAGTATTTCTGGCCAGTATTGCAAACAAAGCTGAAATTCCATTGTCAGCCCACTGTCATATCGTGTGCAAACACGAGCAAAACATTGAATGCGCGTGGGGCGGGGGAAGCACCCACAAGGAATATGCGGGGTGGACATAGTGACCAACCATCACGCTACATCTGTACATGATCATTTCATCTAGAAATAACTTCCTTTTGGTTGCTTTGAAAGGTATAAAAACTTAAAATGAATGATCATTATGCAATTCCAAACAAACAACTTTAATGTGTTTATTATGTCAGTGCATGCATATTGCTCATTAGTATTCATTGCAACAAAACTAATAGTATTGGTTTTATATACATTATTGGTTAAGAAATAGAATATACATCCGGGTCAAAAGGTTTTCAAACGTTTAACACCTATAAAATCTTTTCAAATACCCCATACTCTGCATCTTACCTTAATAACTTCTTTAATGCCATTAATGCTGGCATTCATCAAAGACTTTATTCTATCAGCCTCGTTTATGTAATCTGTGTATCTCACACACATGAACATAATGTGAGCTGGCAGGCCTGGGATCATATTGACGACAACACCACGTGGCTTGAGATCTGTCCCGATGGGGAAAAAAAAAGTTAACAAAACATCACAACAAAAACAATACGTAGATATTTTTTTTAAACCAATGAGCAGCATTGTCATGATTTGCAATCCTGAAATAACTCAAGTATTCTAGACCTTGTCCAAATGCTATATGGGATATATACACACGCTAGTTACTTTGTTTACCTATTAAACAGATCACTGCTATAAGTTAATTTTGGTACTACATGGGGCTAGACCTATAAACTAGATTTCTTGGGATGATAAGTCTCGGGTTTGAAATACAGGTGTAGCAGGCATTATTACCCTCATTAACATGAGTTAACACACTAAATATCATGTGTACGATCTCCTTAACCATTGTCATCAACAGCACTAGTTTAAAATAAAGCGCCAGCGTTAACGCGACACAAACATTAATTTCTTACAGCAGGGGTTCTCAACTCCCGTCCTCAAGACCCCCCAACAGGTCAGGTTTTAAGGATATCCCAGCTTCAGCACAGGTGGCTCAGTCTTTGACTAAGGGGACTCCCCTTTTGGGTCTTTGACTGAGCCACCTGTGCTGAAGCTGGGATATCCTTAAAACCTGACATGTTGGGGGGTCTTGGCAACGGGTGATGAGAATCCCCGATTTACAGCATTGTACAGTACCTCCTTGTTAGATACTTTCTTATTACACATGCGGTATAAATCTAAAACCAGAGATAACTTTACTAACTTACCCAGGATGAGTTTTTGAATGAGTTTAGGTTCATCGTCTTGTGTGAACTCCATCATGCCCAGGTAGTCCTTAAAAACCGTTGGCAAGTTAACTTGGTTGTCTGTGCAAGAATTCATTGGTTAGTTTCAAATAAACATTGTTTTTATAACATGCCACACAGGAAACAAAATAAAAAGTTTTTTAAAAAAAGGACAACGGATTGGAGTTCTTTTTCAGTGATGTGAAAGAAAAAAAGGCGCAAAACACTAATGATTTGTGATTAAGTGAAAACAAATCAATTAAGGTGTGAACACTTGTGCAAAAGTCAGTGGAATGGTGTATAGAGAAAAATATATAGGATGCAGGGAAAACATCGGAAATTAATCCCTGTATTTCTCTCGTGTTTTCCTGCAGACCCTCAGTACCACAAAAACACTCTGACCAAGTCAGACGTAGCCACCCCAGTCTGACAGACGCCGAAACCGGAAGTGGCAATCACAATCTGGGGAGCGCGCGTGGTGGGAAACTGTGCTATGGGCTTATCGGGAGGGGTGGCGTGTGTGTGTGTGTGTATGTGTATATATATATATAGTAAAACAATATTATATATACAGTACTATCACTGGTTTCTCTCCTAGCATATTATGGAGCAAGTGAGCTGGACCAGTGAGAAGAGACACCTATCATAAAGCACAATACCCTTCTATAAAATGTGAGTTGATCTCACCTACAGATTTATCAGCTGTGTTACCCAATGAATAAGAAGCAATCTGCATTCGATCAGTCTCTTTCTTTTGGGTTGCGCTCCCTTGGGAGTGGGTTTAGAATACATTTCCATGTATTTTACTTATTTAATTTAACATTAACTTATTTAAGATAGCCCTTAAGAAGTGTTGTTGATGAAACACTGTAGGTTAAAAATACAAATGATCATACATTGTTTTCTTTGTACAAACTCATTTTTATATGGCATACCTTTTTCAATGGTCTTTGTGAGAGCTTTGATCTGATCTTGAAGTTTCTTGATAAGTCTGTCTTTCATGTCAACCTGCTCTTCAAAGTCCTAAAATAAATAGCAGTGATATATTTAAGGGAGCAGTTCACTACACTATGCAGGCTTTGTCCCCCCCCTTTCCCATCTCCCTACTTTATTTTTCATTTTTACATGTACTGTGTAGAAAGCAGGGGGTCTCCGGAGTTGAACCACATTCATTTCAGCTCCAGCGACCACCTGGTTCCCAAGATACTTCCTGGTGAAGGTGCCGCCAGTAATGCCCGTTTAGGGTAAACAAAATGGAGTGTTTAAATCTGCTGCGTGACGCAGGCCAATAAGAAGCTGCAATGTCACCTGTCCTGGCTTCCTATTGACCTGCGTGACGCCAGTGATTGAAACTACTGTGAAGTTCCAGTGACACCTTCTCTGGTAACTATCTCTGTAACCAGGTGGACCCTGAGCTGAAATGAAAGGAAGCAAGGATTTTACAGATTAGCGATTAAAAGAGCTTTTGGTGTGTTAAGAGGTAGCATTTTCAAAAACAAAACCATATTAGTATTCTCACAAGCGCAGCTATCTAGCCAAGAAGAAACACACCTGGTTCTCCATTCCATTTAGTTCCTTCAAATGAATGCTATTCTCTTGACTTTCTTGATTGTTACCATCCACCTCCTTTTCAGGTAGTTTTTTCTGGCCCTTGTCTGGTCTAAAACAAAAAAAGTGGTATTGCATTCAAAATACTTTGCTTTTCCAATGAAAGCCACAACTGGCCACATGTGTGTCCAAGACAAACTAAATAACACATTTACAATGTTCTATGTGAAAAGCAGGAAGAAAGAGAGCCCCTGAATATTGAACTAGAATTTTACGTCTTTAATAGAATGACACTTCAAATGTGAATATGTAATTTACATCATTATTGAGAATAAATATATCCTAGAACAATTAAAATATTGACTTTATATACCAGAATAAATCAAGGCAGTTGTTTAACATTTGTTGATTTTTTTTTTTTTTTACCCAACTTGGTGTAATCAGCTTTCTTAGAAAGATTTAATCACTGAGTAAAAAAAAAAGTTTTACTTATTAGCATGCTGTTAAAAATATAAATGCTTTCTTTTTCTCTGTGTCTGTTGAATTCAAGTATATGAGCTACCTGTGTTTATCTGTTTACAGAAAAATGGCTTCATAATTACTACACAAACAATAGGTAAACAAAGACAACAATTCACCTCTAGTTTTGAGGGCTGGCAAACAGTCTTATCACCAAGAGTCATTAGAAAGATTGTAAAGAACAAATAGTGTTTATAATGAAAAAGTTATAAAAATATATATATTTTTAAAGGTGTTTGTCAGCTACATTTAACTGAATAAACATGCCACTGTCCTTTCATTCCAAAAAGGGGACAGATCCCTTTAATGTGCATGTGTGAATTTGGCAGATTGTTATCAAAACCACATTTTTAGATCCCAGACTACAAACGGATTCAGAGCTGGGAATACACCAGGACTTGTAAATTTGCTCAAGGTAAACATTGGAGAATTGCCCGATTAGTCAGCCGTGAGCTTTGCTAAAGGTATGCGTGGCTGAAAGTTACAGGTTGGAGACGAGTATGTCTATTTTCTCCCTGTTAATTGTTGTTTGTGTGTAGGAAACAAAAATAATATATACACTTTCATTCTTTCCTGTTGGAAATAGATCTGCATAGCTTTACAAAACCATTCCAATGACTCCAAATTTCAGGCTCCACCTCAAACGTCACAAAATATGTTGTTTTGGGGATTACATTATTTAGAAAGCCAATGAGGACTGGAGTTGCGTATTTTACGGCTATTCCATGTCTTTTGTATCTTGATGGTTCTTTGATCTGCTGACTGTGCTTTAGATTTATATTTTCAATGAAAATAAGATGTAATAAATTTTCAATATTTTTCCTTTTCAGTGAACTGTTAAAAAAGCAGATGAAGAAATGTGTTTAAACTACTTACTGCTGTGGAGTCCCCGCCTTCCCAGGATTATGGTGCCTATGGTTAGATATCTTTTCTCCTTGTCCTGTAATATTCAGAGTATTATGTGGTATACAGGGAAAAGGGAGACCAAAAAGCGCACCAGCACAAACTGAGCAGGAAGAACCCAGGACAAAAAATGATTAAAAGGGCACTTTAATGTGACAAAAGACCCATCCAACGCGTTTCGAACGTCACAGCGTTCTTTTTCAAGGAATATCATTTTGAGATATACCTGCATTTGAGCGCCTCAGCTATTTTCCATATTATGTGGTATATAAAGTACAAACCATGGACCCTAAACAGAATAATGAATATGCATTTCTTGGATTAAAATATCATAAAATTGAATAATCTAAATCTGTATCATTGCTAGTATTCAAACTACTGCGACAATTAAATTGATGCCTGGCATAAAGCAAAGGGATATGGGTATAAAGGCACACAACAATTGGTAAACAATTGTTTGGAGGTCTGGGACCCCCCTTCTCCCTGGTTTTAAACTCACTCATCCCACTTTTAAATAGCAGGTCTTGTTATGCACTTGGGAATGAACAGTGTAAGACATTTCTCCCTCCATAAGGCTGCGGTCCCAGTACAGCCTGTGCGCACGGCGCGGCGTGCACTGTGCGTGTAAGCACCGCCCCTCAATGGGGCTGGGCCCACTACGCACTGTCACGCAGAAGGTGCAGCCGCGCCGTGCGGCAGGGTTTTTCACAACTCAATAAAATTGAGTTTACTCCTAGCGATGGAGGCGTGGCCACGCCCCCACCGGCGGTTCACCCAATGAGGGCCAACCAGCCGCGTGACGTAATGGCCACGCCCCCGCAAATCCCCGACCACGCCCCCTCCCGTCGCAAGATTCTCCTCTCCTCACAGACCGCAGATCGCGGTTAGCGCTGTGACACGCGCCGCCCCCCACCGCCGGGCGCGCGTGTCACAGACATTACTGGGATTGCAGCCTAAGGCCATGTCCCCGCTGCAGGGACAAGAGCCGCCCCTCAATGGGGCCGGGCCCACTACAAGAGGTGGCCGCAGTTTTTCCTGAAGACAGGAAAATTGAGCTCAATACTCGCAATGGGCACGGTGGCCACGCCCCCGGCGGTTCAGCAAATGAAGGTGAACCTGCTGGATGACGTCATGGCCATGCCCCCCCCTCTTTCCCCCTGCAGCTCACCGCAGACCACGGATCAGAGCTGCACGCGCCGCCAGCCTAGCAGGCACGCGTGCAGCGCAGACAGCGGGGCCGTAGCCTTAGAGAGGTTAAGAGAGCGTTTACAGGTAGTGTTAGGACCGGTAAAAAGGGGGTACCTTGATGTGGTTACAGGCTTAAAAATACTTTGGACAAATAATTTGATTAAAATTACCCTTACTTATGAGAAGAGAGATAAGTATTTAACTATATCATTTGTCATATTGGATGTAGCATTGGGGCTTTATCTTTTGTTGGATATATAAAAGGTGTATGAATAAACATCCAGGATATTCTTGGTAAAGATGTAGAAATGTTTCGCATGCCTAAGCAAACTTTCACCCTGGTTAGTGGTGTAAAAAAATTTGCTTTGATCCAAAAGTTCACAACAAGTTCGCTTAATGCTAAAATGTCAATGGGCATTGATGTGTGTATGTCTCTGAGGCACAGAAACACAACATAGCAACAAAGAGATACAGGGAGACAGGTAGAGAAGATGGATGGCAAGGCACAATGGCTGGGAGTCATGAAGTCGCATGTGGGACATCACAACTGATCTGGCATTAACAGCCATTCAAGTCAAAAGCAGTTACCAGCAGATTGGGCACTATGTCCCGCATCGTGGCTTTATGACTTATAATAATAACAACATTTTAGATGAATTTATATCATCTGCCCAGATGAATTTACAATCTATGTTTTTGGTGCCTGAGGCACAGGGAGATAAAGTGACTTGCCCAAGGTCACAAGAATCGAATCGAACCAGATTTTCCTGCGTCAAACTCTGTGTCATTGTTATCAGACGCAGTGTCTTTACTCACGGAGCTGCACTTCTCATCTACCAAGAGCCTCAGCAGTAATTTACACTATTCTGACCTAGCTTTAAATTACATGGGCTTAAAATACACATATCGAGTTCTCTGCGTGAATTTTACCTGGCATTTTCATAGACTGTTCGTAAAGACAGCCTTGGAGGTCCATGTTTTGTTTCTCGAGTTCAGAAATCTGATCCTTGAGACCGGTTATTACCTTGAAAAAAGCACCAACAATTATTATATAAGAGAAACACCTTTATACCATGCTTCCCTCAGTCACGCACAATACAACATGCTCACCATGTGGACATTCAAGGTTTAATGATTAACTTTGTAAAGAAACTGCAGTTCTTTCTGTACTCGAGTCATTGAATTTTAAAGCTCTGTAAACATTTATCACATTTGTTCTCGTTACCATTCTCATTACTTAGGGGAGTGCTTTTTTAGCCTGGGATGAGTGTTTATAACTCAATTAAGTACAGTAAGTTAAAGGTTACCATGAAAAAATATATAATGCGTTGCTTAGCTCAATAGTTGTATGTACAGTAGAACTGAAAGGACGTCCAATGATAACCTAAATCAACGCATTACATATTCCTACCTTATTCTCCGATATCAATCTTGTGACCTCTTGCTTGATGCCATCATTCGCGTCTTTCTCCTCTTTATATGACTTTTGTAGATGTTTTAGCTCATCCGCAAGGTGTTCTACCTTAAAGTTTAACACTTCAATTTCTTTTTCGTAACTCTCTTTCTGAGACTGAAAATGGCTTTCCAGTATTCTACAAGATGAAAAATACATTAAAATCATTAGAAAAAGGAATGCTTACATATTATTGTACCAAAGAATATTTTTTCATCTGTGCAGGTAATGAAAAGTGGGGAACATCAGTTAAAAAGAAGACCCCTTCAGTGTATAAAAGCAATTATCAGATCTTAAATGCATGTGTGCTATTTTTCTTTAATTGCCCACATTATTTTAAACCTAAAACAATGTTAACCAAGCTGACAGATATATATATAATGGACAATAACTATATTACAATCACAAAGGGCACTTATTTCACTAATATGCAGTATAACTAGACATGAAAGGCAAAATTTTAACTATCTTTATTTCACATCCGGTGAAAGATGATACTGCACATTCTCCTCTCAGAATTTATTTATGGAAAGGTGATGTTTAGGCTACAGTATAAAGAAGAAAATAGCGGAGGTGGGCACTGGTCTTAGCGGTTGGTCTTAGACAGTCTGGTGCTAATGCAGTCGACAGGAATTCAGAGGCACCAAAATAGTCAATAGAAGAGTCTGATGCACACAGGAGAACTTGCAAATAAAAAAGCTTAAAATGTTTTTGACGCCAGTGAAGCTTTCCTGTATGCAGCAGACCCTACACTTCTGTTGTTTCAGCTATAACACAACACGTTTAAACAATTAAAAAGTCACACCTGGTTGCTTTTTTCAAACCTTCATAAGCAAACCAAAGTTCTCCATCTTCATTTAAATTTTCCAAATCTTCTTGGGCAAGTCTACAAAGCAAAATAATTACTAGTGAAAATGATAGAACAATGCAAGACATGTTTTTTTATACTCAATCAGCCCATCTGAGATACAAATATTATGAAAAATTAATAATCCGACAATGATTTAAAAAAAAAAAAAAATACTATAAAATAACACTGGGGTACATTTCTATTATGCAAGGTCTGGTCACAATAAAAAAAATATTTAGGGCTATATTTTACAATATGGTGCTAAGCTGCAAGACACTTTAGAGATCCATTCAAGCACGGTTTGGTAAACATGGTGCTTTGTTTTTTCAGTAAGGCTGCGAACCCGCTGCGGCCGGCGGGGCGCGCGGCCGCGAACCACCAGACTCTTGCCCGAATGGTCCCTGCCCCCGCTGCCTCCTTCCAGCAGGGCTGACTACGTACTGTGACGCGCCAGCCGGCCGATGCTGCAAGAATCTAGTGATTTTCGGTGTTGACGCGTCACGTGGTACGCGAGTCAGCCAATGGGGAGGAGGGGAGGGAAGGAGCTAGATGGGAGGCGCCTTGGGCGGGGAGCAGGGAAGGAGCTGCGGGTTATTAAAGTGTGTTTGTATGTATGTGTGTATGTGTGTGTGTATGTGTGTGTGTATGTGTATGTGTGTGTGTATGTGTATGTGTGTATGTATGTGTGTGTATGTGTATATGTATGTGTGTGGAGGGGTGGACGGCACCACGATCAGAGACCGCCCCCCTCCCTCCCACTCCTGCCCCCCTCCCTCACACTCCTGCCCCCCTCCCTCACACTCCCCTCCCCGCTCCGGCTCCCTACAGACCGCATATCGCGGTCTGTGTCTGTCAGCGCCCCGCCTGTCTGCAGTGCGGGCGCGCTGACTGAGGGAGCGGGGCCTTAGCCTAAGGTAGATGGAGCAGCCCTGCAAAAAACTGAAAGCCATGTGCCCGGGAAGCCCAAGTTATTTTACTGGGTGTTTGGAACTCATGGACATTTCCCAAGTATTTCACCCTGGAGAAAGAAGGTGTCGGCCATTAGTTTTCTCTAATTGGAAACTTTTTTGCAACGCTGGGAAGTAAATGTAATTAGCGTATAAACGTACTCACCTGTTTTTAACATCTTCCACTTCAAAACTGTCCAGGAGTTGTTTCGCCATGCCTGCCAACTTTTCTGTAATGAAATAAAGAATTAAAGAATCTGCTTGATCTTTTCTACTTGGTATCTAAATTCCGGTAATATGACACTAATGTGTCACTTACTTAAAGCTGCAGTTCAGGCTTTTTTTAAAAAAAAAATTATAGTTTTTTTTTACTTCAATAGTTTCATGTGGGCAATCTCTACTTACCTAAAGAACTGCATAGCTGCTGGTCAATTTGTTCTCCGTCTATTGATCGTCAAAGTTTGGCGACATCTTTAAATATGGGGAATGTATTTCCTCTGTTTCTGTCACTCAGTGGAAGCTCATGAATATTCATGAGCACTCCATTCATGAGCACCGACATGTGCACGAGGGAGGGCAGGGCTCACAAAGGTGTGTGCCAGGGCTTGTGACAGGACATGAAGGGGCAGTGCCTTAGTAAATGGTTGTTAAAATGGAATACAAGAAAATTGGTCTTTCAAAGTTGTTTTTTTTAAAACAGAATATGCTAAAAGTATTTTTTCTTACTACAGAACTGATTTATTAAAAAAAAACACACATGAAGGATATTGCCTGAACTGCAGCTTTAAACCACACACTGTATTCATGGAAAAAAATACATTGGATCCAAGCTCTAAAAGTGTTACATTTGATGAGTTTCTTAGGAAAAGTTTGAGGACATCATTTAGAATCAATAATTCTAGCACCATTGTCAAATGATCTATTTGACTACACCTTCTGGGTTTTTTACAATTTTGACACGTTTCCACAATCATAAATCACATCCGTATTTAAGAGTTGTGTAGTCCTAATTCAGGGGTTAACTCCAATCCTAAAAACCCCTCCCCCCACACAACCCCAACAGGTCAGGTTTTCAGGATATCCTTGCTTCAGCACAGGTGGCTCAATCGGTCCCTGCTTCAGCACAGGTGACTAAATCAATGGCTCAGTCTTCTACTGAGCCACCTGTGCTGAAGCAGGGATATCCTTAAAACCTGACCTGATTGGGGGGGGGGCGGGGGGTGAGGGGGTCTTGAGGACTGGGGTTGAGAACACTGGCCTAATTGGTAATCTCACTAACTGACGTGTGTAAAAAAAAAAAAACCTCACTGGATAAAAGATTATTCATTACTTCAAACAAAACTGTTCTGCTTTACCTCTCATTTCGTGCTTCTGTAACTGGGCCTGGCTGTCTGAGTCCTTTTTCTGGGTCTCAAGAAGTTCAATTTCTCTTTGAAATTCTGGTATTTTCTGTTTTAAGAAATGATAAAATAGTGACTCATGGTTTACTTCAAAAGCCGACATATTTAGGACGCACATCTCACAATGTTTCTGATTACATACTGTATAAAGTGTCTTCTGAAGGAAGTCATGGCAACTGTGTACATGATGCATAACAAAAAAGAGAGAGAGAGAGCACAGGATCAGGGTGGGGGGGAGCTGTGCCCTTGTAGACAAGAGCAAACTTTAAATTTAACCAGTCTTTTAGTAGCCATGTCTGAATAAAATGCTTTATTCTCTTTGAATTTGTTTCATATTGATACTCTGTTTCCTTATATCATGCTGGCGCATGTATATATTTGTAGAGTTGACAATCAATTGCTGGGAAGTATTTTCCATATTTAGTACCAGTCTTGTGCTCCGCAAAAATTAATGTTTGAAGGAAAAGTGGTTGATATGAAGACATAAAAAAAAGTCTGCATACACAGACGTAAAAATACATTAGATAGCACTTCCATGTCAATGGGAACCGCGGCTTTAAAATTCTGATCCACGTCAAATACATAAAAGGGTAGGAGTTGTGAAGATGTATGCCTATCATATTCGATGCAATGAAGAATCATTACTTTGCACTGAGCAATCAATGGCATACGAAGAATGGACGTCTAAAACCGTTAACCAAGCTATGTAAAATGCATTGTAACTTCATTTTCAGCTTTCCTTACTGGATTAAAAAATACGTTAATTCCCTTTTACTTCATTACATTACAGGGAACAGTCCGACCAAGGTGGAGCAAACTTCCCATGCCGAGTTTCTCAGTTTAGTCATCTCCTCAGAGGGGGAAACCAAGCCTAAATAGTGTATTTGCCTTCCTGTTACCATGTGACCAGCTAGGGATTTTCTTTAATATTAATGAGACAAAAAAGGAAAAATGTGCATTTTGTAATCTGGTAAACAGTACTTTGGCTGTATGCGTCCATTTTCATGGTCTACATATGTTTGGAGATTGCTAATCTGCGGGACCTGGTGTTTAGAGTGTAACTCGTTTTTATACACAATAACCCCTTCAGTGCCAGCAACTGATGGCAAAACAATGAGTTGCAGACCCCTGACACTGAAGGGGTCACAAATGCCTCATATCATAAACAGGCATATCAGTGAGAAACAATCCTAGACTAATGTAGCATAATCATACAAACGGATTGTATTGTGTTAGTCGTCACATTAGACCTCGTTTAATTACAAGCCATACCTTTGCTTGGTTGGAAAGCTGAGCTACTTCCTGTTTGAAGCTATCATTGAGGACTTGCTGTTTTTCAACCTGTTGTTGGAGCTGCATGTTCTTGCCTTTCAGAGTCTTAATTTCCTCTTTCAGCGTCTCAATCTGCTTTTCATAATCTTCTTTTTGGATTTTAAAATGTTTCTCAAGTTTTCTGTGCAAAGTCAAAAAACGCACGATTAGCTAATAACTGGACCTTTACTGTATAAAATGACAACTATAGAAATATTACATTATTTTTAGGTCCAGAGTACTTTATTTAGTTGAAAACAATGTACCTCCATGAACTACTTAATATTTCCAAATATGTTCATTAATGTACATAAATCAGTTATGGTACTTCCACTTTAAACACACAATAATATTGGAAATAAACAACATAGGTTTAGTTAACTCATCTAAATACAGTATATTGCATTTATTAAATAATGTATATTTTATAGAATTACGTTTAGCATGTGCATGGAAAGAATTGTTTAGGTGGGACAAGTCTATTACTTGCTACTACTTTTATCAAGATTTTACATACATTCTTTGCTTCTCTTCTTTTTCCACATCAGCAAACAGTTGGTTTGTGAGTTCATTCATTTTATCTGAACAAAAACGAGAATCGACATATTTTTTGTTAAATAAGTGGAATGCCAAAAATGGGGCTTCTATAGTCAACGCTTTAATGTCAAATGAGCTTTAAAATCTTAATACAGTATTCATTTTTAAATCTTTTGTATTTAGTTGAGATCTCAAAAGATGCAAGATAAAAACCTGTCTGTTTGAATTATAATACATTATAGACCTTTCATTTCCTGGGTTTTGTCTTCAAGTTTTCTTTCTAGCTGCTGTTTCTGCTCAAGAAGTTCCGTATTTTTTATTTGAAGTTTTGCTAATTTCTGGTTAACAAAGGAAAAGGTGAACTATTAATCACATATTTCAAACAACCGTGCCAGAACATTTTAATTACATTACACTTGTTGTAAAGTAAAATATATATATATATATATATATATATATATATATATATATATATATATAGAACCCCCCCCCCCCCCAAAGAACATTTTACTCTTAAATAATAAAACCCATGTTAAGCCCTTGGCTGTTAGAGAAGACTGAAGTGCATGTACTTCTGACAGCAAAGGCATTGAAAAAGTTTATAGTGTGGTATAAATAACGGGTTCAAAATACCACTATCACCTGAAAGTTTGTTTTATGTATAAACTAGCTGAGAGACCCGGCGTTGCCCGGGATGTAAATGCGTAATAGGTAGTATTATTTATAAATGGTGGAACAATAGGTGACTATTTGTTGTAAAGGTTGGATAATAATGTTGAAAAGAAAGATGGAAGAAAATGTAATACGATGTTGTATAAAAATGGTTTATTGTAAACACACCACAGTACAATGTATATTTTGTGACATAAGTGATGTAAAAATGTGAGGCGTGTGTCCTGCTAGGGTGTGAGCGTGTGTGAGGTGCTAGGGTGTGAGCGTGTGTGAGGCGGCAGGTGGGTGTTCAGTACGGGTGGCGCGTGGGTAGTGAGTGCTGGCTGTGGGTCGGGGTCCTGCTAGGGTGTGAGGCGGCGGGTGTGTGGCGAATGCGGGTGACAGCTGGTCAGTGATATTGTTGCGTAGGGGCAGGATGCGCCAGGAGTGTGTGGGGTGGGTGAGAGGCGGCGGGTGTGTGTCGAGTGGCAGGTGTCTGTTGAGTGCGTGCGGCGGCTGTGTGGCGCGGGGATGTGAGCGGTGGGCGGGTGAAAGGCAGAAGTGCGGGTGGGAGAAAGGCAGAGGCGGGAGGGCGGACGAAAGGCGTTGAAGGAGGGGAGGGGAGGTCGGAGGGGTGGTGGGGGGTGGTGAGGGGAGGTGAAGGGGGGCGGAGGGGAGGTGAGGATGGGTGGTGAGGGGGGGGTGGTGGGGGATGGTGAGGGGAGGGCGGAGGGGAGGTGAAGGGAGGGCGGAGGGGAGGTGAAGGGGGGGTGAGGGGAGGTGAAGGGGGAGAGGTGAAGGGGGGGTGACGGGAGGTGGAGGGGGTTGCCGGGAGGTGAAGGGAGGGGTGACAGGAGGTGAAGGGAGGGGGGGTGACAGGAGGGGGATGACAGGAGGCGAAGGGGGGGGTGGTGACAGGAGGTGAAGGGAGGAAGGGAAGGGGGAGGTGGAGGAGAGGAAGGGGGAAGAGGGAGGTGGGGGGAGGAGGGGAAGGGGGGAGGTGGGGGAAAGGGTGAAGGGGGGAGGGGTGAAGGGGGTAAAGGTGGGGGAGGGGAAAAGGGGGGAAAGGTGGGGGAGGAGGGAAAGGGGGGAAAGAGGGGGGAAGGGGGAAAGAGGGGTGGAGGGGGGAAGGGGGTGGAGGGGGGAAGGGGGTGAAGGGGGGGAAGGGGGGGGGAGGGGATGGGGAAAGGGGGAGGTGGAGGAGGGGAAGTGAGGAGAGTAAGGGGGGAGGTGAGGAGGGGAAGGGGGGAGGTGGAGGAGGGGAAGGGGGGGAGGTGGAGGAGGGGAAGGGGGGGAGGTGGAGGAGAGGGGAGATGGAGGAGAGGAAGTGGTGGGAAGAGGGGGGAAGTGGTGGGAAGAGGGGGGAGGTGGTGGGAAGGGGGGAAGAGGGGGGAGGTGGTGGGAAGGGGGGAAGAGGGGGGAGGTGGTGGGAAGGGGGGAAGAGGGGGGAGGAGGGGGGAGGTGGTGGGAAGGGGGGAGGAGGGGGAGGTGGTGGGAAGGGGGGAGGAGGGGGAGGTGGTGGGAAGGGGGGAGGGGGGAGGAGGGGGGAGGTGGTGGGAAGGGGGGAGGAGGGGGGAGGTGGTGGGAAGGGGGGAGGAGGGGGGAGGTGGTGGGAAGGGGGGAGGAGGGGGGAGGTGGGAAGGGGGGGGAGGTGGTGGGAAGGGGGGGAGGTGGGAAGGGGGTGGGAAGGGGGGGGAGGTGGTGGGAAGGTGGGAAGGGGGGGCGGTGGAAAGGGGGGGGGGCGGTGGAAAGGGGGGGGAGGTGGTGGGAAGAGGGGGGAGGTGGTGGGAAGGTGGGAAGGGGGGGAGGTGGTGGGAGGTTGTAAGGGGGAGTGAAGGAGGTTGTAAGGGGGAGTGAAGGGGGGTGAAGGTGGAGGGGAGGTGAAGGGGGGGGGTGGAGGGGAGCTGAAGGGGGGGTGGAGGGGAGGTGAAGAGGGGGGTGGAGGGGAGGTGAAGGGGGGGGGTGGAGGGGCGGTGAATGGGGGGGGTGGAGGGGGGAGGTGAATGGGGGGGTGGAGGGGAGGTGAAGGGGAGGGGGAAGGGAGGGGAAGTGTAGTGAGGGGTGGGTGAGGGGAGGTGGAGGGGGGGGTGGAGGGGAAGTGTAGTGAGGGGTGGGTGAGGGGTGGGTGAGGGGAGGTGGAGGGGAGGTGGAAGGGAGGGGAAGTGTAGTGAGGGGTGGGTGAGGGGAGGTGAAGGCCGCTCACTCACCCGTCCGGCAGCTCCCACGTGGATCTGAGGCGGGAGGCAGCGTGTTGTGGCCGCTCCCCCGCTGACTGTAGCGGCGCCGGGGGGGGGGGCGGGGTGGAGGTGAAGTGAGTGAGGGGAGGTGATCACTACGCTCCCCCGCTGAGTGTAGCGGCGGGGGGGGGGGGTGGAGGGGAAGTGAGTGAGGGGAGGTGATCACTCCGCTCCCCCGCTGAGTGTAGCGGCGCCGGGGGGGGGGGGGGGGGGAGGGGAAGTGAGTGAGGGGAGGTGATCACTCCGCTCCCCCGCTGAGTGTAGCGGCGCCGGGGGGGTGGAGGGTGGAGGGGAAGTGAGTGAGGGGAGGTGATCACTCCGCTCCCCCGCTGAGTGTAGCGGCGCCGGGGGGGGTGGAGGGGAAGTGAGTGAGGGGAGGTGATCACTCCGCTCCCCCGCTGACTGTAGCGGCGCCGGGGTATGGAGGGGAAGTGAGTGGGGGGAGGTGAAGGGGGGTGAGGGGACGTGAAGACCGCTCACTCACCCGTCCGGCAGCTCCCTCACCCGTCCGGCAGCTCCCTCACCCGTCCGGCAGCTCCCACGTGGAGGGGGGGGGGGTGAAAGCGCGGGAAACAGGGAGAGGCGGAGGAAGAGGCGGAGCCTCCGGGACCGGTGGGGAAGAGAGCGGGAGATGTGCTGCTAACACTGTGAGCCCCGCTAATGTATGTAACACCGTGTGTGTGGGGGGGTTGTGTGTGTATAGTGATGTGTGTGTGTGTGTATAGTGATGTGTGTGTGTGTGTATAGTGATGTGTGTGTGTGTGTGTGTGTGTGTGTGTGTATAGAGATGTGTGTGTGTGTGTGTGTTTTTTTGTTTTTTGTTTTTTTTGGACCTTTGGCCCGTCACTCCGCCTCAGGCCAATGAGAGGTGTGGGGGGCGGGCCAAGGGGGTGGTGTGAGTGTGTGAGCCCAATGAGAGGTGTGCGGGGGCGGGCGGCCCAAGGGACCAATGAGATTGCCGCTAGGGACACCGGACATCCAGGCAGGCAAACATACAGTGCTTTCACTAATATAGTATAAGATACATATTTTGCCCAAAATCTACGATGTCTATAGAAGCAGATTAAACTGGGCCCCCATCTCAATTTGTCCTTTAAATGTTGTTTCTGGTGAAAATCACTCATTAGATTCACATTAAGCTTTTAGGATTTACCTATCAAAATACTTAAACTGCCACAAATAATTAAACAAAGAATATACTATTTAGAAGTTACATTATGGAAACATTAAGCACAAACTTGGCTACATACAAAACCATGTCAAGTTATTCTTAAAGTAAAGAGAAGGCAAAATGTACACAAATAACATTTTAGAGAGGTGTCAATACTAATTTGTGAGCTAAGTCAGTTGTAATACTTCCTGCACCCCAATAATGCATTTCCTTTAGGTGTTGTGCCTTTAGTTACATGGTTACAATAAATATATTATAATATTGTATTTGATAGCTTATTATTGACAAAACAATCATAATTAAACAACCATAACCGCATTACTGAAACAAATTCCCCACGTCCAGGCCCATAGGCAACAATTCTATTGTTTTCTTTAAGTTACAGTTGGTAGCAAAATAGGCCACTATTGTACATTTTCAATCCATTGCTTCTGCCATGTCCTCCAGGTTATATAAAAACCAAGCGCTGAAACATTTAAAGCAGAAATCCCCCCCTAAAATCTGTTTTTAACCTTAGTAGAATAGGGGGGTTCAGCTACACGCTCTGGGGACACACAGGTTGCCGGTAAAATGGAGTTTCAAGTATTTGTAGGATTTCACAAAAAATGACAAATATGGCCTTGCGGTAACCAATAAAAAGCAGTGTTGTCTCCGTTCTCCTTCTATTGTGTGTCCACTGAGCAAGTACTGTTGCCCAGTTGACCCTTTGAAGCACGGGAATCGGGGTCCCCAGAGGCTGAGGGACCACAGAACAGCTCGGGACGACCCTCCAATACAGATAAGTTAAAAAAAATGAACGTTTCGTAGTTTGTACTGCAATTACTCAGGAGTTGCATATCATCAGGTGATATCATCTGAAGGTTCCTGGAGTATAACCCAATGTTATTGCAGTGACTGCACCATTGTAACAAATCTTTAAATATGGATAGTTGTTGCTTCATTACTTCTAACTCACAATCAGAATTTATGGAAAATTATTAACCTGTTCAGATTCGTCCTTGAATTTCTTCCCTTTTTCCTCTTGTGATTTTTTTTGCTTTGCTGTTTTTTCCAGCTCTGATTCAAGTTTATGAAGTTTATCTACATCGTGTGAGTGAGTTGATGCTAGACTGGTCAGCCTTTCCAATAACCCGTGGTTTTCTTTGTTCTAAAAAATAAATAAATAAAGACTATAGAGTAAAACATGTGGTAAGGTGTATAGTACGTAAAAATTGTAAGTATTTTTAAAATCCTGTTTTACTCCAAACACCGACCTATAATAAACTGACTAGGGAACAGAAAGGGTATTTAAAGCAGCATTTCATCCAAGGGTCTCCATTTTCTTGAATGGTTATGAATCAAGGGGGCCCCAGAGCTGAACTGTCTTCATTTCAGTTCCTAGGACCAGAGCTACTTACCCCTGTGGATTATTTTTTTCGTTCTAAAATGTCCCTGGCGGTACTCGGGCCAATAGGAAGTTGCAATAGATGACGTTCTGGCTTCCTATCGTGTGTGCAGGTGGAGAGTTAAATCTCCATTTTGTTTACCCAGCAGGGCATGGTTCCAGGGGCACCTTCTGAGGTAAGTATCTCAGAAAGCAAAGGGTTCCCAGAGCTTAAATGAATGTGGTTTATCTCCAGAGACCCCCTTATAGAGATATATCTCTATATCTATATATAGATAGCTATCTATATCTATATACACACACACACACACAAATAAAAACAACTAACACGAGTATGCGGTATTACACCTTTAGAACTATTGCAATGTGATGCAAATTGGTCTACATTGCTTAAAACTGCAATAGAATATTATAGGGCAGTATAATCTTTCTGAAATTCACCATGACAGTGTATAGCAATGGTGAATACCTGAAAACGAAATACCCAAATTAGAAAATAGGAACACTTTCTTCAAGGCTCTTCAAGCACAGGCTCCATATGTCTTAACTTTCACAATTAACCATGTTATTATCTAAACAAAAAGGAGGACATCTGAGCCTGCCCCCCCCTCCTCCTCCTCCTCTTTTGGAAGGGAATACCACTATACCCCATGGACTTCCAAGGGATCAGATGGATGTCAACACCACAAAAAATAAAATCCAGGGAGTTTCACCCCCCCTCCGAGACCCATAAGACACAGGGGGCATCCCCCTTTCTGGCAGAAGCTCCATGGGCTTCATCCCAGCAGGACAGCAGCACAACATAACTCCTGCGTTAGTCCGCACTGAAGAGGTTCATAATTCAAAATGAAAAATAAGACAATACATGAGCTAGATATAAATATACATGCACATTGCTTCATAAATCTGTGCTCTAATGCAGGGGTGCGCCATCGTTTTTCCTTGCGCCCCCCTGCCGGCTCTCTTTCCCCCCCCCCCCCCCCCTCCTCTCCTTACCTTGGCTCTGGCGTTTTAAAGTCATGCCGTTACGTTGCCATGGCAACGTAGCATCACATGACCCCCGCGGCATCACGTGACCCCGCGTTGCCATCCAGAAGCCGGCTGAGCCAAGGTAAGTGAAGTTTACAGAGGGCTTTGTCGCTCCCCTGGCATTTAATTTAAATGCTTTCGGGAAGCACATGGGGCCTCTGTAAACCCCGCACAGAGAATCTCGCGCGCCCCCCAGTTTCTACACCCCTGCTCCAGTGATCTTTTAACCAAGGACTAAAGCAGACAGAATAGTTTAGTATATGGACACATATGCAGAGTAAAAACTGTGCCAATGTAAACCTATTTACAAAACTACATTGATCAATAAACTGGATTTTATACAATGCTTTCATGACTCTTAGATAGCAACCTGCACTTCATTTTATAACCCAATTGAGTTTAAAAAGAAAGCGAATGCTAAAATATATGCATCAATAACAAACTAAACTCACTAATGTTTAAAATTAAAAAATACAGGCGGCCATTACAATGAACCATACCTGATCTTCCAGCTTCTTTTGGAGGCGTTGTACTCTGTATGAAAGCTGGATACTTAGCACAAAGCGACGGATGCTCTGATATCTGCGTCTTGCCAGCCATGCACGAGCATACTTCTGCAATATTAAAGCCTTTTGCTCTTCCCGCATCTTTAAAACAAGTATAAAATGAAAAAACTTTTTTCCCCCCCGACTTCTGTCGTGGCCACTTCACAAAAACTAGTTTGAATAAATTCTGTAACTTTTTACAATCAATGTTAAATAGAAAAAGCAAGAACAAGAACGTAACAATTGTTGCATTCTCACTTTTTGTACGAGAACTTTTATAAAACTACAGAGAATAATTCTAATTTTGTTTGATTTTATCAGAAGTACCCACAGTCACAATTTCCTGTTTACTTAAGTCCCAGTGAAGTAAACAGGAATAAACCAGGATCAACGTTTTCTCAAGGGTCACTAAGAGGAGAAAACGGGGTTAATGCATGTTTGTTTTAATCCATAAACTACTAAAAAAAAAAAAAAAAAAAGGTCCTCTGAAGTCCCATGGAGTACAAAGATATAGATAATTAGAATGTATCTGTAAATTGGGGTACCTCATAACTGGAGACAAAATGGATGCAGTGGACAATGCAGACAAACCTGCAGTGGACGTGGGACCACATTTAGAATAGACAGTGACCAAGACAAGGTTTGTTTAGGAAGTTGTTTTTTTTTCAATGGTCAAGGAGATATTCTATAGGGTCATATTTACTGTGGTGCTATTCCGAAAAGAGCGCTTCCAGGCCATTCTCTCTACATGGACCAGAAGGTGTATTAGCCCATACATATGTTATTGTATGGACTTGGTTACAACATACCTTTTGATACCTCTTCCTTGCCAAGTAACCCCGTGTGAATGCTTGTATAGTCACAGTAGCCACAAGGATGAGCTGGTAGAGGCGGCGGGTTAGGAACCCTCGGCAATGCTTCTGGATAATTATAGCTGCCCATCCATGTTTCAGGGCCTTTGCACTTATTGCTTGCCTTAAATAAATTAAGAGCGAACGTACAGTACATCACAAAGTGCATGACAGAACACAATCTAGGTCTCAATAAGATACTTTCCTGATCTTGAAATCTCATGTACATGGTCACCTGGAATTTTCATGGTTAACTATTATTGCAACCTTGAAAAAAATCTCGACTACCCAAACTTCGGTCTAGGACATTTGGCAGCGACCATTATGTTGTGACCAAGTCGCCGCCAGCATTTAGCCGCCACTCACCTCACTGCAGGGACATCTCGCTTCCAAGCTAAGCCCCTAACCTTACCCTAAAAACCCCTAATCTTAATTTCTAATACCAACACTACCCCCAACCCAAAAAACCTTAAATCCTAAAACCCCTTAAGTTAACTCATCTTACTGCGAAACGGCCAGCAGCAGTGTTCACCGGCGGCTGCGGTGAAGGGTCCGTCGGTGGCGACTAGTTGCGGTAATATGTCCGATTCTTCCCAACTCTGCTTTACACATTATAGTTTACATACCCGTGTTGGTGAAGGATATTATCATGCCCCCTAGCTGAGGGCTGGTCTAACTACAACACTCAGATGGTGAATTACCTCACAGCACGCTGTCCCCGGACGTACTGCTGGATTAAAATTGCAGCCTGTCTTGCACGGAGAAACTTCTTCCGCTCAACCCACCCTCGCATGTTCTTTTGGATCATGATACAAGCATTTCTCAATTTATCGGATCTCAGTTTTTCTAAGTAGGCCACTTGCCCAGCTCGGAAGAAAATTTTCGTTCTCCCAAACTGATATTGGTTAGAATCCTGAAAATAAGGCATAGAAAATAGCAGACAAATATAGTTGTGAATACATACAGTAGAGCTAGGATATTCATAGCACTGTAGAACATTTTCCTCACCTCCATTTTTTTTAAATTATTAAAATAGGTATAGAAAATAAGTTGACAATCTTCTAAAACCTCACAAGAAGTTAACTTGAGCACATTAAAAAGTTAAGTAAAGGTTTCTCTTATAACCACAAAGTACACACCAAAGTTGTTTTAATGAAAAAGTAGCATATACTTTTTTGTATCCTAGAAAATGTCGTTTAGTTGGAAGCGGTTTATGTAACACAGAAGTGTGTTTTGACACACTGCCTCATTTACGGCAGCACAATGAAGAACACCCGGTGGAGAATGTCAGACTTAATGCCACAGCAGATCAGGAGGATTTTCTGACGAAAGTAAAGAGAGAGAAAGACAGACACACCAAGACAGAGACTTTGATACATCTCATTATAAGGCTAAGTCCATAGTGAATTTAGCCGTGCGGAGGCGCGCTGAGGCTGAGTGAAAGCGGGTGCTTTCCCTGGCCTTAGACGACCGCGCGCCGTCCAGGAGCTTGTGGTGTTGGGGGGGGGGGAGGGCCTGTCACGTCACGGAGCTGGTTTGCCCTCATTGGGCGAACCGCACACGTGACGGCCCTGCGCTCCGGCGAGCGCAGAAACTAAAATTTTCTTAAGACACACGCTTCCGCACGCTTGCGGAAGCGTGCGTGAGCCCCTGCTAAAGCCGCTCTCATTGCGGCTGCAGGGGCTCACTGCCGAGCAGCAGCGCGCCTAAGCGCTGACCATGCCCGAGGCCTAATATGTGCACAATCTAACCCCTTCCCAACTCCTCATTCTGACACTAAGCAAGTCACCAGCTGGTGCAGATGGGGTTAAATTGAAGCAAAATACTTTGATACATTGACACACGATGAAAATGGTCCCAAATTGCCATGATATAAAGAACCCCTAGTAGCAACATGCTCATTTACTTTTTCATTATCAGAAACCATGAAAATTAAAAAAAAAAAAAAAAACATTAACCCCCGGGAGGGGCATACAATAATATAAGTCTGGCGTCGGTTCTTATGGGCACATGGATGCAGTGACAAACCGGGTGCATTAACGCATACAGGCACCTGCTGCATGTGCGCCTATATCATCTTGTGGCATCTTTAACATTATGTCCTTTACCTGGATTAGTCTCTGCAACACAATTTTACAAATATGTTTCTTATCAATTGGTGATAATTCCTGCTGAGTCATGAGGATGCTGTAGCGACCATAGAACTCAGTGTATGTCCATCTGGGAAGAGATACATTTATTTATACAGATCCATTCAACATAGTACTCTGGTATATTAAAGAAAAGAAAATCTGAAGGCCGACCTGGAGGGATAGCTTTGAGCACTGATTCTTATAGTTTCCAGAACACCGCATGCCCGCAACTGCTGCACCACTCTTTTGGAGTCATACCTAAAACAGGATCCAATTGAAAGATATAGATATAGATACATATAGATATAGATATAGATATATATATATATATATATATATATATATATATACATACATACATACATATATATATATATATATATATATATATATATATATACACACACACACATATATTAACACACACACCCCTTGTCGATCCATTGATGGACGAAGGCCTTCCCAATGATCTACCAGGTACTGCGGTTGCAAGATTCTCTTCTCGCCATTGCTCCAACAAAATATATACAGTACATACTGTATATTCTAGAAAATTTAATTTGGATTCAAGTGGTTTATGTTACTAGGCTAGACTGGATACATATAGAATGCCAATTGATGCACTCTACGGGAAAATCCTAGTATACAATTTAACGTTTAATATAATCAAACTCAAAAATGAAAATAGTTTTGAGAGGGACAGAGGAAAACAAACACAAAAAAAAACAACACAACACTAGACAGTGCCTATTTTGGACCAAATAAACAAGCGGGAAAGGAGAGGTATGGTGGGACTACAAATATTGCTAGATTTTAGCACCTCCAGTACATACTTACTCAAATGGCAGTTTTGCATCATTGGGCTTTATACATCTAACATAGTGAGGCGTGGTTGCATTAAGCGTCTCCATGAGCAAACATAAGGAGTTGCGGAACTGAAAACAGAAAGAAACAAGGGTGACAATAATATGGGGAAGAAAAAGTAATGCTACCGTTAATCTGCAGGTTCTCCTCCAACAATGAAATATCCCTGTTCAGTGTGCTAAAAATACGTCTTTCCTGTGCTAGAGAAGTGTTCAGCTTCAATCAAAGGAACATAGTCGAGCTCTTCTCCAGCAAGAGGAAGATAGTGTCATAGCATATTAATAAGGGGTCAAAGAAAGAAAGCAGAGAAATGTGGTTTGTAAGAAGACAAACTATAAAGATTGAAAGTTAAAATAGGACCTGTCTTTGGGATTTTTTTTGGAGTGGTGGAAGGCTTTTCATATATTGCCAAAAGCATGAGACTAAAGAACCTTTTTTTATATACAAGAAATTTGAAAGCATTGACAGTGATCCACATTTGTACATACCTGTGCTTAATAAAATCTTTAAAAATAAGGACAGACAGAGACAAAGGAGAGGCAAAGACTGACAAACGCTCATTTACCAGCACCTTGGTAAAGGGAGGAAAGAAAGAATCAAAGGTGAATGAAGAAATAATATGGAGAGTAAGTACAAAATCTGACAGATGGAATATTTAAATACCAAAAACATGTTTTGATAAAATACACTATTTAATCTTGCATGCAATCAATTGCATCCATGTTTTAAATGTCATAAAAGTTTTATAATTCTATATTGCAGGTAAAGCAAACTACAGTAAATTAAAATACTTAGGCAAATATATACAGTCATGTTTTAGGCATTGCATTTAATGTACCAGGGGTCAGAGACACCCAATAATATTATCTCTCTTCATCGAGAGTGAAGAGAATCCAGGATCAAACCCATTTGCCTTTAATTGTCCCTTATATTATACCTTGCAGCCAACAGTCATGCGGAACTCTTTGTTTGCAGACTTTATTACGGGCCTTGCAGATTTAACGGTTATACCCAGGCTGAAAGGTGATGTGGCTGTAGAATGGTCTTGAAAAAAGTTGGCACACAGTTGAAACTGGAATTGTGAAAGAGAAAATATTTGTTCAAATCCCATCTGATCCCTGAAGTTGACATGTTATGGAGGTGTTTACAATGTGCTACTCTGGCCCTATACACAGAGCTTCAACTCTGTGCATAATACATGCCTGACTAAATTACCTGGGTGGTTTTAAAGGCATTAATCCAAAAACAAAGTTATTCAATAATCATCCTCTAAAATACTTACAAATATGAGATATGTGACTTCATTCAAATATATACAAGATAAGTGAAAACAAAGAAGATATTAAGCAGGAATATTGTAGATATCTGGGTGTGACCTCCCCTTTCACAGGTAAAGTGCCCTCCCAGGTTCATGCTTGGCATTTTGACATTGATGGGAATATGCATGATTCGGAGGACATTGAACTCTCTTTGTGGACCATTACCATATAATTAAGCCAGACTGAAATGTTAATAGATGGCCTTTTATTTCTAAAATAAAAATCAGAAAAGGTTATAGCATCAAGAAACAATCTTAGAATACTAACAATCATGTAATTTATGTATTAAAACATATACAGGATAAACATACAAACCTTACTATTTTTTAGCAGATCAATCAATACTTCATATACTGTATCTCTGTTTTTCTCCAAAAATCCATCACATTTGTATTCTACCTGTGCAAGATTATGAAAGTAATGGAGATACTTTTCATATGTACATACAAATACAGTAGAACAATGTATGATTGGGTGAACGGCCACTAGAATACAACACTTTTAAATAACATTAAAAAGGTGAGAGGGTAACTACTGTATGGACATTTAGTGAACCAATAAAGAGGTGATATTGTGTGCATTGTGGTTTACTGTGAAAAACACTTGGTGAACAAAGATTACTGTTAAAAAATTATAACTCGCAGAGGTAACATATGGCAGCTTTTTTTATCCGACTCATTTTAAACAGGACTATTCAAGCGAATACGGAATATTTAAGAAGACTACGTTTTATTCTTAATTTTAGATATTTGAACAGAGATTGTCAGCAAATCATATTGAACATAGTACATCCAAATTGCAAAAAAATGCATGGCGCTAAATAGCAGCCTTCCATCTCCCTATGGCAGGCTAATAATAGTAAGTTGTGCCCATCTATCAGTTCTGTCTGGCCAAAAACAGCTGCACTGCGACCAACATTTCCCATCAAGACCGCCACTCCCAATTCCTACGGTGGACACTTGGCGGTGATCTGGTAATCACTGCTGCATCCTGCATTCGCGTCCCATAACGGTTAACCACTTGCCACAAGCCGTGTGACAGGCTCTGGTAAACTGTACTTGTTAGTACAAATGTGTAGTGTTTGTGTTATGTGTTACTTCTGTTCAAAGCACTGATGCAGATGTGCAAAAAAGCGCTTTGCTGCCTAAAGAGACCAGAGGTACATTTGTACGGTCTTCTGGCAGTGAAAGGGTTAAATTCATCACATGCTCAGATTATGAATCTTTAACAGTAAATGTATTTTCCAATAAAATACTCATTGTATATTGCTCATATTTCCTGTGTGTTCATTTTAAAAAGAAATCATTTACACCGCCCAACTGTTATGAAAAAATGTTGAACAATTAATAAGTGAAAAATAGCTGAAAATGGCAAATATAGACAAGTATTACAATTTTTGGAGATCAGAAAAGTTGTTGAGAGGCAACTGTACAGCTGCCTGACATAACTGGGAGGCCATTAAAAAGTATACATTTCACGCCCCGCAAATGCAATGTTTGGTGTATGGTTTGCTCTTCCATCCTGAACTGTTTAAAGCAGTAATCTATTGTTTTGACGCCCTCCTTTTTTGTTTAGACGATGGGAATGAGGATTCCCGAGATACTTCCTGTGACGTTACTGGCTCTCCAGAGCTGATCCGCGTTAATTTCAACTCCGGGGACCCCCTGCTTTCTAAGATACTGACCTCCGAAGGTTGCCGGTATCACTGCACAGTTTAAAGGTCCCACATCATGTGGACCAATAGGAAGCTGCAAGGGATGACATCACGGCTTCCTATTGGCCCGCAGCCTGTTTAAGCCTCCATATAGATAACCCAGACTAGCCCCATATATTTTAACATGTTTGTACATGTCACACAGTTTACCTTGTCTGCAAAATGCTGGATAATGAAGGATCTGTTGGACATTCTAGGTTTCTCAAACAGTGGGTTCTTGTTGATGTAGTTGTTGTACAGTTTCTGTAACCAGTTGATATCAGTTCCCTGAGGCAACTGTAAAATAAATGTAAACAAATAGAGTAAATGTAAAAAGTGTAGGCACTAACTATATTAGAAAATATACTTGGTAACTCAAATTATTTGGTCTAATTACCATCAATACAGTGTTAAGTGAAATACAGTTTATATTTAAAAAACAAAAGTGTATAACCTTGTGAGAATAGCAACCCAAGATAAAGGAATTCCAATTCCTCAAAAGATTGTGGTGCAACATTTTGCAAAACAAAGCTAAAGACTGATAAACAGAAAAGCTATGATTGTGCCAGGGGAGATATTGCTAGAAATCTGCATGGTAAATTATATGAAAGAGAAAACTGCACCAAACTAAAAACTTTGCTTTCTCTACACAAAAAAGCCGGAAGGATATAGGCCACAAAACTGAACAATAGTAATACAGCTCTCGTGTTGATACGCTTCACATTCAGGCCGGGTTAACTGAATCCACAACAAAAGCCATTGAATGAACAATACAACGTTTACTTTATAGGAGCTCACACCTAACGGAGTAAGTAATGTTGCAGCGATTAGAATTTGAACTACACCAAAGAAATTTTTACTAAATACTCAATAGTAAATATTATTTACATCTTTATTTCTTCAAAATAGGGTTGACAATGAAAAATAGTGTGTGACCAAGATTCCTTTTTTTTTTTTTTTTAGGAATTAACTTTAAATTATAGGAAACATGTAACAATTCATAGAAAATCAAACTGTACCAAGCACTCTTCATCCAGTAGCTCCAAGATACCCATCTTTGCTTCAATGAGATCAATGACTGATTGGTTGTCATAAAAATCGATGAGAGTCCATGGGATATCCTCCTTCATATATTCTTCTTGTTCAAGCTTGAAAACATGCTATAGAAAAGTTCAAACACTCATTTTATTGTGAATTGTTAGCTTTAAAAATAGTTTCCAATTCTAGAAATACTTAGTGGGATTTGTTCATTGTTTTTAGTAGTGGTGTACTGTATTAAGCTTGTGTGACTGCTTGTTTATATGGACATGTTACCAAATGATGCTGTAACAATTTATCAACACTAATGTGAATCAGATTTATGGTTGGGGAGCTCATACGCAAGATAAAAGGAAATTCCAACTTTATAGCACCTTGAGGAGTTGGGGCATTAAAAGGCAAATAGTGAAGTCAATTACATGTACAAAATATAACCTAGTCTGGTGCTGTAGCTATGAAGAAGTTGGACAATGTGCATTTACGTGTTAAACTTGTTCTTCTGCTTTGCTAGGGAATCTAGAATTGGGCTGTCTTAATAATTAGATAAGTGTGCAAATGCACAATGAACACTTCCTTAAACCCCCCAGTGTCAAGTGGAAATTGTAGTTTAAAAAAACAAAATTGCTGTGCAGTATCATTGTTTTTCATTTGTACCTCAATGTCTACATATACCAGCCATACATACCAAGTTGAACTGTTGTTGCAGTTTCTCATTTGCATAATTGATACAAAACTGTTCAAAACTATTGATCTCAAATGTTTCAAATCTGGGGGGAAAAGAATGGTAAATCTTAACACGTATACCACACTGTGAATACAGCAGAACCACATGCAAGTATTTAAACACAGAATTTAATAAACCAAAAACATAAAGAGTCAATGTAGAAAATTACTTTGCTTTCACCATGCACTTAAGTTACTGTTTTGGAATAGAAACAACACAGTGTGAATGTAGTTACCCATGTAAGTTTACTTTACATTTCCATGCTTTTAATTGCCAACTTTAACTTCTCAATTAATAATAAAGTAGAGCTTTTACTAAAGTGATGTAAAAATATATGTACATTCCCTTTCGCCTCCCGAGACAGTCATCATGTAATGCAGGGATGGCCAACAACTGAGCCACTGATTGAGCTGCTGGTGTTGAAGCAGGGATATCCTTAAAACCAAACCTGTTGGTGGCCCTTGAGGACTGGAGTTGGCCACCCCTGATGTAATGCCAATGCAAATGGTTGGACATGAGTAAATCTCATGCACCTATTTCAACAGTTTGATTTACATTGTTGAACTAGCTATGTTTGCATCTTAAGGTTCACTTACCCATAAATATCAAGTACTCCAATGAAAGTGTGTTGCTTCCCCGGAACCTTTAACGCTTTGTTAATGTTTTCGACAACGTAGTCAAAGAGATGGGAGTAGATCTTTTTGGCCAAAGCATCCCTTGCATTTTCCGCTTGCAGTTTCGTCATGTGTTTTATAACGGTTTCTGAGGTAGTCATAATTTTTCGATTACACAACCACAGTGCAACTTTGTCAGTCTCTAGATCCAGGAGTTCACAAAATATCTGCAAGTGTTTGTCACTTCTCTGCAAAAACAAATTCACATGTTCTGAGAATTGCTGACTTTGAAAATAACACTTTGCCAAACTTTGAGTATTCCAACACACCGATATCGATTTGTTAAATACAATTCTACCATAAAGTTAACTGAAATGTTTCTAGGTAGTCTATGATTAATTGCAGTTATTTGATTTCTTAGGCTAAGATTATAGTAGGCGCACGCGCAAGACTGAGCGCAAGGCCTGTCGCCCGAGTGATGGGTGCACTAGGGCTGGAGGTGCTGGGGAGGCGTAGCGGGCGCGTCACCAGGCTAGTTCGCCTTCAGTGGCTGGACCGCTCATGTGATACGGCCGTTGCGCGAAAAAACAAAATGATTTGTCTTTTGAAAAATCTGCCACGCGGTCGCTCTTCCTCCCGATCGCGCGCACTATGGCCGGCCCATATCAGCTGCTGCACTTTGTGCCCGCAGCACGCGAAAACACATGCGCCGTCGTGCACACTATAATCGCGGCCTTACGTTAACAGAGGACTTGTCATCACTGACACGCTTGATCGGCACATTTCCTAAATGTAGAATAGCTGCCAAGACTTTAAAAATATCCATCTGAAAGTCCATCTTGAAACCTAAGAAGAGAGACAATTACCACATTGGAGAAAGAAGAAATCCTTCTAAATATTGCATTATTGTGACTGGAATGATTACTACAAACATAAATATTTCCCTATTGCAATTTTTTTTTTGTAATGAAGTACATTATTTTACTCTATTGATCCTTGATTTAAATGCTACTGATTAATATTACAAGCTGTACATCCTGCTCTTTAATCTAAGGGTATTACCATCTGGATACACTACAGGAAATTGGTTAGAACCACATTTTATCTCGTACAAAAGGACTGTAACCTTTATGAAAGAATGATCTAAGGCTGGGATTATACACTCTGCTTGCTTGCGAGAGCATGCCGTGCAGCGCGGCTCTAGCACAAGCAATCTGTAAACTGTCCTGGAAAGCGATGGGGGGCGCAGCCGTGATGTCACACGGCTGGTTCGCCCTCATTGGCTGAACCGCTGCCATGACGTGGCCATTGCACCAAAAGACAAAAATCTTTGTCTTTTGAAAACGCGGTCCCGCCATCGCGCTCCGTTGTGTGCACGCAAGCACAAAAGCACAGAGTATAAGCTCAGCCTAAAACAGGGCCTAAAACAGCCTAAAACAAAGTTTTTCCTATGCGCCCCCCAGCCTGCTCTCCCCCCCCTACCTTGTCTCAGGCGTTTGACCCCATGTTGCCATGACAACGTGATGTAATTTGCCGCTGCGTTGTCATGGCGACACATCACTAGAAGCCGTCAGAGACAAGGTAAGGGAACTTACAGAGGCCTTGCGCGTTCCCTGGCATTTCATTTAAATGCTTTGGGGGAAGAGTGCTGGGCCTCTGTAAGCGCCCCACCAGAAAATCTCACGCCCCCCAATTTACGCACTCCTGATCCAAGTTACTCAGAACTTGCAGTCCATCTTGTTTGTACATACATATATATATATATATATCACATATAACATCTAACAGGTTAGTCGTTTCTAGCATGAAACATTTGAAAATATCTATTTTATGTCTTTTTCGTCACCTGTTTACCTAGTAATGTGAATGTCTTTTGCGTATCCATCATATCTTTTCTATCATTGACGCCTTCAATAATGGTGCTGCCACCCATTCTTGTGTAGTTGAATTCCTCTGCGCTCACTACCAAAACACACACACAAAAAAACCATTAAATATAGGCCTACTCTAAATAAAAATATAAATCCATGTATCCCATTCAATAAACATACATATGTGAAGGTGCTTGAAGTCTGGCTGTGTTGCAGATGCACAAAGCTGGTAAAAAATGTGATAATTCCTCTCGTTTTCTGACTGCAAAAAAAGAAAAAGGAGTAGTTACATTTAGTGAATTCAATTCTTGTGTTCATATGTCCAAGACAAAAATTATCAAGTACAGTGAAAAATACAACATACCCCGCATTAACGTACGCAATGGGACCGGAGCATGTATGTAAAGCGAAAATGTACTTAAAGTTAAGCACACCCTTTTTCTCACTTATCGATGCATGTACTGTACTGCAATCGTCATATACGTGCATAACTGATGTAAATAACGCATTTGTAACAGGCTCTATAGTCTCCCCGCTTGCGCACAGCTTCGGTACAGGTAGGGAGCCGGTATTGCTGTCCAGGACGTGCTGACAGGCGCATGCGTGAGCTGCCGTTTGCCTATTGGGCGATATGTCCTTACTCGCGAGTGTACTTAAAGTGAGTGTCCTTAAACCGGGGTATGCCTGTACTGTAGAACAGTATTATACTGTGCAAGGTGACATTGTTCTACTCACCTGGGAAACCACTCTGGACTTCTCAAGAAGGTAAGTTCTCAGGTTTGCACCAATAATTTGATATCTCCTATCAAAACTGATTTCTGTATACTTTCCAAACCGGCTGCTGTTATCATTTCGGGTGGTTTTTGCATTTCCAATAGCCTAAAAACACAAGTGAACACTGGCAACTGAATTTGGGCACGGAGCTGAACATGATGCACGTAATCTTCTCAGTCAAACTCAGTGAAGTAGAGATAATGCAGATGTCTCGTTATGTGGATTATAAACAAACAGTTTTAATTCGAAAAGCATTTACATGTGTGTCCAATATGGATTTGGTTCCCTATGTAAGGTTGCTGAAGAAGTTTATGTTCTCAAAAATAAATAATAATAATAATAATTCACCAATAAAAGGCAATTACTGTGATGCTGGAAATACAAGTAATTCCAACTTCATAGCCTGACTTCTGTGCAGTCACAGAGCTTAACAGCACTAGGATGTAAGATGTAGTTGAAAATGGACTCTCACCCAGGAGCTCTTTCGTCCTGTGACAAAATAAATGGTGATCTTAAAATAAACCTAGATTTTACTCACCTAAGAAATAGCTAGTACCAAGTTCAGGCATGCATTGCAAACCATTATTTACCTCTGTTATTGGATTAGATGCAAGCACTTTGTCTTCCACATGTGCCTTGCTGCTTGATTTACTGACTGTAGCAAAGTACCTCATAGCATATCGAGCAGAGACAGTCTTTCCTGCTCCAGACTCTCCACTCACAATAATGGACTGATTCTTATTGTTCCTGTTGTTGCAAGAACATCCATTAGTTACTAACAAATATTATAGAATGAGCAAACAACGTTTCAGATAGATTTAGAGATAGCAGAAACGCCATGAGAAGAATAAAGTGGCAATCCAAGCTGGCCGACTTTCCCCACATAGGATACAAGCAGAGGGTCTCCGAAGCTGAACCCCATTCATTTAAGCTCCGGGGACCCCTGCCGCTTTTGAAAGCTCCTGCCCCCTGCAGGCCAACAGGAAGCTGTGACATCATCAGGAGCGGCTTCCTATTGGCCCACGTGACGCTGGAGCTTTAAACTTGCCGGAGATACTGGTACCCCCTTTGTAGGCAAGTATCTTAGGAAGCAGGGTGTTCCTGGAGCTGAAATTAATGGGGTTCATCTCAGGAGACCCCCTGATTCAATCCAATGTCCCCCCCCCCCAAAAAAAAACGCCCCCCCACTTGGATTGCTCTTTTAAATGGATTATTCTCAAATGTGTTAAGTGCCGATTGGGAACTAATTAACTCCCATGAACTTGAATAGGAGATTTCTTTAGAGCAGAACCCCTTTAATCTGTTGCTTGCAATGTATGCCCATCAAAGGTCTGAAGGTGGCTGCACCATAAAACCATTAGGTTTTAAAAAGTTAAATGCGTACTCCAGTTATAAACGTTAAAAAAAAAAAAAAAAAAGGAAACTGGTAATTGCCATGTTGCTATTTTAATGATGTAATTTATGACACTGGAAGTTCCAGCTATCATAGACATCAGTGTAATTTGACAAACTTTCATTTTCAGATTCCCCTAGAATCCTAGAATGACGCTAGGTAGGGTTGCAGCTCAATCTACACGAAGAAAAAGCTTGAGGGGTTAAAATGCTTGTATACTGTAAACCTGTTATTGATCTAATAAAATGTATCACAACTTATTTTTCTCTTGTATTATATTCTCTCTCCATATGAAGTTAGGAACCAACTAGACTATCTATTGGCATATATTCCTTTATTATTGGTGATATATAGTTGCCGAAGAAATTTGGACACAAAGAAGAACGTATTAAAATCGCACTGTTGGAAACACTCCATCCTGCTGTTGCCCAACAGGCAGAGAGCACAAGATGACAGCTAAACAACAAAGATACAGAACACTGAGCACATTGTAACAACAGTGTAGACTTACTCTGCATCAAAAATCAGATTACAGTTTTTCTTAATTGGTACGTAGCCACCCTTTAAAATGTACCTACATTTCCTTCTCATTGTAAGAGATCCCAGAGGTCCCATAGCTGACTCAAATTGAAATGATTAATTAGGTTGAAAATTCTAATGTCAGTTAGAAGCAGACATGCTACAACTAATTATTTCACGTAAGCCACACAAGTGTTTTTTTTGGGGGTAAGAAATAAAATACTTTTCCTTGAAGTAGTATTCCACAATTGTCACATACACAGTAAAACTAGTTTCATTCTTTTATTCTCAAACAGCTACATACTTCACCAAATCACATCCCTTGCAATGTGATCTCAATACATTTTTTTTTATCTATGTCTAATTCTAAAAACAATAGATAAAAGTCAGTGTAGCATCAATGCAGTACAAGCAACTTCAACCAGTCTGAACTGTGCGTAGGTCTTTGTCGCCTCCAAGGGAGGAACCTGCAACTTGCAAAATGTTTCATTACATTTATAGAAAGGTAAACGGTAAGACAGGAACCACGGTAGTTACAACATGAATACAGAGTCCATTATTTAATACGGCATGCGTGATGTCGACAATTCATCCAAATCAAAGTATATTTCAGACTGATTTTAAGATGATACCTTGCCATTTGTTTGTAAGCCTCTTCAGCAACAGCAAATATATGTGGATCCATATCGCCCATATTTTGTCCACTGTACGCATGGATAATTGCATCTCCATATATTGGCAACTCTTTATATGGATTGATCGCAACCAAAATAATACCTGCAGGGAAAACAACAAACACGCTACATTGAACCATTTTTAACAAGTACAAACTATTAATACAACATAGTTAAAAACGTAGGACAAGTCTGGATCTACCATAAGTCAGGGGTTCTCAACTCCAGTCACAAACCCCCTACCCCCGGTCCCCCACAGGTCAGGTTTTCAGGATATCCGAGCTTCAGCACAGGTGGCTCAATCAGAGGCTCGGTCAAAAGACTGAGCCTCTGATTGAGCCACCTGTGCTCAAGCAGGGATAGTCTGCAAACCTGACCTGTTGTGAGGGGGGCTTGAGGACTGAAGTTGAGCACCCCTGATAAAAGTGATCTGCAGAGAAACTCATGAAGGTGGACACACCCAATTTATATATCAGATTATAAAAAACATATCTTAGAATACTTCAGTAGACTAAATTTTGTTTTCCTTGACAGGACATTCACAATTTGCTAGATTACAAGGTCCCACTCCCATTGAAAAAAGTCCATAGCGCTGGACATTTAGTGACCAGATTACTTTTAAATGAGACAGGTTTAATATGGAAAGAAATTAATTTCTCTGTCTACATTACATAAAAATATATACTAGTTTGATTGAAATGTGTTTGTTTATTCTATTGTGAATCTTAATGAAAAGTGTGACTAGTTCTTTATGTCCCCTTGTAGATATCCTGAATACAGGTTACCCAGGAGCGTTTTATTGGACATCTGGACATGAATTGTTCTTCCCAATGTGTATCAAAATTGGATTAAAACTATTGAATCTCCTCCAAAATACAATTGACTAAATTAAGCCTTGGGTAGTCAGCACAGTAAACATTTTTTAGTGATTAAAGGTAATTTTATTAATGACATTGGTTTCAATGGTTGTAAAAAACTGAACCCCAAGCTATTTTGTCTGTAACTTCAAATGTGATCTAAAAAACAAAATGTAATATATATATATATATATATATATATATATGCGCAAAACATATTTCCCACATATTACAGTATGCTTTGCTCTGTTAGTATTTCCTTCCAAAAAGACAACTCCCTAAAAAGTAAAAAGGATATTAATTATAGTACAGTATGTTAAGACAAAATTGCCTTCACCGTGTGCGTGAACATGATATTTGTATAGGTGTATTTGCTTAAGTATTCTGCAAAAAATGTCTTACAGTTTAAATGTTTGGTTGCTTTTTGCATTTCAAAGATCAGTGGATATTTAACCGTTTTTTGGTTAAGGAACCCTATATATTGTGAAATTCTGTTGAATCCCAACCCTCTCTAATAGCGCGTCTGAGATCTGATGCATTTTAAATTCTTCTGTATTTTGTACAATTTTCAAATGACCTGAACATTTCAGGGAACCCTTTAGGGCAGCGGTGCGCAAACTGGGGGGCGAGAGACTGCCTGCGTGTGGGGGAGGGGGGGCGCGGTTTACAGAAGCCCCGCGCGCTTCCCCATGGCACTTAAATTAAATGTGTCGGGGGAGCTGCAGGGCCTCTGTAAACCTTTACTTACCTTGGCTCCACAAGCGTCGCCATGGCAACACGGTCATGTGACATCACGTTGCTATGGCAACGTGACGTCATGACGCCGGAGCCGAGGTAAGTGGGGGCGCGGGGGTGAGGTGACCGACGGCAGGGGGACGCAGGGAAAAAAGTTTGCGCCCCCTGCTTTAGGGAACCCTTATTGAAAAACACTGCGATAGACCAATCATGACAGTAATAGGAATTCAGTAACCATGTGAAAATTATCTGATGAGGTTAACAAAATGCAAGAAGGAAACCACTTTATTGAAACTGTTGAGATGTTTTTATGGCATCAGTAATGATGAATTTGGTATATTATGTTATATGACAGTTTATAATGATTTCATCAGTAGGATAGATTGACAAAAATATTTTACATTCGCCAAAATATGTCTCTTACCACTGTAGGTGTAGATAAGTTTGGACTCCATGAATCGAACTTTGAGATTGTGTAGGACAGCAGGCTCGTGGAGATAACTGAGAGCAGTGAGGTCATTTTCACCTACAAGAATGTCAGGATTTCTAAGAGGTGGCAGAACCTGCTTTCCAGGATCTACTGAATAGTTCAGGTCCTAGAATAGTAATGCCAGTTTAAATACTTTGTACTTTGTCTGATTACTATATTCACAATTTAATAATGAGTCAATATTTAGGCTTTGGTTACCAAGTTTACTATGTTAGTTAAATATCATTCTCATGGATTATAAAGATTTGTGACTTGACCATTTTTTAAATCCCTAGTTTATCTGTTGCTTGGACATCGGGAAGGAGGTACACTAAGCTGTGGTGCGGACTGCACCTTTTCTGGCGCCACAAGACGTCTTACATTTACCGCCATATTTTCTAAGTATCTGTAAGGTGTTCTGTGGCTCCTAGTAGCCACAATATGGACAAGAGGTACGGGATCTGATATAAAAGTTTCGGTCATGGTGTTATAAAAAGGTATAATAAATGTGTTAATGTTAATACATATTAAAAAATTATATAAAATCACTGACTCAATAAATGTAATCTAAATTAACATTGCTTTACATTCATTCAAAGGTGTTAATGCAGCTTTAAAGCAGAAACCCCCCAGAAGCCTATATGAGCTTAACTCATAATGTTCGTATCTTGCCCCGAGCATGTCCTGCTCTTTTTAAAAAAACAAAAAAACAAAAACACTTTTTCTAGTGTTTAAGAAACATGATTTTCCCAATGACTATTATCCGACGTTACCATGGTAACCTTTACACTGCAATGGGCTCTGGGAAGAGCTTAATGGACACTTAAATCTCCTGAACGAAGCTTGAGATTGGAAAAGTAAAAACTGCTTTGCAAAGGGCGAGAAGAGATTGAATAAACTGGGGAAAAAATGCTGATCAGCAAGCACTACTGCTTTTTACAGTAGTTCTTCTACAGCACCTACATCAAGCAGGCAGTCTACAAAACACCTCCCAGAAGGCATCTTACAAACATAGTGTGGTTAGAAGATGCCTTCTAACTAGATTTTCAAGATAGCATAGTAAATGCAGCTTCCTCCAGACCACGTCTGAACTCCTTGCAAAACAGTGTCCTCAGACGCAATCTAGACTGCCACTTAGTAAATCTGCCCCATTACGTTACAAGAGAAGCCATCTCCAATCTGGTACTTGATATTTGATCCAGAGATATAATATCATGGGTGCAGAATAGGCAATAACAGTACATGTAGAATGCTAATCATTGGCTAAGATGCACTGCTATACACTCCTGTTTAATTAGTAGCAGTCATTGAGACTACAGACTGCTAAATAGCACAATACTGTATATATAACACAGATCTCTCAATTCACTAATTTCTTTATTTTTATGTGCAAATGCTACAACATGATTACTTTTTAAGTCCCATTAAAAGAAGTGTAATGGAATTACCTGAAAATTTTGGGTGAATAAAACTCAAAATAAAACAATGTGACTGAACTTCGTTTAGTTTTTTTATGAAAAAACTCAAGGGTTAATTTCTAACATACCTGAACTTACTTGAATTCCTCATTTAATAAAACAGCTAAAACTACACGACATATGGAAATATTTCAGTAAATATTGTTTTTCCTGCAGGACATTGTACCATTACTTAACTTCTGCATTAAGAAAAGGTAAATATTTGCCAACATGTAATAATTGCATATTTCTCTTACAGTTCCATCTTCCAAACATAAGTGAAGCACGCTGTCACCAATCTTGAAGTCTTTAGTAATTTCAGCAGATATCCACACTTCCTCAGGGTCAGGGATCCAAACCCTGTTATACTTAAAATGAAAGAAAATTGTGGTGACTAATCTATAAAAGAATAAAATATGACAAAAGTGCATTCAAATAATAGTTAAACACATTGCTTAGCCAGCATGTCTTCTCTTTTTAGTGACAGAGCAGAATCGTTTTAGCAATTTTAGCTTACACAAAGTTTAATATCTGGAAAATAGGCTGCATACATCCATCTGACCAGTCAACGCAAGACCATTTATTTCAGATTATGCATGATTGTCCCATTTTACAAGTGCATGCGATGTATATACCTCCAGCGCTCTCCAAACCTTGGCAGACCAACCATTGGAAAAGTTGTTAATACATCATTTTGAAAGCTAGTTAGTAATTTTGTCAATTTCCAAAGAGAGGCAGCAAACATGAAAACATTAATTACAGAACTCCAGGCTATCTACAACTTTGTCAGGCAAGGAAGTATGTGTGATTAACGGCAGAGAAAGCCTACCATGAAATGCAGCGTATGAAAATTCTAAATTGGTAACAATACAACTGCTACCAAGGAGATTGTTACTGATGTCTAAAGTCTTAGGCCTCGGACATGGTCAAAAAGACCATGCTGAGCCACGCTGAGGGGAAACATTATCCCTATCTGTGCGGCTTTAGACGGCGCCTCCGCAGGCGTGTGGAATTTCAGCTGACAGAGAAAATTAAGTTTTCCCGCTGAGGGAAGCGCAGGGCCGGTCACGTGACTGCCAAAAGCCAATGGCAGTCCGTGACGTCGGCGCCGTGGCGCGCTAGCCCCGCCTCCCACCGGCACACAAGCGCGCTCGCTGACGCTCATGCAGGGACACGAAAAAGCTCCTGCTTGAGCAGGAGAGCATGAGCGTCAGTGCTGCTCAGCGCTCTTCCCTTCACCATGCCCGCGGCCTTAGGCTGCGCTAATAGTGCCTGGCGACGTCGATCCAAAACAAATACATTGAATCTGTCGCATGCGCTTATAGTAGGCGCGACGGAGTGACCAAAAATTTTGTAATCAGTTATTTGAATTTTTGAGAGACAGTCGCCACATGTGACTATCTCTAAACCAATCACAAAGCGCCTATTGCACTCTGCCCTCCCCCTTGGTGACGTGAATGGCCTTGTCGCCAGTGACATCGCTCAAAACTAAAGTTCAACTTTCACCAGTGGCGACGTCATCGGTCGTGTCGCCGGAACTATAAACGCGGCCTTATGCGTCCCCACTAGTGCTGAGAGGGCGACGCTTGCCACTTTTACTTACATATATCTATATACTAGCTGAGAGACCCGGCGTTGCCCGGGATGTAAATGCGTAATAGGTAGTATTATTTATAAATTGTGGAACAATAGGTGACTGTTTGTTGTAAAGGTTGGATAATAATATTGAAAAGAAAGATGGAAGAAAATGTAATACGATGTTGTATAAAAATGGTTTATTGTAACCACACCACAGTACAATGTATATTTTGGTGCCATAAGTGATGTAAAAATGTGAGGCGTGTGTCCTGCTAGGGTGTGAGGCGGCAGGTGGCGCGTGGGTTGTGAGTGCTGTCTGCGAGTGGGGGTCCTGCTAGGGTGTGAGGCGGCGGGTGGTACGTGGGTTGTGAGTGCTGTCTGAGTGTCGGTCCTGCTAGGGTGTGAGGCGGCGGGTGGCGCGTGGGTTGTGAGTGCTGTCTGCGAGTGGGTGTCCTGCTAGGGTGTGAGGCGGCGGGTGGCGCGTGGGTTGTGAGTGCTGTCTGTGAGTGGGGGTCCTGCTAGGGTGTGAGGCGGCGGGTGGCGCGTGGGTTGTGAGTGCTGTCTGTGAGTGGGGGTCCTGCTAGGGTGTGAGGCGGCGGGTGGCGCGTGGGTTGTGAGTGCTGTGTGTGAGTGGGGGTCCTGCTAGGGTGTGAGGCGGTGGGTCAGTGATGTCGGTGCGTAGGGGCGGGAGGCAGCAGGTGTGTGTGGCGGCAGGTATGTGTCGAGTGTGGCGGGTGTCTGTTGAGTGCATGCAGCGGCTGTGAGGCGGTGGGTGAAAGGCAGAGGCGGCCGGAGTAAGGGCGGGTGAAAGGCAGAGGCGGGGGTGGGGATGCGGTAAGGTGGGCAGGAAGGCGAAGGGCGGCGGGAAGGGGAGGAGGGGGTGGAGGAGGGGGGCAAGGGGTGGAGGAGGGGGGAAGGGTTAGAGGAGGGGGGAAGGGTTAGAGGAGGGGGGGGGGAAGGGTTAGAGGAGGGGGGGGAAGGGTTAGAGGAGAGGGGAAGGGTTAGAGGAGGGGGAAGGGTTAGAGGAGGGGGGGAAGGGTTAGAGGAGGGGGGGGAAGGGGTGGAAGTGTGGGAGGGGAAGGGACGGGAAAGGGGTGGAGGGGAGGGGAGCGGTTGGGAAGGGGGGGAGGTGGTGGGGAGGGGGGAGGTGGTGGGAAGCGGTGGGAAGGGGGAGGGAAGGGGGAGGGGGTGGGAAGGAGGGGGGGCGGTGGGAAGGGGGGGTGGCGGTGGGAAGGGGGTGGGAAGGGTGGGGAGGCGGTGGAAGGGGGTGGGAAGGGGTTGGGAAGGGGGTGGGAAGGGGGGGGAGGCGGTGGGAAGGGGGTGGAGGCGGTGGGAAGGGGGTGGAAGGGGGGGGGGAGGGCGGTGGGAAGGGGGGGGAGGCGGTGGGAAGGGGGGGGAGGCGGTGGGAAGGGGGGGGGAGGCGGTGGGAAGGGGGGGGGGAGGCGGTGGGAAGGGGGGGAGGCGGTGGGAAGGGGGGGAGGCGGTGGGAAGGGGGGGAGGCGGTGGAAGGGGGGGGGAGGCGGTGGGAAGGGGGGGGGAGGCGGTGGGAAGGGGGGGGAGGCGGTGGGAAGGGGGGGGAGGCGGTGGGAAGGGGGGGGAGGCGGTGGGAAGGGGGGGGGGGAGGCGGTGGGAAGGGGGGGGGGAGGCGGTGGGAAGGGGGGGGGAGGCGGTGGGAAGGGGGGGGGAGGCGGTGGGAAGGGGGGGGGGGAGGCGGTGGGAAGGGGGGGGAGGCGGTGGGAAGGGGGGGAGGGGCGGGGAGGCGGTGGGAAGGGGGGGGGAGGAGGGGGAGGCGGTGGGAAGGGGGGGGAGGCGGTGGGAAGGGGGGAGGCGGTGGGAAGGGGGGGGGCGGTGGGAAGGGGGGGGGGAAGGGGGGGATGTGGACAGGAGGGGGGGGGCAGTGGACAGGAGGGGGGGGGGCAGTGGACAGGAGGGGGGGGGCAGTGGACAGGAGGGGGGGCAGTGGACAGGAGGGGGGGGCAGTGGACAGGAGGGGGGGCAGTGTACAGGGGGGGGGCAGTGGACAGGAGGGGGGGGCAGTGGACAGTGGACAGGAGGGAGGACAGTGGACAGGAGGGGGGGCAGTGGACAGGAGGGGGGCAGTGGACAGGAGAGGGGGGGGCAGTGGACAGGAGAGGGGGGGGCAGTGGACAGGAGAGGGGGGGGCAGTGGACAGGAGAGGGGGGGGCAGTGGACAGGAGAGGGGGGGGCAGTGGACAGGAGAGGGGGGGGCAGTGGACAGGAGAGGGGGGGGCAGTGGACAGGAGAGGGGGGGGGCAGTGGACAGGAGAGGGGGGGCAGTGGACAGGAGAGGGGGGGCAGTGGACAGGAGAGGGGGGGCAGTGGACAGGAGAGGGGGGGCAGTGGACAGGAGGGGGGGGGGCAGTGGACAGGAGGGGGGGGGCTGTGGACAGGAGGGGGGGCTGTGGACAGGAGGGGGGGGCTGTGGACAGGTGGGGGGGGCTGTGGACAGGAGGGGGGGCTGTGGACAGGAGGGGGGGGCTGTGGACAGGAGGGGGGGCAGTGGACAGGAGGGGGGGGCAGTGGACAGGAGGGGGGGCAGTGGACAGGAGGGGGGGGCAGTGACACACACACACACACACACACACACACACACCCGTGATGCGCCCTTTCTCAGTTTCGTGCGGCGCCACAGGTGGGGGGGAGGTGGGGGAGCGACACCTACCTGTACTTCTGGCCGCCGCCATCTTCTTCTTACTCGGCGCCGCGAGGGAGGAAAGGGGTCCGCCATCTTACGCGCCGCGTGGCAGCCTGTTCCCCCGCCGGGGACGGAGTGGAGCGGGAGGGAGGTGAGTGGAGCGGGAGGGAATGGAGCGCGAGGGAATGGAGCGGGAGGGACGTGAGTGGAGCGGGGGAGGGAGTGGAGCGGGAGGGAATGGAGCGCGAGGGAGGAAGGGGGTCCGCCATCTTAGGCGCCGCGTGGCAGGCTGCCTGTTCCCCCGCCGGGGAGGGAATGGAGCGGGAGGGAGTGGTGTGTAGCGGGAGGGAGTGGTGTGTAGCGGGAGGGAGGTGAGTGGAAGGGAGGTGAGTGCGGGAGTGGAGCGGGAGGGAGTGGTGTGTAGCGGGAGGGAGTGGAGTGTAGAGGGAGTGGAGCGGGAGGTGAGTGCGGGAGGTAAGAGCGGGAGGGAGGTGAGTGCGGGAGTGGAGCGGCTTCTGGGCGCGTCTTAGGTGGGCGCGTGTCCCCCCGCCGGGGAGGGAGTGGAGCGGGAGGGAGGTGAGCACCGGGGAGGGGGGGAGGTGAGTGTGATGGGGGGGGGAGAGGACAGAGATATATGATTGTGTGTTTTTTTTTTTTTTTGGACCTTTGGCCCGTCACTCCGCCTCAGGCCAATGAGAGGTGTGGGGGGCGGGCCAAGGGGGTGGTGTGAGTGTGTGAGCCCAATGAGAGTGTGGGGGGTGGGCCAAGGGGGTGGTGTGAGTGTGTGAGCCCAATGAGAGGTGTGCGGGGGCGGGCGGGCCAAGGGACCAATGAGATTGCGCTAGGGACGCAGACATACAGTGCTTTCAGAAATATATAGTAGATTATACAGACAGTGAAATTGTTAGGAAAACATATTTTATTGTAAGGAACAGCTGAGTTTCAGTGGTAGGTGTTGTCATACAGTGTGTGAGGTAGCGGGAGTGACATTGGTGGCATGCTGTTTGACTGTAGTCCGCGGCGTCGCGGTCCGGTTGCGGAGGGAGATGTGTGAGGTGCAGGAGATGTCAGGCGTGCTGGTTGTTCCGCGGGAGGTAGAGTGTGTGAGGTAGCGGGATAGCGGGAGTGACATCGGTGGCATGTGTGTGGTTGTGTGTGAGAGCATGTGTGTGTGTTGCTGGTGTGTGATGGCGTGTGTGTGTATGAGGCATGTTGTGTGTGTGACGTGTGTGAGTGCGTGTTGTTGGTCATACACATGTTAAAAATGGCATGTTTTTGAGTGTAGTGTGTGGCATAGAATGACAGGATGTTTGCGTGTGTGTGTGTGTATGAGGGGGTTTTGTGTGGGTGAGTGTTGTGTACATTATACAGACAGTAAAATAGTTAGGAAAACAAATTTTATTTCAACGAACATCTGATTTCCAGTGGTAGGTGTTGTCATACACTGTGTGAGGTAGCGGGATAGGGGGAGGAACATTGGTGGCATGGTGTGTGAGTGTAGGCCGCGGCCTCGCGGTCCGGTTGCGGTAGGGAGCTGTAAGAGGTGCAGAGATGAGGCGTGCTGTGCGGTCCGCGGGAGCTACACTGTGTGAGGTAGCGGGATAGGGGGAGGGACATCGTTGCCATGGTGTGTGAGTGTAGGCCGCGGCCTCGCGGTCCGGTTGCGGTAGGGAGATGTGTGAGGTGCAGGAGATGTGAGGCGTGCTGTGCGGTCCGCGGGAGCTACACTGTGTGAGGTAGCGGGATAGGGGAGGGACATTGGTGGCATGGTGTAGCGGGGTAGGGGGCCTCGCGGTCCGGTTGCGGTAGGGAGATGTGTGAGGTGCAGGAGATGTGAGGCGTGCTGTGCGGTTCGCGGGAGCTACACTGTGTGAGCTAGCGGGATAGGGGGAGGGACATTGGTGGCATGGTGTAGCGGGGTAGGGGGCCTCGCGGTCTGGTTGCGGTAGGGAGCTGTGTGAGGTGCAGGAGATGAGGCGTGCTGTGCGGTTCGCGGGAGCTACACTGTGTGAGGTAGCGGGATAGGGGGAGGGACATTGGTGGCATGGTGTAGCGGGGTAGGGGGCCTCGCGGTCCGGTTGCGGTAGGGAGATGTGTGAGGTGCAGGAGATGTGAGCGTGCTGTGCGGTTCGCGGGAGCTACACTGTGTGAGGTAGCGGGATAGGGGGAGGGACATTGGTGGCATGGTGTAGCGGGGTAGGGGGCCTCGCGGTCCGGTTGCGGAGGGAGCTGTGTGAGGTGCAGGAGATGTGGCGTGCTGTGCGGTTCGCGGAGCTACACTGTGTGAGGTAGCGGGATAGGGGAGGGACATCGTTGCCATGGTGTGTGAGTGGAGGCCGCGGCCTCGCGGTCCGGTTTGCGGGAGGGAGATGTGTGGCGTGGAGGGGAGGGGGGGTTTGAAGAGGCAGTCTGCAGTGTTTGGTGTTGTGTGAATGTGTGTGTGTGCTGTTTGTGCGTTGTGTGTAGATTCTGTACCTCAGTGGTTCCCAAACTTTTTCGGTTCAAGGCTCCCCAAGGCAATCAGAATTTTTTCAAGGCTCCCCAAGGCGATCAGGATTTTTACGCGGCGCCCAAAGTAAAAACAAAGGTGTATATACATACCTAACAGTTGCAGTGCGCAGTTGGTGTCTCTCTCACACACTCTCACTCTCTCTCTCTGACCTCACTCTCTCTCTCTCAGACCTCACTCTCACTCTCTCAGACCTCACTCTCACTCTCTCAGACCTCACTCTCACTCTCTCTGACCTCACACTCTCTCTGACCTCACACTCTCTCTGACCTCACACTCTCTCTCTCTGACCTCACACTCTCTCTCTCTGACCTCACACTCTCTCTCTCTGACCTCACACTCTCTCTCTCTGACCTCACACTCTCTCTCTCTGACCTCACACTCTCTCTCTCTGACCTCACACTCTCTCTCTCTGACCTCACACTCTCTCTCTCTGACCTCACACTCTCTCTCTCTGACCTCACACTCTCTCTCTCTGACCTCACACTCTCTCTCTCTGACCTCACACTCTCTCTCTCTGACCTCACACTCTCTCTCTCTGACCTCACACTCTCTCTCTCTGACCTCACACTCTCTCTCTCTGACCTCACACTCTCTCTCTCTGACCTCACACTCTCTCTCTCTGACCTCACACTCTCTCTCTCTGACCTCACACTCTCTCTCTCTGACCTCACACTCTCTCTCTCTGACCTCACACTCTCTCTCTCTGACCTCACACTCTCTCTCTGACCTCACACTCTCTCTCTGACCTCACTCTCTCTCTCTCTCTCTCTGACCTCACTCTCTCTCTCTGACCTCTCTCTCTCTCTCTGACCTCTCTCTCTCTCTCTCTGACCTCACTCTCTCTCTCTCTCTGACCTCACTCTCTCTCTCTGACCTCACTCTCTCTCTCTGACCTCACTCTCTCTCTCTGACCTCACTCTCTCTCTCTGACCTCACTCTCTCTCTCTGACCTCACTCTCTCTCTCTGACCTCACTCTCTCTCTCTGACCTCACTCTCTCTCTCTGACCTCACTCTCTCTCTCTGACCTCACTCTCTCTCTCTGACCTCACTCTCTCTCTCTGACCTCACTCTCTCTCTCTGACCTCACTCTCTCTCTCTCTGACCTCACTCTCTCTCTCTCTGACCTCACTCTCTCTCTCTCTGACCTCACTCTCTCTCTCTCTGACCTCACTCTCTCTCTCTCTCTGACATCACTCTCTCTCTGACCTCACTCTCTCTCTCAGTCTCCCGGTGCTGCTCCTCCAGCGTGCGCGCCGGGCCTCCCTCTCTCAGCGTCGCTGAGCCGGGCTGAACAGATGCACAAAGCCCCTGCATCTGTAATCAGCGCTGCTATAGTTCCTCTGGCCTGGGACATAGTAAGCGCTTAGGTGCTGCTGCTCGCTCTTGCTTGCTGCCGCTCGCTCTACCAGGAGCTTTTCGCTGTCCTGGCAGAGGAGACAGCAAGCGCGCTTGGTAGGCGGGTATCACTGTGTGTGTTTGTCACTTGGTAGCTGTGTGTGTGAGTGTGTGTGTGTGTGTGTGTGTGTGTGTGTGTGTTGCTCGCTCTTGCTTGCTGCCGCTCGCTCTACCAGGAGCTTTTCGCTGTCCTGGCAGAGGAGACAGCAAGCGCGCTTGGTAGGCGGGTATCACTGTGTGTGTTTGTCACTTGGTAGCTGTGTGTGTGAGTGTGTGTGTGTGTGTGTGTGTGTGTGTGTGTGTGTGTGTGTGTGTATTATATAATATTTAAAAATGAAAAGAAAAAAAAAGACATGTGAGAATAAATTATTTATTAACATTGTGCAACTTTGATAAATATATTCACACGCACACACCACACACACATCACACACATCCATATACACCACACATACATATATACACACCACACATATACACACACACACACACCACACATATATACACACACACCACACATATATACACACACACACACACACACACACACACACCCTGCAGCCCGTTTTTCACACACACACACACACACACACACACACACACACACCCTGCAGCCTGTTTCACACACACACAACACACACACACCCTGCAGCCCGTTTTACACACACACACACACACACACACACACACACACACACACACACACACACACACACACACACACACACACCCCTCTCCCCCCCCCCCCCCCTTGGTGCTGCTGCTGTCTGGTGGCTCTGCAGTTGCAATGCCGGGCAGGCTGCAGCCCCATTGGATGGGAGCGGTCACGTGACCGCTCCTCTGCTTCCCCTCAGAGGTTTTTTTTTTTTTTTTTTTTAAATGAGCTAGCAGCCCTTGTTTCCCGCTGCTGGCGGCCCTGATCGCGGCGCCCCTCTAGCCAAGCCGCGGCGCACCAGGGCGCCGCGGCGCACAGTTTGGGAAACACTGCTGTACCTGATTCGGCAGTCTGTGGTAGCAGACGTGAAGGTTTTGATAGCTGTGAAGCGTGGCCCCAGAGCAGGTTGAGGATTAGAGGAAAGCGTTCCCAAAACTCAGTGAGGGGTGGGACACTGTGGAAGTATTAGGGCATTGGTGTTGGACGCAGGCCAATGAGAGGTGTGCGGGGGCGGGCATTGGACGCAGGCCAATGAGAGTCAGTGAGGGGTGGGACGCAGGCCAATGAGAGGTGTGCGGGGGCGGGCATTGGACGCAGGCCAATGAGAGTCAGTGAGGGGTGGGACAGTGTGGCATTGGTGTTGGACGTAGGCCAATGAGAGGTGTGCGGGGGCGGGCATGGCCTGAGCAGGAGTGACAGGCCCAAGGTCCAATGCGATTGACCCTTGGGACGCAGACATACAGTGATTTCACAAATATATAGTAGATGTAAGTCCCCGCTCATGGGCACGCACGCTCACCCACGCTAGGCGCTTGGGTAAACAAAATCAAAAATTAACTTTCGAGTGCGCTCAACTTGCCCGCAACGCCCCCCCCCCCCCCGCTTCCGAAATAGCCAGGACACCCGGCGCTCATGCTTTGAGAGCTGGTGATGTCACCGCTCTCAAGCATGAGCGCGGTCAGTGCTAGGGGGGCCGTAGCCTTCTACTACTACTACTACTACTACTAACTATTATTATTATTAACACTGAGTGTCAGGACAAGCCCGAATATATATAGTGGTTCACAGCCATTCATCACTCCCATCCCCCAAAATGGCATTGGATTGCAAGTGTGAGAAACACCACTAATCCAATACTCAATAAAATAATGTTGTCTTTTGTTTTAACTTGCTTTAGGCTAAATGTTTGTACACATGTATAATATGTACACATATTATAATATAGGATCAGCATTCTCAGAGGTGGCGAAATAAAAAAGAATGAGAACTTATGCACTCTTTCTGGAATAAATATGTTGTTTTTGAAGGTTGGTGGAAATCGGGTCTGTATAGGGAGTCCAACTACACTTAATATCAGACAATTCCAAGGTGGTCTGTGCACAGTAACAAATGAAGCAATTTAGTGTCACCATTTTGCTCAATTGATTCAAGCAGAAAAAAATAATAATAAAAGCACTATTTTTGGCTCCAAGCCCCTCTGTCACATAGTGGTGGTAAACTTTAAAAGTTTGTCAAATCATGTATTTTTTGTATTTGATGAAAGTTTATTTTATTACTGCCTTAGAATGTTTTTTTGCCATTTTATTACTGCACATATGTGCTTATATGGTCCTGTTTATGGGATAATTGATAGTCACCAAATACTCAGCTGAAACCCCTGTTTTGCATGATGGTGTGCATACAGCACACTGGTTGAATACTCCATGAGGCATTTTGAGGGTTAAAATATACCCATAATTTAAGAGGGGAGGGGGGTCCTATACTCCTGACGAAGCCTATTGTCCTATTGGGCGAAACGCGTAGAGAGGACCCGTCCAGGAAGTGTATGGATTGGTCCTGCCAGCCGTCCGTCAAACAGCAGCACCGGAATTGACGTGACAGAGCTCAGTGCGCGAACCGGAAGTGACGTATCGCAACGGAGAACGCACTGGAGGTGATCCCGACAGCACTACGGTGTATAGGGGACAAACAACGGCGGCGCTGTGATCGAGCCTGTCTCCGGAGGTGATCCCAACAGTACCACGGTATAGATAGGACGAAAAACGGAGGTGCGGTGAGCGAGCCTGTCTCTGGAGGTGATCCCAACATTACCACGGTGTAGAGCGGACAAGCAGCTGCGGTGCGGTGAGCGGTGAGCGGTGGCCACATCCTAACACTCCTGAGTCACTTGTTATAGTGCCAAATGCTTGTGTTTGATTTTTATATTGTAAGTGCGCATTTTTTAACTACATCATAAAGTTATCCTTTTATATTGACCTGTACAGTGGAGATGTCTTTTTACCCTTCCATGTTCCCATCTACCTGATTCATGAATGTGAGAGGTATCCTGTCTACACCTAGACGACACTACAGATTCCACAGATCCTGTTATTGCCCGTACCTTACTGCTATCCTGTGAGTAGGCTGCACACGAGAGCCAAGTTTCCTCACATATTGTTACACTGTAGCATACAGTCTGCACTGAGTTTGTGTTTTCTCTGTTGTTTTTTCCTTTATGCTCCCCCTGGGTTGTGAGAACATATATCGATCATCTGGGACCAGTGAAAACAGTCCCTTCCAGAGGGTTTGAGCAGGGGTTACAACTTTTTATATACACGTGTTTTTTGCACTATTATTTGTCACTTATATTCACGCACTTTATTATTATAAGCATATATATTATTTATTCACTTATAGATTGGTGATCACTAGTATTGTTTCAGCGCCTGTTTTTACACTATCACCTTGTCATGAAAGTTTATTTTCTACATATTAAGTTAGCCAACTACGTATCATTTGCAATTGTCTTAGGATACATTTTCATAAGTATTTTGAATATAATAAACACAAACGTTACATGGGAGAACAATTATGTTAAGGCATAAACATGTGATTGGGGTAAGTCCATTCTTATTCGAAAATGTCCCCAGAGTTTCAGACACCTCCATTGGTAAATGAAACCGTTCATGCTAATATCTGGTTTAGAGGAGCCCTGCCTTACAAGTAAACACAACAGAGTTTGTTCAGGCAGACACATTATGATACACCCTGGATTTGTTTTAAAACACCTTCCCTTAAAAGTAAAAAAAAAATACATGCACCACACAAAAAACAGTTTGAATACATTTATGATTTTCACTTGTTTAAACAGATCTTGTGAGAAGTGTTCAAGTATATATTATTATATTTTAACAAGCATCATCTATAGGGTGATAATAAAGAAGTATAAACACTTCTAGTGCATCCAGTATTATTAATAAAGAAATGTAAGTGTATTTTCGTTTTTTCCCCACACTACTCAAATTTTGTTCTGTTAGAACAATTGCACCTCAAAGTTGCCAAATTGCTCATAATCTTTTGCCAACACAAAATACATATCTGGGAACAAAATAACCACAAGACTTTATAAAATTGACACACAAGAAGGGCCTTAGGATAAAGGTGGGAATTTATAGAACTCTAAAGATTAATTTAAAAAACATTAAAAACACATTAACTGGGTATAACATCCACTGTATACCAAATGTTTCTATCCTCCGCTGACAATGCAAAAGATAAAATATATGATCTTATGGAAAAAGGACCTGAACCAGGAGCTAGATAATGATGAATGGTCCGATATTTGGGAAGCGGTCCAAAAGGTCTTCATTAATATTAGTTAAAGAATTTGCCTACAAAATAATGTACCTAACCCGATCCAAGCTGCTCAGACAGATGCTGGAGAGGTTGCAATCAGGAAGGCACAATGTTTCACATCTGGTGGCCCTGTCCGAAGATTACCCCCCTTTTGAAAAAAGTAATGAGACTGATATCCCAGGTCCTCAACATCAATATAACATTAGACCAATGGGGCCCGCTCATAGATAAACCCTTCCCGGAACTGCTCAGAATAAACATAGGCATCATTTCTTAGCATCTATGCCATATTGCCATTTTGATAGTGTAAAAAAATGGAAAATAAAATAAAAAAACACCCCAAAAAGATAACTATACACAGTAAACATTCATGTTCAGTTGGAGGACAAATTAACAAAATGTTGATTTTGACATCGTGATCATGTTCAGATGTCAGGTTTGATTTTGAAACACATCAAAGATTCCGAAATGCAATTTATAACACTACGGTATGTGGTTTGGACAGAAGGGCTAAACAGTTTAGAAACATTTGAGGTGATTTATCAGACTCCCTGCTGCAAAACTGGTTCCAACACCAAGGCAGAAAAACAGTACTAAGCATGTAAAATACAGCACAGTTACTCATCGCTTTCCATGCATATGGAATGCTTTGAAAGTGTACTTAAGAGTATGGAATTCCTCAAATCCCTTTTTTTATATGGCATAAGAAAATGCATCGTAGCCTAGGAAAAAATGCACTCCTAAACTACAACTACAGTACTTGAATGCCACACTACAGGAATTTCTTAATTCAGGTAATGCTTCTACAGGCAAAACAAACATTGAAACACCTTGTGACTGGAACTTCCTTATATGAGATCATACAGTAAGCTCAAGCTCCAAAATCAGCAAATACGTTTTAATAAAAAAGCAAGTTCCTGGGTTTTTCACGAACATCAGTGTCAAAGTAACTTTCACATGATCTTGCTCACAAAATACATATTTATAGTCTGTTAAAAAAAAAATTAAAAAAAAACATTTCAGATTTGTAAGTCAAGTACATAATTTATTCATAACTATTGTTCTAACAAGTCAGAAATGTTTATTTTTAGTAATTTAGCAAGTTATACCTTACGTCTCTTTTGCAGAAGATCCTTATGCAGCATTAAGTGTCCTTAATCAAGACCTGCTTCTCAGGGATCAGTCTGAATTTGAGCCTGGCAGATGTTAAATGCGACTTTATATGGAGGAAGCATGTGAACACCTGTTGGATCTGGTTGCCTTATTAGCAATATAAATATAACAAGCCCTGGAGCTATTTTATGATTCCAGCATACTCCTTTAAAACCACAGAAAGTCATTCGTGTAAAAGACAAACCTGAATGATGTTTTCTCACTGTGGGGATTCAGCACAGGGAAGACCTTTATAGTGGTCGTGTGGGCATTGTAATACTGTAGAAACCTTATGAAATAACTATCATAAAAAGCACAAGCAAAATGAGGAACTGTAAATAAACAAAAAAAAACATGCCAACCACATAAATGGATCCCCCACACCAAATTCACTCTCTAAAATATTAATAGCAACAAAAATAAGTCGAAATTCTGTTAAAAAGCCATGATAATAGGGTACCCATTCAGCTGTCTGGGGCCCTACATAATTGTATAGCCCAGCATCACCTGTCACCTGATGGCTCTGCTGTGGCATATACAGTAGTTGTGCCTTGTAAATGAATACATAATAATGTGAAAAAAAACATACATTGCTCAAAGAATGTGCATTAAAACATCAATGTTTCGACATCTCCTCGGGCCACAGGTCCACACTGTGCTGAGTATGGAGGGGAAGCACAAGATGATGATGGGGCGTTAAAGTGCTAGATGTAGAGGTGACCATACGACCCGGTTTAGCCGGGACAGTCCCGGATTTTTCATTAAACGTCCTGGTGTCCTGACTATTTTTTTCAAAATCCTTCAAATGTTCCGGTTTTTAGCTTTCCCCTGATTGGACTCACTTGAAACATTTAAAATGGTAAAAATAGACACTGCCTGTTTTTATGAGATGAATCCTATCAAAGAGTTAAGTATTTTAAACATATTGGTCACCTCTAAGGCTGCGGCCCCGCTGGCGCTGACCGTGATCATGCTTGAGTGGCAACGTCACCAACTCTCCAAGCATGAGCTCGGGTGTCCTGCGAATTTTCCGAGCGTCCACAGGGGGGTTGCATGGGGGGCCTATTGAGGGCGCTTTGAACCACTTTTTTTTTACTTCCCGAGCACAAAGCTTGGGAGAGTGTGCGTGCCCGCGCGCCGCGTGAGCATGGACGTGAGAATTGCCTTTGCATGCCAAAGTGAACTCGGCAAGCGCCACCCGCTCAGCGCTATCGGGGACGCAGCCTAATTGATATAAACCAAACCGTCCTTTTGCTACACTCTAGAGCAGGGGTGCGCAAACTTACCTTCATGCGCCCCCCTTTCTCCCCTCCGGCGCACTACACCCCCCCCCCCCCCCCCCGCACAGCTCCAGCGTCAAATGACATCGCGGGGTCTTGTGACGTCATGTTGCCATGGACTTCGGGGAAGCGCGGGGCCTCTGTAACAGCTGCGCCCCCCAGAAAATTTAGCATGCCCCCCTGCTCTAGAGCAAGGGTGGCCCACTTCAGTCCTCGAGGGCCTCCAACAGGTCAGGTTTTACAGATGTCCCTGCTTCAGCACAGTCGTTGACTGAGCTACTGATTGAGCCACCTATGCTCAAGCAGGTATACCCTTAAAACCTGACCTGTTGGTGGCTCTCGCGGACTGGAGTCTAGAAAGTCTATGTGATATTAGGAAACTGAAATAAAGCAACAATACAGCATAAATGGAGACGCTATTCAACAAATACCATTAGAATATATATATATATTTTCCTTTACGTGAGGTCATTTGTTTTATAAATAATTGTTTCACGTATCCCGGGTTCTACTTTTGAAAATCTGGTCAAGCTACCTAAATGAAGACTATGAGGGTTGGGGCAGACTATAGGGGGGGGGGTGGAGCAAACTATAGGGGGGGGTTGGAGCAAACTATAGGGGGGGAGGGTTGGAGCAAACTATAGGGGGGAGGGTTGGAGCAAACTATAGGGGGAGGGTTGGAGCAAACTATAGGGGGGAGGGTTGGAGCAGACTATAGGAGGGGAGGGTTGGAGCAAACTATAGGGGGGGAGGGTTGGAGCAAACTATAGGGGGGGAGGGTTGGAGCAAACTATAGGGGGGGAGGGTTGGAGCAAACTATAGGGGGGGAGGGTTGGAGCAAACTATAGGGGGGGAGGGTTGGAGCAAACTATAGGGGGGGAGGGTTGGAGCAACCTATGGTTGGATGGGGGGTTGGAGCAAACTATAGGGGGGAGGGTTGGAGCAAACTATAGGGGGGGAGGGTTGGAGCAAACTATAGGGGGGAGGGTTGGGGCAGACTATAGGGGTGGTTGGTGCAGACTATAGGGGGGGAGAAGACTATGTGGGAGGGTTGAGGCAGACTATGGGGGGCAAGTAGGAAAACCTCCAACAAACGCCTGTCTAATTCAGACTGCATGAAAAGAATGAGTGGCAAAAGACTGATGTCACAACATCTGTGGTATACAATGCACCTGCTTTGAACTCCCACCTCCTCCAGGTGGGCAGCGGCAGTCAGTGAGGATGGGCGAGGAGGACCCTGCCTTCATTTACCTGAGTGTACAGCTCAGCTAGCGCCATGGAGACCTGGAAGCGAAGCAGCTATGCCCACTAACGGAGTAATCCGAGTCCCCCTCCAGGACCTGGGCTGCAGTAGGAAAAGTTGAGCGGGGACTTTCCGGTTTCCCTGTAGTCACCGAGGGAACAGCGATTGTTCCCCCTCAGCTGGGCTGCACCGTGCGCGGTCACGTGCGCGGTCACGTGCGCTCTCCCAGTCTGCCTGGGGGGGGGAGCACTCGTGCGCGCGCAGTGCCTGTAGGGCTCTCGCGCCCCCAGCACGCGCTCTTCCCTGCCACACCGTGACAGGTGTGTGTGTGACTGGTTGGCTGTACCAACTGTCACCGTCTCGCGCACGAGCGCGTGACACCCCCCCCCCTCCGTTAACCCGCCAGTTCCCCACATACTGTAACCCTACTCCCCCTGTGGGTTTAACAAGCAACTGAACCTGTTCTGGGGTGTGATGGGGGTCCTGTAAAATACCTCACACACACCAGCTGCTCCTATTGCTATCGTGTCTGTCTTAGCTTTTTTTTGTTGCCATTGATGACAATGTGTATGAAGGCAAAAATGGTACAATTCTGTGTGGGGGGAAGTGGATCATGTGTCCAAGACAACAAAGGCATTTTTTCCCCTTCAAACATGTTTTGCCCCAGAATTGCACCACTTTTGCCTTGATAATGTACATAATCCTCCCTCCCACTGACTAACAACCAATATAATAATAGATCTTCCGAAATGTTATTTTTGCAGCGGTTAATACTCTTCCTCGTGTGTGTATGTAACTATGCTCAAATAAAAAATAAATAAACTTTCTACTTATACTGTGTACTGTTTTATGCAACACAATTATATCGGGCTTTATAACGAAATCAGTGCTGGGAAGAACCCCAGTTTTAGACAGGAGCTTAAGTGTACCTATTGTAATGTGCTAAAATTTGGAAGGGACAGAGTTCCTCCAGCAACATATACTTTAATCTTATATAGCACTGAATATGTACTCAGCGCTGTACAAAATGAGATACACATTGAACAAGACTGTACAGGTAGTCCTCGTTATCCAATGTTTCACTTTACAATGCAACCCTACCGGCCATTTTTTGACGCCTGAATGCGTTATCCGACACTCACCGCCACTGATTAACATGGGACTCACTTTACAACGGTTTCACTATCCAACGCTACTTCCAGAACGGATTCCGTTGGATAACCGAGGACGGCCTGTACTAGATTTGCTGCTACTGACACATAGAAGATATGTTAGAGGGAGTTTCTGCCCCAGAGAGCTTACAATCTCAAACCAACCTTATTGTCAACATCCTCCTAACACAGGCTCAATGGGGTCCCCTTGTTTTTCAGGCTTCATGTTATGATGCAGCTTTCTTCCCCAAGCATGCATTGCCCAGACCAGTTTCTTGTTTTTAAGACTTTCTGAACATAAATGTCTCTGGCAGCCATTTTAATCCATCCACTGTTTCTCAGTGCCCACAGGAATGGGATATAACTTGAGAGCTGGTTTACCACATTGAAATCTTACATGTACAGGAAGTCCTCGGTTATCCAACGTAATCCGTTCTGGAAGTAGCGTTGGATAGTGAAACCGTTGTAAAGTAAGTCCCATGTTAATCAATGGCGGTGTGCGTTGGATAACACATTCAGGGTCCAAAAATGGCCCATAGGGTTGCATTGTTCTGCGTTGGATATGCCATTCGTTGTAAAGTGAAACGTTGGATAGCGAGGACTACCTGTATGTTTGCTTCCTACTCACCGTGTTTTTTTGTTTTGTTTTTAATTATGCATAAAAAAAAAGTTTTACCAGAAGTAATACATTGAGAGTTATCTCTCGTTTTCAAGTATGTCCTGGGCACAGAGAACAACTTTATAGAGGGGATCACCTTATTGCACTAATCTGTTTCTTTGATAAGCTTCAGTGGGAATGCTGCTATACCAGTTCTTCTCAAGAAACCAGTTAGGCTAAGGGAGAGAAAAAAGGACAGCTTTCAAATTATGCCGAAAGTGCTGCTTTAAAAGTCAGTCATCCTCTTTTCAGAGAGCTTGTATGGACCCATTGAAATCTCCCTTATCAAAAGTTCAACGCAATTTTATAGGTCATGAAATCTCTAGGCAATGCCATTGGCTGTATAAGAGAACGCATTTTATTACCTCATATTTAGGGTGCCATTTTAATGAAGAAATACTTCATGGCAGATACAGAAAAAGCTTACATGACTCACTATCCAAATAAGGCAACATTTTATTTTCATACTGCACAATCCATCACCGAATGGGACGTTTAGCCAAGACCAAATTGCCACCATTGCTCCTCCGCCAGATCAACTCACCTCAGTCGCCTCCCGCCATTTTCAAATTTACTCGCAGGGCACATCTCCCCAGCCGCTGCACCGGCATTTGTGAGCGCGCCCGTGCGCCCAGCCATATTTTATTTAATTAAAAAATGTGTCCTGGCTGGGCGCACGCACGGACGCGCTCACACATGCCGGTGGAGCAGCGATGGCTGGGGAGATCCTCTGAGGATATTTAAAAATGGCATTGAGGCAACCGGAGGCCATTTGTCCTGGAAGCGAAGCACCGGCGGCAATTTGGTCGTAGTCAAGCGTCCTAGAGGATTACCTAATTGGATTGCTCACCTTTAACAGCCAGTCGGAATGCTCAATTCTATTGACAAATCAGAATGCTCCATTTGATCAGCTACTGCGAATATTAATTACTATGAGCTAATGTAATTGTCTGATTGTAGAGGGAGAAAGGGGGTGGCCCGGTATTAAAGGGGTTGCACCTCATATGGCCATCCCCTGACCTCACCAGAGAGGCAAGGGGTTAACTGGACTGCGGTCCAGGGATCAGGTTTGCACCTTGTTGTACCTTGAAAATGTATGTTCCCCTGTTCCCATGTTTCCTTATAAGCATGTATTTTAATGTTTTAAAGTGCATTTCTGTATCTCCAGTTCTGGAGGTCACAGAGAGTTCATATTTGGCCAAGTTGTGGAGTCACTGTAGGCATTAAAAACTGGCAAAGGTCAACCCCCTGAGCCCACCAGAATGGAACTTATTAATATGTGTAGATATTAAAGTGTATATGTATTTTTTTTATTGGCTTGATTTTAGTTTTTTTTGTAATTGTTTTGATTTTACACAATTTAATGTGTGCGTGCAGATGTAATGCTACAGCAGTATCTGTGTGGCTCGCGCTATGAAACCACTTTTACCTTTCCTGCAGTAATCTTTTCCGCGTCACATCATCCCACTTGTTGGCACTGCTAGGTCGGGCCCAACAAGGTTGAAAGTTAACTGGTTAACTGGTATGAGATCTACCAGAAGACACTTTTCCAGAAAAACAACAATAAAAAGGGAGGACACCATTCAGTGTGGTGATGCACGCAATGGCCCCTTTTAAAAGCTATCTATACCCCATGAAACCGCGAACAGCCTTTTAATGAGGTGCATACAGACACATCAGACTGGTCAAGTATTCTGATTGGCTAATAAAAACGTGTTCTGATCAATGAATTGCGCAGTAATCTATTGATGTATTAAGCATTCTGATTGACGTACAGTATTCTTGTTAACTGATCAGCCAATCTAGTCAATGAATACAGCATTCTGATTGGCTAGTGCAGGGGTCTGCAATCCCTCAAGGAAGAAGAGCCATTTTATAAAAAAAGTACTGTATTTCTCCAAAATATTCAGAGAGCCTCAACGCATGCATGAATATTACACCCCCACAAACACATACATATACTGTACACACTAATAGGTATGTACTGTATAAGCATTAACATACGACAAAATATGTGGGGGAATAAAATGCATCTCACAATAAGAAGTCCCTTTAATTAGTTTTTTTTCATTGTTTTGTGCAAAACAGTCTCTCTCTCAGTCTCTCTCTCAGTCTCTCTCTCAGTCTCTCTCTCAGTCTCTCTCTCAGTCTCTCTCTCAGTCTCTCTCTCAGTCTCTCTCCTGTTCAGGCCTCTTGTTGCTGCCGAACCAGACGTCTCCCCAGCTGCCTGCCTGCCTCTCTCCTGTACTGTCCCACGCAGGGCTCTGTGCCGTCGGCTCGCGTTGGAAGTTGCAACACGCACTTCCGGCGCGCACCAGCATTAGAGCCCGGCGTGGGACAGTACAGGAGAGAGGCAGGCAAGCAGCTGGGGAGACGTCAGGTCCGGCAGCAACAAGAGGCCTGAACAGAGCCGGACAGGATAGTGAAGGACAGAAGCAGCAGCTGGGGGAAGGCAACTTGCAGAGAGCCACATGTTGCTCGGGAGCCACAGGTTGCCAACCCCTGGGCTAGTGAATCACTCATTCTGATTGACCAATGAATTAAGCATTTGGATCAGTTGATAGATTCCAAAGTCAAGATTGTTGTGGTTATTAATAATTCTTATGGATTTGTAATTTGTAAAAAAGAAAAAGTGCTGGAAAAAGCGCTTAAATATAATGTACAGGCATACCCCGGTTTAAGGACACTCACTTTAAGTACACTCGCGAGTAAGGACATATCGCCCAATAGGCAAACGGCAGCTCGCGCATGCGCCTATGAGCACGTCCTGAACAGCAATACCGGCTCCCTACCTGTACCGAAGCTGTGCGCAAGCGGGGAGACTATAGAGCCTGTTACAAATGCGTTATTTACATCAGTTATGCACGTATAGGACGATTGCAGTACAGTACATGCATCGATAAGTGGGGAAAAAGGTAGTGCTTCACTTTAAGTACATTTTTGCTTTACATACATGCTCTGGTCCCATTGCGTACGTTAATGCGGGGTATGCCTGTATAAAATATATGTGCATACTCAATGTGATGAAAATTAATTTAAATTAATTAATCTAAAACAAGAGTACAAAGAAACTCACATATATGTGTGAGGTAGGCAGTCTGATAACACTGACTGAACAAAGCCAGGAAACATACAGAGAAAGCACAAATACAGACCGGCATCTTGGAAAATATAGTCCAACAATAACCAGATACACTGGCAAGAGCTATGCTCCTTGTGGGACAGTCCTGTTCATCCGGATCAACCTTGTAACTTCGTAGAAGGCATCCGAGGTATATTTTAATAAATTAGCTTATATTGTGTTTACAGCCTTGTGTGTGTATGTTAAGTGTTGTTAGAATTTTTTGTTTTTTTGTCAGTCAGTGTTGTCCATTAGTGTTACATGTTGGTTTGTCCTATATTTACAGCAGTATTCACTATTTAATATCTTTGTGTTTCCTTCCATGTACCTCGGATGCCTTCTACGAAGTTACAAGGTTGATCCGGATGAACAGGACTGTCCCACAAGGAGCGTAGCTCTTGCCAGTGTATCTGGACATTTGTTGGACTATATTTTCCAAGGTGCCGGTCTGTATTTGTGCTTTCTTTGATGTGTAATTAGAGGATTCTGGCTGGATGACGGGCCATACACTGAGGAATAAAGCAGTAAAAATAATTAGGGTCCTGAACTTGTCCTAAGAATTCCTGATCTGCATTTTATTAATGGCATGCATTTCCTCTGTATCAAAAATGAAAAACAAACAATACATATTTGTATTTTTTTTATTTGAACAATTTGCAGTGATAGCGAATTAGATACAGTGTTAATGATGCACACATCTCCTAAGCACAATATTAGATACTACAGAATATATTTGTTAGAATTTGGGTTTCGGTCCAAGTACTTGGATGGTATTTTTTTAACACGCTATTTCCTTTTCCTTAACAACATTTTGTGGACAGGTCAGTTTAAAATATATTGAAGTCGGCTCTACTTCAGTTGGTTGACTGATGAATATTACACATTTAGATGCCCATGATGATGACGACATGTAAGCAATTATATTAATTAGGGGGAGGTTATTGCGTACACACTGTGCATTCAATAACTGGACTTTGAACAGCTGGGTGGCGATCATGTGAATGTACACACTAAGATTAAGAGGTGAACATATTTATACCCCAATTTTTGTAATCATTCTGCAGCCAGTGCAAATGCTTAAATTCCCTCTGTGGCACCTGCGTGGCATATCTGGAGATAATACCTTAGTAGTCTAAGAAACTCACATCTCCAAACAGCACAAAGTCAATAAATGTATCATCTTCTTTACACAACATTGATTTGTCTTCCCCTTGTTCTTTAGAAGTAGTAAGGGGCTTTATTTAACCTATGCAAAGTTATGGAGGGGCTTCACTTGTAACATTGTTTTGCAATCACCCCACCATTAGGGGCCCACTTAGTACAGAATTGTGAATGAAGCCCTACATGGGTGGAAGTCAGATCACCACGTTACACCACAGACCTGCTTTGGGCTGTCCAGTGATGGAGAACAAAATGGTGGCTTCACATTATTGGCCTCATTTTGCAGGCTCTGGTTTGCAACGGATTCCAAATGGAAAGATGATCAATCATAAATCTACCAACATTTTTAATTCCTTACAGTGCAATTTAAAAAAAATAAAATTATAGATACAATTAATCACTACCCAAAAGGGCGTACAGTCTAATTTTGAGCGCTGAGGTTCACAGGAGATGGGTGACTTGTCTAAGGTCCTAGAGTGCTGACTGTTAACGTGTAACTAAATTCTCCAGTGTCTCAAACTCTAGTACAACTAAATTTCCCTTCAATCACTTTACCAATTAGTCAACCTTTAACAGATTCACTTAGTGTGATAATCAAGTCTTCAGTTATAAGAAGGGCAATTGTAGTATACACACAACTATACAATTTAAAGCAAGGAATGTACAATATTTCATGGAATGTGAACTAAGCTTGAGGTAACATTTGTGGTTTAAAGGAATAAATAGATTTTTTTTTAATATATATATATAGAAATGTAGTCATTGCATATTTTTTTTCATATGGAAAAGCCTACATCCCACCAAACACAGACTTGGGATAATATAATAAGTACATGGACGGTTAGGAAAATAAATTAATACATGCCAAGCAGAAAAACGTGCATAAAGATTATGCAATTCATACAGCTTATGGACAGAAAGGCCTCAAGGAAATGCTTTGTTATACACAACTGTTGGAAATGAAGCCTACAAATAAAGAACGGTTGTGGATATCGTGAAGCTTTAAGGAGTCATTCAGAATAGTTCTTAAGAAACCCAAGATGAATGCATAATTTAGCGTAGCATGCTTGAAGCCTTCAAAGTTGAAAGGAATCATTTCTCCTGTACTTTTTAACTTTTGCAAAACTCTGGGTCCCCTATTTGAATAGGTTTATTAACGATACAAAGCTCTACCTCTTTAATAGATCCACCATTTCTCTGAAAAGCAAGATCAACTGCAGCTTCATACATAAAAGCTTTGTAGTACTCAATACTATCAAACTTCAACTTCAACCACTGGGATAAAGAACAGGCACAATATAAGCCAAAAGCAGTATATTTATGTATATCTGTATTTTTCTTTTGAGAGGAAATGATTGGTTACCACCTATTTTGCAAACAATTGTCGTAAATGAAGCTGAAATCAACCATGATGGATGAAAACAAAAGTCTGGGCAATTCCAAAAGTCTGTGGGATATTTATTAATCTAAAAGCTTTGATAATTCATAATACAGTATAGCCAATAAGTCCAGAACATCAGAGCATCAGAGCATGCATACCTCCCATAACAAATGGAAAATTCACTGATTAATTAGCATTTCAAGATGTTATTTGTAGTAGGTTTCCTACATCTTAAATAGCAACAGAACAAGCTTGCGAACAAGAAATGCCTGAATTTCTTATTAATTAATGCAGCTAGTCAAGTTACACCTGTTCACGTTATCTAGAATACAATGTAGCTCCCGACAGCATTAGCGACAACTTAAAACATGTGATTCTCACGCATCTGTCCCTTGTTTCAAAATTGCCACTGAAGGCATAACTTGGTCTCAGTTCACACTAAACTTCTTCCTTGTCAGAGCAGAATGCTACGCTCTGCAGCCACCTCTCGCATGGGCCTTTAAGTGCCTCGCCTCTCTGGCATTAACCAAGTAGACAATTTGCGAACGTGCAGTGTTGTACACAGGCATAGAATCATCCTGCTTTCTGATGTCCAAATGATCATATCTTATTGGCATGAATAAATAAACGTGTGTGGAAATTCCAAACCCTACAGCTTAGCAGCGTAATAGAAAATAGCTAAAAACACAAGAAAACAGTAAACATCGTTATGACCATCTAACTGCAAAATACTGTGTGGAACTGAAACATTTAAACATGACTTTAAAAAAAAAAAATGCCAATAAAAGCCAACATGTACAAAGCCTTTAATAATATATTATGTGAAGCCATTGTTTGTTCATTTAAGGCTGTTTCATTTTTTTTTGTGTGTGTGTTTTTTTTCTGTTTCATAATAATAATAATAATTTAAAAAAAAGAATTACTGTGTCAGTACTTTTCTATGTGCTTAAGATGCCTTTTTTTCTTTACAGATAAAATATTCTGACATATACAAGACTCAAGCTAATAACAGATTACATTGGACTGTAAACAAAATTGATAATAAAGAGATGAATATTTTATTTTGTTGTGCCTAGTTAGGATATTGTAACATTAGTGTAACACAATACACACACACAGCAGCAATGTAATATGCGTATGAAATTACACTGCTAACAAATAAGCAACTACGTTACACAGTAAGCTGACTTTTTTTTTAAATACCGTTATCATTTTTATTAAACTGACAAATAATTACGCTGTTTGGTTATTGGCACATGTGTGTGTGTGTATGTGTGTGTGTGTGTGTGTGTGTGTGTGTGTGTGTGTGTATGTATTTACACACACCCTTATAGTTTCAACAGATTGATGACTAAATATTTGACCACAATATGCCATATTTGAACTCCTGAATTATGGGTGTTCTCCATTCGTAAATACCTTTCTCCTGTTTTTCATCCTTGTTTTGGGTCCTGCCAACAAGGAACTAATTATGTTTAATGTATACTAAGAAGGCAGAGTGTTAAAATGGCAATTTTAGACATAACTCTCAACCCAACAGAATGTAATTACGAATATGAATGATCTTTGTAGCATCTATATATATTTGCCTCTTACACAGGGTATACAGATTTGAGAAACCCATGATTCAACGTCTAATTATGTTACTAGGAGTTCCAAAATGTTTCCCGTGCTACTGTGTGGTGTAGAATATACAGCTTCCAAGCAGTTTCGGACGGATGTTATGTCAAAGGCGGGCAGTGCAACTCCATTCAGACACGTGAGATGAACCCAAGGCCAAGACTGCTGGGGATCTGAATTGTTTCTAGAGCCAGAGATGATGGGTTAAATGGGAAGGTGACAGGGAAGATGTGCTTAGCATCCATTAGCAGCTGCGGGGAGTCTTTCCTGTCCCTTAGACGCAGCTGAAAAGAAAGGGGAGAGAAGTTAGAAAACAATGGTCTATGACTACCTTTTCCTAGATCATACAAGTTCATTATCAAGTCACTTTGCTGCAAGAGCCTGAAATGCATTAGCGACCCATACAATGTTGCATGCATATGATGCCTGTTCCACAAGTGATGGGATTCTTTCACCATTACAAATTGCATTTACTTTTCATTTGCCAAAGACTCTGTATCCAGCGACAAGAAATAAACAATAAATGGAAAAAATACATAAATCAACAAATAATGAATGCAGGGAAAGTCCGGCACACTAGACTGGGTTGGTCTCTTGTCATCCTCATATCCTTTTCTTTATTAAACTAGGGGTCACAACTGAAAGCTCTACCTGCAGCTAATCTTTAGTGGTGAATCAGCTGACGTTTGGAGTATGGAAATTTGGTACCTTTTTATGGATGCCAATACTTGGGAATTTCAGGCGACAAATATTTCATGCGAAAAGTGAATTTCATTTGTGCCACTGACGCATTTAACTGGCAACATGTTATCCTATGACCGACTTAGACAATGTTTCCTTTCCCAACTAATTCTCCAAAGGAGCCGGATCAGAAAATATTTAGGCGTAGAAGGGGCACAAGCTTATTGTAATGTCATTTTTTTTTGTATATATAAAGACATGACAATTATTATATTTCAACGTTTTGCAAGCAATTATAACACCTGTACCAGAAATATTTACATTACTGTAACTTACAAGTGAGTTTCGGTGTCACAAATTGCACTCAGCTGTTTAAGCAAGTAGTGCAGAAGCAGAGAGTCCAAGGGTCACATCAAGGCCCTTCTCTGGCCATGGTTGGCCAGTGGACTTTCAGATGAAGAGCCCTGATGTGAGTCTTCAGCAGAGAACACGAGAGGTAAACAGATGTCTTCATTTCAGTACTTGGTAAACCCTTTTTCTCTTTGTATGAAATCATTAGCAGGGGAAAACTAGTGAAGCATTACTATGCATGATACCCTTCAGTGATGCCGGAGCTACAGTCGTGCAAAGTATAAAACAAAACATCTACCCAAGCAAGCTTGAGAGAACACAGCAATTATGTTGTGCATACCTGTATATTGCGTATAAATGATACCAAGACTCTCTCTTCAAACTCATTTACTGGTGTATACAGGTTCAGCACCTTGACAATCTGCAAGAATAAATTATTACAGTAATTATAATGAGGACATTTTTACTACCGCCCCTTCCTTTTATTTTCTATTAACAACAATATAAGAAGACTGTTTAGCTTGTACATATGTCAGGCGCCAACAGCATTGCTATAGAAAGCATTGCGTTTAAAATCATTAATGTATTCTAGAGAAATAAGGTGGCTTAAAAGAAATATCAGATACAAAGCACGGATACATATAAATATTACAGTCATAGAACAGGTAAGAGCAGAGTATGAAGATTGGATTAATTGCAATGACCAGGTATGAAACATTACACCAGAAGCAGATCTGCTTGGTTACCTGGGCAGTAGTAAGAGCGTTGCACATGGAACATATAGCTTCTGCATCTTCATCCGTCTTCTTTTTCACTTGCAACAGCTGAGCGGCCTGAATTAATGGCTCCAGGGTTTCCTTGGCGCCACTATTCATCAGATTCTTGTCACGTAGCCACTCTTCCAGTTGGCTCACATTGTACCTTTGGAAAGGCAAATGTTACAGAGAGCACCAACATTTTCACAGGCTGTAGAGTTGCGAATGAAATATTTGGTTCCCTCCCGTTGCTAAGGTAATCAGAGGAGGGCACAGATGGACTTACGCAAACACGTTTTATTACCACTGTGTCATGTTGCTAGCTACGCATTATAATGGTTTTACTTTTGCAAAATCTGCAATTCAGTGTAAAGCAAGGGCTTTATACGAATAACTATAACATGACATGGCTCTGGCAGTAGGAAAAACATAGTAGAAGAGATGTTTATATTATTTTCACTTTATACCTATTAAGTGCAAATCGTGTTCCCAGCAACTCACAATATTAAATACTATGGCCGGGAATCAAAGCATGATGTGGGATATTGTGCCTGATCGGGTGGTAACTGACATTCAAGTCATCCCGCTTCGATGACTTCTGGCCTGTGTTGATTAATTATGACTATAGAGTATGACCATCATTGGCTCGACAAATGCACTCATCCACTCGCCCTGGGCGAGTGCATTTTACCCGCTTGCGAGTCTTACCGGCGGTGGGGTAGTGCGGCATCTCCCGGCATTCTCCTGCGTCTCCCCCTGTAACTCCCGTGTTTCCCCCTGCAACTCCGTGAAAATGGATGTTGCCATGACAACGGGACGCTATGTGACGTCGCGACGCTACTCGAAGTCATGTTGCCATGACAACTTGGCGCCGTGGGACATTGTCTTGGCAACGCGGCATCATTTGATGCAGCGCAGCCATTTTCACAGGAGTTGTAGAGGGAGACATGGGAGTTACAGGGGGAGACGCAGGAGAATGCTATGTGACGCCGCACCACCCCGCTGCCGTTAAGACTCACAAGTGGGTAAAATGAAGGGTTACAGTCAAAAAAAATATTTCGGGGGAGAGAGGGGCGAGTGCCTTTTTTTCAGGCGAGTGTCGTTTTATTATAATTTGTTTAGCCCTGACAATGACCAACGGAAGCACAGCACTCTCCTTTCCTTAAATACATTATTTTGGGAGAATAGGTGCCTGATACATTGTTCTTATACATGGGACACTGTGATGGATACAGGTATGACACGATAGATATATACATATATACATATATACACACAAACACACACACACACACACACACACACACACACACACACACACGCTCCTGTCCATTTGTTTCCCCAATTCAGCTGCTTGAACTGTTTCCTCGTGCAGTTACCAAAAGAATGAAACCGACAGTTTTATTTCAAATACATGTCCTCTTTATTATTATTTGTGATTATTGGCACTCCTATTATCTGGTCAAAGGGCCAGTCCCTCCTAGGACCAAAGTGAACTAATTCCAGTGACATGTTTAAATGTCTCATCTTGGTAATTTACCCAAACCGGCCCCCATCAAAGTATTCGTAATGAATCTTTTAGTCTTGGGAAGGGGTAGATTCCCTCTGGCTGCTCCCTTCTGTGTGATGTCACTGTGTGATGTCACTGTGTGATGTCACTGTGTGATCAGCAAGCGCTTGTACCGCCAGAGTCACCCCATCTCACATCTTTATTGGTTCTCTCATAAGGCCAGGTCCCCCGCTGCCTACTGCAGCACCCGCTATGGTGGGCGCTGTGGGGGCAAGAGCCGCCCTTCAATGGGACCGGGCCCACTACAAGGGGTGGCCGCCGCGGTGCGCGACCACTTCTGTCAGCAGACAGGAAAATTGTGTTCAATACTGGCGTTGAGCGCGGTGCCCACGCCCCCCGGCGGTTCAGCCAATGAGGGCGAACCTGTCGGGTGACATCATGGCCACGCCCCCGCCATGCCTCTGTCACGCCCCCCTCACCCCCTCCTGTCTTTCCCCCTGCAGCTTACTGCAGACCGGGGATCAGAGCTGCACGCGCTGTCGGCCTGGCAGGCGCGCGTGCAGCGGGGCCGTAGCCTAAGGACAGGGTGGGATAGGCGGAAAGAAAACACTTTGACAATCACTCCTCATTCAGTGGCCCCAAAGAAATTCACCTGCCCGGCTATGTGGCATTGTACCTTTTGCAGCGCATGATCTTTCTGTTAGAGGCAATAAACCTAATAAGCAACAGACACATTGAACACTTGCCTGTTCTTTCAAATGATGTTTCAACACTGTTTGAATGACCACGATTTCCCCATTCAGAGGTCCATAAGAAATGCAGCGGGATTGACTACGTGAGGTTGCACCTTTAAAGACTGCCTCAGTTACAGGATGGTGGGGCATCCTTCGCAGGCTACAGATAAGTGCCAGTAACACTACTAACAAATAAATCTATACATACACACACATTGGTCACCACTTGCGCATCAATCTCACCTTATCTGCATCCCCTTGCTCCACGAACACATGTCCTTTCGCAGGAGCAGGTTGTTAAGCGTGACCGCCCCAACGATGTAGAACATTTGCTTGATAACCTGCTTGATGAGTTCTGGATCCATCCCATGCTGACACATTATAGAATGGAAAATGTTCAGCTGCCTAACAATGGAGTCCAAGGTGTACGTCCCTTCATCTGCTATGCTGGAGGTTCTCTTCCGCAAGCCGGTGGGCTTGACCCCCGAGACGCCCTGGATAGTCTCATGCTCCAGCATTCCTGAAACTGGTGTGAGAAGAAGAGATTGACATTAACAAAATACAACCAATCTGACCCATTCCTCAATAGACTATTCCAAGCCAGAGCACTGCAACGAATGCATAAATCAGCTCTTTTTTTTCTTTTCATTAGTTTCAACCATTGTAGCAGTGAAAGGATTAATAGAGCAGTGATAAGGCTCTCCAACCAATAATGCAAGTTTACTAGCAAAGCACAGTGAGATAAAGTGGCACATAAGGTCACAAGAAACCAACACTGGGATTTAAACTGGGTTCCCCCGCTTCAAATGAATTCTATGGACTTCCCACTGTCTCATCTCACGGAGTATGGAATCTCTCATCTCTCCCTGATTGCTGGTTCTCCTCTCCTTGTAGTTGATGCGGTTTTAGAACACTTGATGTGACAGTGGGCTGTGACTTAATTGTCTGCAGCACCGCGGAGGGTATGAGGAACGGGAGAGCAAAGGAATCTCTCGAAAACAGCTGCATGAAGAACTCTACCCTTATTTTAATTTAAAAAAAACATTGTGTGCGTTTCTCACCAATCATTGGCTGAAAGATATTCTCCAACACTCTGACCAGCTGCTGGTAAATCTGAATGGCCAAGTCGCTCAACACTTGTCTATATTCAGCGAGGTCGAAGTTGCTCAGACAGTGGTCATTCTGCCGCGGTGTGTTGTGCTTCATAAATCCCTGCGGAACAAAATGACAGGAAAAGACCTTTAATATCCAATTGTAATAGGGAAAATGTGCATAAGTCCATCCTTAACCCCTCCGCTCCTAAATCCTCTAATCTTGTCGACAACTGGGAGTTTCCATGTTAGGGAAAATGTCACTGACGGAGTCCTGGTACCCCAAAAAATGGAAGCCAATCCTGGCAGCCAATGTATAAGAGGGACACGGAGGTTCAAAGTGACGGTTCAATGCCGGCAGCCATTTTTATTTCCCAAAAGCACAGACTTGGCCTTATCAATACATACCGCACATACATTGATGTATGTATCATTTTCAGTGTCAGAATTGAAAGCTCACTACTCAATGCAATGCTATCTGTTAATATGAGTGGCACCAATACTTTCAAGTGAAGGCAACGGTGAGCAATGCAAAGCATGGAACGCTAAGCACGGTTTGGCGATGTGTACCTCTTCCCCGCTGTACTGCTTTAAGCAATGCAGGAACCGACACGTATTGGAAAGCCAGAAGGACACGGTTTCAAAGTCATCACCTCTTTTCTGTTGGAACAACATGAAATAGACTTTAGTAACAAAATAAAGTGCAGTCCACGAACAAGCATACCAACAAAATACTTTTCCATCACTATCAGAGACACCGGCAGAGGGTATAATACCTGTGTATTACTCACGCCACATTGCTCAGAGGCTCTATACAACTTAACATGTTGGATATCAACAGACGTCTTACAGCTGCAGTTCCAGCAATATCCTTCGTGTGTGGTTTTTTCTAATAAATCAGTTCTGTACTATGAGAAAATACTTGTAGCATTTAAAAAAAAAATTTTTAGAGACATTTTTTTATGTATTCTAATGCAACAAGCATTTTTGTTTATATAGCAACCATTTACAAAATCACACCCCCTTCCTCTTCTGAGACAGGCTCTGGCACACCCCTCTCTCTTGCAGTGCACCAATTGTACTGTATCTAGTGTTTGCCTGGTCACATGATCTTCCACACAGAACTTTGCATATTGGGTCCTCTTCTGCTGCCCTAATAGTGAATTATTAAAGAACCACCAAGCCGAATCTTCAGCGATCGATTACAGAGGATCCGATCGATCGGTAACTTAGTGAATCACTTGTCAGTGTGCAGATTGTATTGATGAACATATTGAATGGAAAAAAAAATGTTTTAAACGGCAGCTTGAACTGCAGCTTTAAATCTCATGGCTGTCAGACATGCAAGTGAAGCATTGGCACGGGAGCAAATTGGTTAAACTGGTGAGAAACAGCAAACTAAGCTGTCCTAGTAGGAGTGGACTGTTTAACTATGCCCATTGTTCAGTGGTGGAAAGAAGTCATGGAGCATGACGTCTAGCTCACCTGGGAGTTGTGTGTCAATGCTCAGCTTGGCTCTTAGCCACAAGACATTAAACGCCTTCCTGCCTAGCATGCTGTGATCAGCAACCTTGTAGCCACAGTCATTTCACAGGTAAATCCAATGCTTCCTACCACTGCCCCAAACCTGACCAAGTCAGCTCTTTGTCATCCCATACAGGGAAAACGCAAACCGATCTTCCCTCTCCTTCGTTATCCTGATCAGAAGCGTCACTCTGATATCCTCTAGCAATTATCTAGTGCACAGAGGAGGGAGTAACATTGTCTGTGTCCATAACTGATGGCTGGATACTCCAGGGTGCTTTATAATTGTGACACTGTAGATCAGGGGTTCTCAACTGCAGTCCTCAAGAACCCCCCAAAAGGTCAGGTTTTCAGGATATCCCTGTTCAGCACAGGTGGCTTAATCAAATACTGAGCCACCTGTGCTGAAGCAGGGATATCCTTAAAACCTGACCTGTTGGGGTGTCTTGAGAACGCCTGCTATAGATCCATCACTGGGATTATTGCAGATGTCTTTGCCTGGTACATTATTCTTCCAGCAGTATACCGTACTGCAGATCAGGGGAGCGCAAGCTTTTCCAGCTGCGCCCCCCTGTCTTCCCTGCCTCGGTGCTGGCGCCCCCCCTTCCCTACCTTAGAGTTGTGTCAAATGACGCTCGGTGTCACGTGACTTCACGTGAGCCGCGGTATCATTTGACGCGTGTGACGTCACGTCATATGGCCCCGCGGTGTCATCTGACACGGCGTTGCCATGGCGATGCGTCACAGAGCGTCTGAATCAAGGTAAGTATAGCGTTGCAGAGGCCTCAGGCGATCCCCTAGCATTTAATTAAAATGCCTCGGGGAAGAGCGCAAGGCCTCTGCAACGGCCCGCGCCCCACCAGCAAAATCTCCCGCCCCCCTGTTTGCGCAACGCTGCTGTAGATTACTCATTCTCGATCACTAGCTACAGTGACATTTGGATTATATGGTTTATGAGACTCCTTTAAAAAATATATTGAATGTATGCATAAAATAATACAACTGTAGAAGGCAAGTTACTCGAATGTATGATTCACGGTCATTCAGCTACTATATACTTTGTTAGGTAGAACTGCTGCATTCCTGTGGAGGATATAGAAAGGCAGGTCAAATACAGTGACTGTGATACACAGCCATCTCCTGTTACGCTAAATTATGACACTAGTGCAGGAGTGGCCAACTCCAGACCTCAAGCCACCAACAGGTCAGGTTTTAAGGATCTCTCTGCTTCAGCACAGGTGGCTGAAACAGTGGCTCAGTCAAAGCCACGGATATCTGGAAAACCTGACCTGTTGGTTGCTCTTGAGGACTGGAGTTGGCCGCCTCTGCACTAGAGCCTCACTCTGTAATCATTTTAAAGCAGCAAAAAAAACCCTGCTAATTTTTATTGTTACAGGATGGGGCCTAATAGTCCCTGTAGTTGAACCTCGTTATTTTCAAGACTCTCCTCCCCCCACCCCCTGCCTCCGTACAGTTATCGACATCACTTTCTGTTTCACGCTGGGCTTTAAACGGCTGTCCAATAGGAAGCCAGAAAGGATGATATTACGGCTTCCTTTTGTCCCAAATAACGCGGGATATTTAGACCGCCATTTTGTTTCCCCTGGAGAGGGACTGAAATGCCGGTACCGTCACTAGTACATATCTCCGGAACCAGGGGGGTCTCCAGAGCTTAAAATAGCGTGCAGTTCAGCTCTGTGCATCACCCCGTTTCCATCCTGTACAATAGAAAAAGAGCAGCTGGCATTGTGGCTTTAAAGCGAACCAAGCACTTTTTTTTTTTGTTACACAGGATTGAAGCAGGGGGTCTTCTGAGCTGGACCCCATTATTTTAAATCCGGGGACCCCCTGCTTGTGGAGATACTTACCTCCATAGAGGGGTACCATTAGCAGCCCTGCTCACTCAGCTAACAGAGTTGATATTATGCTGGCGTTTCAAAGCTGCTACACCTTGCGGGCCAATAGGAAGCCATGACATCATCAGGTAGGTCTTCCTATTGGCTGCACGACGTGGGAGCTTTAAACCTGAAATCCCAGCTAGCTCAGGCAGAGAGGCTACTGGCATCCCCTACTGAGGCAAGTATCTGCGCAAACAGGGGGTCACCGGAGCTGAAATGAATGGGGTTATGATAAAATTACATGATCCTTTCAATTTATGTTCATGGTACAGGATATAAGGATTTCTTAAATGCCATGTTAGATAAAGCAATACGGATCATACCCAAAACACCGAAGGAGTTAGAAGGTATTTGTTTTTTTTTTATAACATTAGGTCAAAAGAAGTCTAGCCAAGTATCTCAAGTCATATGACGGATTATTTTTTTGCGGAGAAAATAAACTTGACAAATTAGATTGCAAGCTCTTTGGAGCAGGGACTCCATTTCCTAAATGTTACTTTTATGGCTGAAGCACT